>NC_056565.1:5879609-5925592 GCF_013358625.1 Macadamia integrifolia
ATGTAGACATGTGGTTGGTTTAAGCGAGGGCACAGTTACAAGGGCCTTATTTAAACTGGGTATTTTAATAGCAGAAAATAAGATTGGCCTGACACTAAACAAATATCTTTTTTACCCGTGCCTGTATAGGAGCACCTTCTTCCTCCACGGTCCACCTACTTTTTTACATGTTGCATGGTGATATGGCAATTTCAACCATTGAGTAGATGGGGTATGGTCTGCGTTGGCCACTTGTCAAGTTTCGAAGCATAATATAATTATGGGGATGTGTTCTCTGTCCGGGAGCGCCCCTGTGCCTAGACACAGGGGGTGTGAAATGACCACCACGCTCCTCCTGGTTGATGCCCAAGCATGTGCTCTCATTAGATGTGGCTCTGGTGCTGGGGCCACTCTCCCGGACAGAAAGCATTTTCCATCTGATTATATACATGTAGGCATTTTCTCTTATATTTTCAGCTGTCTGTTTGTTTTCTACCAATTTTCAGAAGTTTTCATGTTTTCAACCATTTTCCAAAAGATTTTCAAAGCTTAATTTTGCCATGTGACCAACTCTGTTATGGCTGAAACTTGACATATGAGTTGGGGACCTGGGGCCCAGCCCACCAACAAAAATTTGGGACCCTATCTGATCTTCCATGTGGCAAATATTAGGCTGTGGAGGAAGGCCTTCTGAATTGGGACATGCAGAAAACCGGAGCCCTTTTTTTCCCCCTTATTTTTTGACAACATTATTCACTGTCAGCGTGCAGAGATAAATGAATGGACTGGATTCTGTTGCCATTTGAAAAGTCAAGTCATCTTTTTCATTCCATTTATTGTGTGATATGATTCAGGCCAAAGTCAGACAAGCATTTAGGAGCATAATAGACTTATAGTTGTGATGGTATCCCCTATCCACACTATTATTGATTGCATTGAAATTTGAGTGACATATCTTCTGATGCAGATAAATCATCCAAATGGGATAATTTTATTGGAAATAGGCTTTGGGTTGGGCTATATATGTGTTGAGCCTTTGATCCAATGAGTTTTCTTTATAATGGGCTATTTTAATGGGTCTATAATATGGGTAGAGGCTGGGCATACAGGATTAATTCATACATAAGACATTATCACACGTTTTCATGAACATGTGAAAAAAATTGAAACTCCAGCATTTCTCTTGGAGGGAAACTGGAAAGTAGGATTTCTCTGAAAAATTTGGAGGCAAAAGTTATCTTAAAACATTGGAAACATATTTGAAACACAAGCTCGCTTTATGTTCAATTTGTATGCGTGCATGTGTTTTATATGTTGTAACTCTTATTTCTTTTTATCTTTGTTTAAAATTGGTCCTTAAATTTTATGATTGCATGGTCTATTTCTGACAATAGGAGAAGGATGTTTTGGACATCAAGCAGTCTCTTCTATCTGGCTATGACAATAGCTTCTGGACATGCAGTGTCTCCAAGCTTGGGTACTCTGGTACTGCAGTTATCTCTCGGGTATGTCCATTATTTTCTTATCATGTTTATACAGAAAGTATAGTTTCTGCAGCAATATTTCATTGTGTTATGATTGTCTACTTTGTGAAGGCACTTTAGGTTTCTCCATCACTTCTATGGTTCCCCATATTATAATCATTATGGATGATGTAAATATATCAAGTTCTGCTTGTAGTCTTGATCTGGTTATTTAGTAGTTTCTCAAAGGTAGTGGACACAGGATCTTTCACTACTTGCGATTGATGGGAGACTGTGTTGAAAGTAATTTGGTGGAGCTGTGGATGTGGTAAGGCTGTGGTTGTTGGGGTTTGGGAATACTAGGTTCAAAAATATAAGGGAAAGTATTTGGATGGGAATAGGAAAAGAAAGAGGATTGATGATGTTCAGAGCTAGTAGCCTAGTAGGGATTGTTTTGGAGTGGTCATAATATTTTGTTGACCAGAGATTTAGAATGGTTAGAAAACGCAATAGGTGGTATAATTTTGGGGGGCAACGAGTCTTGAAATATCAGCAAATTCAAGTTGACAGTAAAATTGGCATCTGAAAAAAAGCCAGAGCTGAAAACAGAAGTCGTCTTTTCTTCTTATTAAACATTCGATTACAGTTGCTTTTTTATAGATCCTTACTACCAGAGTCACCAGACCACCTTAGACTCCTTGTAAAACTAAAACTGTAAAACAGATATTTGTCATCACAGCAAGATACCTTCCACCATTAAGAAGAATAAAGGTCATACCCAGTGCACGAGGCTCCTGCCACTGTGGGGACTGGGGAGGGTCATAATTTTATTGACCTACAATAAACCTACATCTGATAGGCATCAAAACACTGTTTCTGCACTTCCATTGTTGCTATTTGATCATCAGAAGGCTGTCCTTTCAGTCCTCCATCAGACCCTGGTTTGAAGACTCTAAACAAGCCTGCGACAATGTTATGTTGGATATTTCTGCAGATTTTCTTCAGGCCCTTGCAATTTCAGACCTGAGCATCAGTTTCAGTCCAGATTTTAAGAGAGTAGTACCCATCTCAGCCTGATCCAGGCTTGTTTTGGGCTGTAATTTGTAAGTTTCTAATTTGGGTCATACTTTCTAATCTTGATATCATGGCATAATTTCTGATCCAGCCATTAGAATTGGCTGAGGTTTTTGAAGAGCTGATCAGTCTTAAGAGTTTTACCCTCGGTTGGGATATCCATTCCATCAGAGTTGCCTATTTTCTAATTTTGACATCAGCTGCTATTTCTGAGTTTGACCCACTTTCTTTTCTGTCAATTGTATAGACTGTTACACAGTTCTGTTTGCTGTGACAGAGTATCACCTGGGAAGTGTGTTCGACCATTAGTGTCTGGTGTGTCGAAGACCCTTTCGATAGCCTACTATTTTGGGTGATTTTCTATTACCCTGTTGCTGGAACCAAGTGTTAAAACGTCCTGTTTGTCAGTACCTTGATCCTTACCATAGGTTAGGACATCATTGACCTAGCCCTACATCATTTCGTATTAGAGCCAACCATGGCCAGCAATGAATTAAGTCCCTCTGACATGGCTGACACCCAAAGGTTCATGATTATGTTCGTAGGGAGTTGAGACAACTGGATAAACGAATGGATCAAATGCTGCAACGTTTCGGCATCCCTGAATCATGTATAGCACCTCTTTGGAAGAAGAAGAAAGAAGAGAGGAAAGAGATATGACCAAGGCCTCACCTATGGCTTTGGTCTGTTTCTCATAGACCTTAGTATCTTAAATTCCTCCATTGGTCTCATCACACTGAATCACACAGCACACGCACAAAGCTTTATTTTTTTTTTAAAACTGAAATCGTTAACTGGGATCTCTAGGCTCTTACAATAAATATATTTTTATTTATAAAAATGAGGAAATAAACTAAAAAATCCACACATGGTGTAAGGCCTTGTACAGCAAGTAATTAATAAAAGGGAAGAATACAACTGAAATCTAAATAATAGTCTAGTAACTGAAATCTAATTATTGTCTTGTAACTGAAATAGCAACTAAATAAGTTAAATATTGCAGCTAGTTTTTGCCCCCCATGCAACTCAATAACCAATTCCAGAATTATCTCCACAAAAGACCTTTTGGGCCCACAAAATCTGGCAAAAATATCTTTGAAGAAGCTTCTGATCAATGAAGATGACAGAATAGGCCTTGCTGTATGGGCTTAAATAATATCAGAATATGGGCCCACAAATACTGATTTGATGGGGAAGAATCTGGACAGGCTGCTGGGGTGGCTGGTTCTGCCCCATCGATCTACATCACCCATGTGTTAGGCTAGCTCCTACATTGCCCCCACATCATCATGGTGATGCTGAATATGTGCATTAGCCTCTGATTCAAGGCCACAATGCCTTCTTCTTCTGTACATTTATGGTGGTGAATACGATCCCATTCAGTCAATGCAGAGCAGTGATCTGCCTTATCTTGATCAAGTCAATCACCTCCCTGTGGAAAAAAACTGAAGCTGGGGAAGCATGGATACCACATCAAAGAACATTTATTGAAGAGTTTGGAGTTCCTTTTCTCCCAAGTTACCCTAGCTATGGTGGCTATTTTTTTCTCTTTATCATTGTTTTCAGCTGTTCATTTTGTTCCTTCCATTTCCTTTACCTAGTTCTCAACACTGTTCTGGAGTTGGTTGAGATGGCTTAGGCTTCACATACTCATTTTATGTTGATCTTATTGATTGAATCCAATTTGTATATAGTGGTGCCTTGAGGTGTCCAGTGTTGTATTTGGATTCACTACTATGTAATTGTCTATTCTATTTATAACAGAGATTACATTTTTTTATGTTGATATTTTGGCTACACTTTTATTCATTCATGGGTTAGGATTAATACATCTATTTGACAGATAAAGCCACAGTCAGTCACATATGGGCTTGACAAAGCTGATCATGATAGTGAAGGGAGGCTTGTGACAGTGGAGTTTGACTCATTTTATTTGATATGTGCATATGTTCCGAATTC
Organism: Macadamia integrifolia; assembly: GCF_013358625.1. Classification (NCBI taxonomy): domain Eukaryota; kingdom Viridiplantae; phylum Streptophyta; class Magnoliopsida; order Proteales; family Proteaceae; genus Macadamia; species Macadamia integrifolia. Next base: position 5,884,085 of record NC_056565.1, read on the forward strand.
TGGAGATGGATTGAGAAGGCTGGTATTATACTTCATGCCTCATGGTTTTTATTTTGATAATTTGTATTGGTTATGACAATATAATTTTTAATGGCAAGTTTTACTGGTCTAATGGGTTTCCTTTTGAATTTAGACATACAGGGTTACACAATGGGATCAGGATCTTAGCAACCACATGAAAGTAAGTGCATGTATTTTCTGACTTCAGTGAAAGATATCTACAGTTTATTCGTCCTTACCCTATCCTCTCTCTCAAGGTTCATGCTGGAGTACATTGCCAGCCCCTAATGTTCTTTTTCTGTTTTAGTTAGTTTACAAACTTTGCAAACTGAGCAAAAATTTTTCATCTCTCTTTCTCTACCAAATGTATTATGTAAGGAAACTTCCTTAGTTATGGTGGTTTATTTATTACATTTTAAACTCTAATTCAGATCAATGATTAAAGGAATGTATCTTCTGTGAACGTTCTATAAAGTATTTCTGATGGTATCCTAATCACCTATTCCTAGTGACAAGGAAACCCTAGTTGAATCAGAATCACAGAAATAAAGATTGTTTTATATCTCACAGAAGACTAATCTGATGGGGACAGAACTCCCTGTCGAAATTACCTATTGATGTGGTGAATAAAATCTCAAAATCTGACCTACATCCAATGGCTGGAAAGGGTGTTGTATAACTGTTGCAGAATTAGTAAGTAGAACTCCAAAATAGAAACTTGCAGTCTCAGCTAAACCCGACAGACGAATCAAGCTGAAACCACCATTGAAGGAGGGCCCTAGACAGGGTGTTATGCTTCCAAAGTTTGGTGAGAAACTGATGGTTAGATCTGGGGTTCTTGGGGTTGTAGTTTGCTGCAGTAAAACACCATTACAGTAGACCTGCAGGGAAGAAGTTGTGTCTACACCAGGCAGCTTCTGTGAAACTTGATAGATCAGTCTTCAAGGATCAAACAGAAACAATCACAGTGGAAAACATTATCTTGATTGCTCTCGGATATTGAATTATTGCAGGGTAATAAACAGCATCAAATAACTCCCTGGAGAGAGGACGAGGAAGAAAAAAAAAAAAGGAAGAAATGGATATGTTGGTCTCCCACCAACTAGGAGATGGCCTCTCACTAATCTCCACCTTGGAATCTCTCCAAGGTTCGCTGTCTCTCACACTCGCACATGCACAGAGCACTCATTCAATGGCTGTCAAAATGGTGGGAGGCTAGGGACTGCCTCCTCCTTTATCAATGAACTGCCTTGTTACAAAAAATAGAAACTCTCCTTGGTTAATGGAGAGATTTACAAAATAGTAACTAAATAAAACTCAAAATAGAAACTGAATAAAGCCTAACATTGTCAATGACTAAGCAACATAAAATAGAGACTAACTACTTAATCTCGTATAGGACTTAAATCCCTAATATTTGGGCTTTTAAAAGTGGCCCCTTACAAAAATAAAGCCAAAAATATGAAGCCCATTGTCCATATAACCCATTGGATACTCAAAATTACACATATTAGCCCATGTTTGGTCCAGTTTGAAGCCCTGGTTTGCTGCTTCCTTTCTTGATCTTTTGAACTTCATCTAGTGTTGCCCTCAAGATCCCCTTGGTTTACTTTTATATAATCTAAAATTACAGTGATAATGCAATACTTTCCAAGTTGCTTGTATTTTGATAATGTATTAAAAAAAGATGGTCTTAATCATTGTTGAGGAAATGTAATCAGTTCAAGGAGTGCCCTAATTTATAAGAGGTGGTTTCTCACATATCTGACCTACTTTCCTGTTTCTTTCTTCCTCCCTCAAATGCCTTTGGATAAGCTGATATGAATGGAAGGTGGAGTTGCCTGTCTCTCATATCATGTGTGTTGCTTGTTTTGTAATAGTTCTCCCTTTATGTACCGATTGCCATCCTTTTGCAAGTCTTATAAATTGATATTGGTATTGATACAATACTTTCTATGGCTTTGAACAAATCTTATTGGAGTCTTATATGAAGAATAATACATATAGTACATTCTGTTTTTACATTCTTCTGTGCATAGCTCCTGCAAATAAATAGCTGATGGTCTATTCCAGATGTTTTTAGCTTACTTCGTGCACATGATACAGGAACTAGAAAAATCAAAGCCTGTCATTCTGACTGGTGATTTGAACTGTGCACATCAAGAGATAGATATTTTCAACCCTGCTGTAAGTTATCTGATATTGGCATCTTTATATTCCTTGAAGGTTTCATGGGTTTCTGTAAGAGCTTATGATGGGTTTCTAGAAGCGTAACTGCATCAGCTTATTTACAGCCATTTACTGTTGATCACAACTATAGGGTACTATTCTTTTTGAGAATGTCAATACATTTCATAAGTGTTGCGATATTGACATTCAATGTACTCGACTTTGTGGGCAAAACATGGTTACAAGTTGTGAGGTTGAGATGTGTGCCAATCAACATTTGGGTTATAATGCATGTGTGGAACTGGAATACTGAACCAGGAACCAGCCATCACTGCTGAACAATTTGGTTATTGACTTAGAGGCAGTCTTTTCGCTTCTTGGAACTTCATTGTATGCCCAAATTCACCTGGCGAGGCCTGATTCAAAGACCTTAGAGTAGACACGAATGTTGCTAAGAGATTGTTGAAGTTTTACTTTGGCCTCTTTATTGAACCTCCTTTTATTTTCAGGGGAATCCCTTATACATTCCCCTTACCCCTGTTTTTGGGTGATTAATGCTGATTGCTGAAAATTGCCAGTACATAGGTGATAGGATGTGTACTATTTTCTACCTTCCAATGCTGGATATATCTGTCCTCAGTCCCCACCACCTTGGAATGCTGTGTTATAGATGGATATACTGTGGCCTTATGGAGCCAAGTAAATATACAGATTCAATTATGATTACATTGTAATCCTTGTAGGACCACTGCTGCACTTCTCTAGATTTCTGGCCACATTTCATCGAAGTGTTGATTTTTTTGTCAAGACTCTTTGATGCTTTCTAACTGAAATCTTGGTCTTTAGGGAAATAGAAGGAGTGCTGGATTTACAGATGAAGAAAGGAAATCATTTGAAACGAACTTCTTATCTAAAGGTTTTGTGGATACCTTTAGGAGGCAACATCCTGGTGTTGTTGGTTATACCTACTGGGGTTATAGGCATGGAGGGCGTGCCACCAATAAAGGTATCTACCAGGATGATCTCTTTTCTGTTAATTTACATATATTCTTTTGTGTGGACTGTCTGCAAGTTGAGGGTGACTTGTTGGTCATCGTAGGTAGGATATCTTCTTCAGCTACTATTCGTTTTTTGGTCTGTTTGCATGGTCCCTTGTGCATTGCTGTATATATATTTCATTGGAGACCTAAGTTGTCTTGCCTTCACTGGCCAAGATTGTATCTTTGAACTTTGGCCCTGTATGATGTGTTCCCACTGGTTCAGTTTTGAGTTCTCATCTGCCTTTACTAACACACAGACAGACAGTGTATCTAACATCTGTATGAACCAAAATGAGCGAGACATCATGGACCTTGGGTTCTTTTCTCTCTCCCTCTACATCCTGTGTGTCTATTTGGCACCATTTTTTGGACCACAGTAGTTCTTCCAATCATGCATGTTCTTTATTTTGTTTCATTTTTGTGTTCCAACTCCTCAGTCTTAAATATCACCCTAAGTCTATCAATCCAAGTTGATTTCCTCTGACAGTGTTTGAAAGAGGAGTATTATGCATGGGATTGCTTGAGTACTGGTTTCAGACAAGCTTTTACAATTTTCTTTATCTTATACAAGATCCCTCCCCTCTTTTCCCCAGCATATATTTTTTCCACTCATCATTGCTCATGTGTACACAGGTTGGCGGCTTGATTACTTCCTTGTCTCAGAGTCCATGGCGGACAATGTGCATGATTCTTACATTGTTCCAGATGTAACAGGAAGTGATCACTGTCCTGTAGGCCTCATTCTGAAGCTCTAGTTCTTTGGTGCTGGTCCCTGCACTTTTCTACAGGTCTTTTTTTTATGACTGAATTCCTGTGAATTGCAAATCATGAAATAGCCCCTCAAATGTGCCATTTTGGGGTCTTCTGGCCAGTGGCAGAAACCATTTAGTCAAAGACGGTGCTTTTCCAAGCCAATATTGACATGAAAATTTAAGTTGCGCATTCGAGAATCATGGAGGCTGCATTTTGGAGCCTGTCTAAACTGCCTTAGATTGTATGTATTTACACATCTTTTGTGAATTTAAATTTTGTATGTTTAGTAGAAATATAAGCATTCTCTTTTCCTATACTCTTCCTTTTTTCTTTGATTGGGAGGTTGCTGCAACTGCAAACTTCAGTTCAACATATAGTCATAATATAAGCATATAACCACTCAACCATTAAAAAAAAAAAGGCTTGGGAAATCAGAGACCATTACATTGGAATGAATTCACACCTTGGTTGACGTGGTTTTCTGGTTATCCATTCTGTTCTTTTAATTTCAGTCCTCTATTTCAGATTTAAGGCTATGTTTGGAAGGCAAGAAAAGAAAATGATAAAAAAGGGTCCCTTTTAGTTCGTTTTTGGCCGAAATTTCCAACTTTTGTGAAATGGATTTGGCTGAAATTCCCAAAATAAAATAATGGAGATTGGCCTGCTCTAAAAGGTAATACAAGCCCATTAATTTCGAAAAAAAAGAAAAAGAAAAAGAAAAAGAAAAAAGAATAAAAGGGCCACTTCATGCAGGCTAAAGCTGAATTACAAGTTAGATTTTTTGTGTAATAAAGCAAAGTAGTCAATGCTAATTTAATCGAACACTCTGTTGTGTATTGGCATATAACCCTGTGTATGCCAATGGACACATACAAAACTCCAACCACTGTGTATGTTATACCATAATCCTGATTTTGAAAAGCTCTATTTTGCCGCATGGCAAATTCTATTTGGACTGAAATTTTGATTTGTTAGTGAAATACCTTGGGTCTACCTGCCTGCCCACAAATTTTGGACTGACTAAACCACACCATGGCAAATAATTGAGTAGGTAAGGAAGCCCTACCTAGGAGGTCATGGAGCAAGAAACAAAGCTCTTCACAATATTGGTACTTCAATTGCAGCTAATGGCATTTCTAAAACCCTGGACCCTTTTCAATTGCAGTTGTGGCATAAAAAGTAAAGAAGTAAAAGGAAGTCAAAAATCCGAATTTGATATAGATTTGTATCCGTTCAGGGGTATTTGTGCCTGGTCCGCAAGTATTTAAATCCGATTCCGATTATTTAGAAAATAATTATTCGATTCGAATAGAAAATCAATTATGATGAAAAAAAAAAACTAATTAAATCTCAAGGGTTCTTGAAGAAAAGAGCTAAGACAACTGAGAGATATGGATGGAAAGCAAATCATAATCGTTAGTAGGAAGAAGGTCTAGGTTACAAAATTCAGGAATATAAACATAGAGTTGAAAATCTAAATTTAATTTGCGTCCATATTTGTGATTTTTTCACTGTTTTTTTTTCTAGCATAGCCCTTTGCAAAATATTTGTGATATTAATAATAAATAGGATCTAATTAACAAATATCAGAGTGGCGCAGCGGAAGCGTGGTGGGCCCATAACCCACAGGTCCCAGGATCGAAACCTGGCTCTGATAACAGAGAAAGGCTTCCCGCTTCCCAACTCTTTTTTTTTTTTTTTTGAGCTCGGTTAAGATCCGGCTCAATGGCTTATCATATAAGATCAATGGTCCGCAACACCGGTTCACTGTAAGAACTAAATGTTGATAAAAGAACAATAGTATCCGTGGAATCACCAAAGGAGATGGCGAGTCTCATCCTCTCTAACTCAGTCACCTCTGTTTTACACCTAAACAGAAGAACTCGAGCTTCGTTCCGGCCGTTGCGCACGTTCTCATCTCCTGCCATTAGCTTCGCCGGCAGTCCTTATCGTCGGAAAACGAGAGGCTTAGTTGTGAGAACACGGGCTGGGCCCAGCACTTCCAGTCTTGTCTTTGCTTTTGTGTTCCCACTCTCTCTTCTTCTCGCCACTATCTTCACTTCTATTAAGATTGCTGATAAACTCGACAGGGATTTCCTCGAAGAGGTAACTTATTTATTGTTCTCAAATCAAGTATTGGGTTATGTTTTCTTCTCTTTGGGTGTTTGTTAATTTGATTAGATTTTGGTGTTTCACTCTGTTTTAATTGTGTTTAGTTGAATTAAATTCAAATCCAACTCCGACCCACCAGTTGTTTGATGTAAATCCGTAAAGGGTTCGAGCGATTTTAAGATTTTAGCTGACAAGTTGAATCATTTTTGCTCAACATTGGCAATTCATTATAGGCGACGGCAGAGGATCCTCTTTTCTCTGTGGTTTGTGAATGCAGTTTCTTAGTAAACTGAAGTAATTTATTGGGTTATGTATTATTGATTAACGAAAGGGTTCTGGAGGAATTTGTTTCTGATGCTTGGTTTCTTATAATATACATATTTTGTGTGTTGCTCTTACATTTTTGTTTTTTAAGCAATTCTTCATTATGTTGGGTCTATCTGTTTGTATGCTAAATATAGAATGCTGGCATTGAATCCATCCAATGCAGAAGAGTTATTAGAATTTGGAATGATATAAATAATTGAAATGAAAAAAATTCATTAAATTTGATATGCAATACTGTTTCAAAATAATCAACATAAAATTTTATACGACAGAGATCAAAATTAGGAAAAAATTTACCTTAAAAATATAATGACATATAGATCCATTTTGAAAATAAAATAAAAAAACATAAAATATTAACATCATAAATAGTGTAAATATATAAAAAGGGACACGGCTTTGGTCCTCCTCACCGTAGCTTAAACACTTACATGCTTAAACCATCCCTAACCACCAATTGCCACCTCTAGTTTTAGGGTTTGAGGTGGGATCATGTGAGGAACAAGGAAGGGCAATGTCGAGACATGGGAGGGGATGAATATGATCTCCAAGTGTGTGTCTCTATCCATGTTTGTGACAGTGGGTGAGAGAGATTCGAGGAAAGGATTTCATTTCCTAAAAGGAAAAGATATAGGTTTTTGTTGAGAAAAAAATCTAGAATTTGAATAACCAGTGGAGAACTACAATGTTTGATCTTTTTATTTTTATTTTTTAAATATAAAAAAACACCAAAAAAAACGTGGTGTGAGAACTACACTATTTCCTGATTAGGATGCAGTTATTTTGGCTACATTTTTGTTCCATTATTATTGTTTGAGACCTTTTTCTTGGGCAGCCCACAGAGGAAGGCCTCCCTGGTTTCCCAAATATCTACCACCTAGCAGTTATGTTGAGGCCCAAATTTTGAAGACTGGTAGACTCCAAGGCCTTCTATTCACATATTCATATATCATCTCAAATAGAGTTTGACAAAAAATAAAACTTTGAGGAGTCGGGACTGTGGCACATACATGGAGATGCATGCCAATACATGAGATTTTTGATTGAATTAGGCTATGAAATTTGATATGTGGCTACTCCAAACCGTGTCCTATCTATGAAACTGTCAGAAGAGCCACATCATCAGTCCACATGGCATAATGAGGTGGGATGCATAGGAATACCTTTCTATGCAGGCCTTTTTTTGTATGGATCATCATTGATCGACATTAGCTTCATTTTTTTTTTGTTCTTGTCCTTCCTGGTGAATTTAAAGAATTCTAGTTTGGATTTGTTACTAATTTATTGGATCATCCATGCTATTCTAGAAACTAGAAAGAGTTTGGGACAAATAATTAAATCAATTTATTCTCCTTTTCTCATCATTTACCTGACTGTTCTATGAACCAGCTTGCTCTTAACCGAGCAATGATGGAAGTGCAAGATGATGATGACGATGATGACGATGATGATGAAGATAGTCCGATTTCCATAGAGGAACCTGCACTCCCCCGTACTAGAAGCCGTCCCAAACGTGAAGCTTAGGCTCAAATTATGTGTATCGCTCTTGTACAGTTTTGGCTGGGAGATCAGAACCACTGGCATGACTACCTAATTTGTAGCATATATTAGAAACTTGTTTGTGTTACTTTCTCATTGTTCCCCCATTTCATGTTTTGCAGTGAATGGTTTGATTTTAGGAATGTAGTTTTATTTGCATATAAAGAGCTTCTATGAGGTAAGGGATTGCTGTATAAAATTTGTCAGGCTTTGGTAGCAAAGTGAAACAACTTAGTTTATGTATTTCTTTTGATTAGTAATACAGTTGACACATGAACGTATCTTCTGGGTTGTTTCTCCTTCATATAGACCGGCTTTCATATTCTCCGTTCAGTAGGAGAATGGCAAGATATTTTAAGTTAAACCATATCATCATAGTGGCATCTGAATCTAGCTTACATTACTGAACCATTTAGGTTCAAAATCTGTTGGTTCACTTTTGAATTTTTTTATTTCAAGTTGGTAAAGTATATTAAGATGGAATTGTCACTCAAATCAGTTTATCACCCATGCAAGCATCAAACTCATCTTCATTCGGTATCCACTTTCCTGTTTCTTCAATCCTTCTTTCCGCATATCCTTCATTTTGCTAGTTCACCTGAGAAGGGGAAGATGCTAAAAACAGTAATCTGTGCTTCAAAATACAGCCCAAACAGCCTATCAACCAAGGGAGTGTCAACTTATTTGGTTCCCACTTTGCCTACTTTTCTGGTTTTTAACTTTGATCATCCTTATTTCTCCATATTCTCAACTTGTTGGAAATGCTAGAAACAGAGCTTCTAGTTTTGAAATACAAACCTAGTTTCAGTCCTGTAGGGATAACAGGAACCCAAGAGAAGCATACCGGCCGCTTGTTAAATGGCTGACCCAATTTGCTGCTTGAGTTTCAGGCGTCAGGATCCTCTCCAGCGGCTAGGCTGCCTGGAGAGCATTGGCCGGGTTTCTCTGAGTTTCAGTTTCAGTGATAGATGATTTGACTACCATCAGATCATCGGAATTGAGTAGGCACTGAATTGAATAATCCCAAAGTCAGTTAAACTCGATTGGAATCAACCAGACTTGGCCCAACTCTGTCAGACTTGGTACACAAAGAATCAATCATGGTCGATGGCACTGATTCTAGTCAAATTGGCCGATTCTGCCTGATTCGTACACCTTTAAAACAGTGGAGACTGCTCATACCCAATCTGCATCCCTTGTTTGCTGTTGAGCAAATAGTAGTGTTCGGGTACTATTGTCCTGAGTTTCTGTAAGAATAGCCTGAATACTGAGTAGAAGCAGGTCAAGGGGTGAGGCTTGGGACTTGAGTGATCTTCTCAACATTTTTTTTCCATAAATTTATTTACTAAAGAAGGAAAATACAAAAACAACAAATATAAGCCATTAACAAACTAAGGTCAATTCTTATCATCTATATTTTCTGATTGAAGTCCTTTTTTTTTTAATGAAAAGTCCTTGGCACTTCATAAATCCTGATATTGCATCAGAAAGGTCATCCACTTCCATAAATCAAGGGAGAATATTCCTTGCAGGATCTAGTCAAGATAAGCTTATTTTGATGGCCACAGTATCTGTAAATGGCAGTTTAGTTGGAATTGAAATTTTGTCGAGTTTCTGTCTTGATACTACCACTTAAGGGTGTCAACTGGTTTGGTTTGGATTTTGATTTTAAGACTAAATATGTACAAACCGAAATCAAATAGGTCTCGGGAATTGAAACAAAAATGAATTGGATAGGCTCTTAATCATTTTTCATATATTCTTTCTAGGGTTTTGAAATTTTGGTTGCTGCCCTACTTCCTCCTTCCCCACCTCCTGAGAGCTGCTTTCCTTATTGTGAATCACTCCTTACTGTTTCTACCGTTCTTTCAGCCACTCCATTACATTTTGTTTGCCTTCTCCGTCGACCACAATGATGGGTTATATTTTATCATGTTCAATTCGGTTTGATTCAAACCAATGCTTTAAACTTCAAAACTGAAACTGAAACTGAACCTGGACCGAATTGAATTGAATTTCATTTTCCAAAACTAAAATCTAATTAAAATTTTTTTTTTTTTCAGTTCGGATTCAGTGTTAAAAGGGGCCGGTTTTAGTTTAAATTGACACTCTTACTACCAGGGGGTCCCTCTTTCTTTTTTTTCTTTTTTTTCTTTTTTGGGCGGGGGTGGGTGTTGTTTCATGATCTGCTTTGGGTTTACAACCCATCGGATGTAGGAGTCGACTTGCAGCAGCAGTTTTATAAACTGAAACTCAGAGAAGAATTGAAGAAAAAAGTACAGAGAAACAGAGAGTTATAAAACTCTTGTACGGTGCAGCCAGAGCTACAAGCCCTGGTTTGAGTCCTAATAATAACCTGAAATATTCAAATTCAAGCTTTGACAAATCTATAATTCTATTTATAGAATGGTTAATGGTTCATGAATCAAGAATTAAAAAAAGGGACTGTCTAAATGACACCTGCATAGGTGCATTTAGAACTTCACACATTTTTTGGATTGCTCCTTGTTTAATTCCCAAAAGTTATTTTAAGTCTAATTGAACTGCCATCATGTCAAGGTCGAACCAAATCATATAGAATTCCTCCCATTCATTCTCAACCCTCAAACCATTTTTTAAAGCTTTGTTTTGACAAATGAAAAATTCCATCCAACCTAAAACTTAACAGAAGCTAAAACAAGGATGGAACCTACCTGTGAACAAAATTTAAGGGACCTCAGCTTCAAGTTAATAAACCCAAGTTAGTAAACCTTCAGGACACAGCCTCGTGTCAAGAATCCCAAGTATGAACCTCAAAAGCTTTTTAAAACATGGAATCCAGAAGACAATTTTCAATCAACATCACAAACTCAGGATTCCTGAAGATGCTTTCCCTTCCCACCCCCTTCCCCTATTTTAAGCAAAATCCAGATTATATTAGGATGTTAAACCAAAAGGGCATCAGAAGCCAACATTAATTTCCTTGAAATGGCAAGAGGAAACAGAGTGGTTACACTTAATCAACATCCATATCATTTTCCTTCTCATTTCTGCTTGACCATAGCTTGATAGTTCGATCATGCGCCACCGTCACAAGATGTCCTTCTGCCACCAGGTGACCAAAAAAAAAAAAAGATTCATCTGTAAAATTCATATTGTTTCAAATGAAGGCACTGATGCAAAACACATAACACATAAATGGATGCATAGGAAAAACACCACCACTACCAAGGCATGCAGTATGCCTACCACCACGAGGGTGTATGTTTCTGTAAGGCTAACCTTTTTTATTTTATCAGTATCTACACAATAGGTTTCCTAAGTTTAATACTGATTTTAAGTAACCCAAAAAAGTGGAATCATGCAAAAACCCCTATATGACAGTGGAGAAACCAAGGATAGAGATCATAAAGACAAAGTTTAGTAGATTTATAGGATTTTCATATAGCAAAAAAATACGGTACATGATAAATTTCGGTATAATGCAGTACAGTAATTGGAAAATATTATGTCTATTCAGCACATATTTAGATATACTCTTATATAATGTAGATAACAATTTTAAATACAAATATACATAATTTGGTAAGATTTTTTCTGAAGTTAGCCATGGCTGTGAATAATTTGTGATTCACTATGAACATGACTAGTCAGTCAAATATAATTTTCTATTGAAGAAAATACATCACAATTATTTTTTTATCAACTGATTCAACTCAAACAGTACAATACTGGACTCCAAAGTGAAAGATGAACTCACCTCCCACTATATCTAATGATGTGACTTTTGATTCATGTCCAGATAATGTCTTGACAGGTTTGAAGTCTCGAGCTGACCACACCTAAACAAGATAAACAAATCATTGGTTAGATGAAATGAAACACCCCCAAATCCTGGATTTCCTCTCCAGAAGATAAAATTAATAATCTGGAAGAAAGAACACCTTAGCTGTCATATCATATGAAGCAGTTGCCAGAAAATATCCTTCCTGGGGCTCAAATTTTACTTGTGAGATAAGGTTTGAGTGAGCTGGTATTATGTACAAGGATTTCTTCTTTCTCAAATCCCAGATTCGGCAGGTATTATCCTCACCACCAGAGGCTAAATGATACCCATTGGGAGAAAAGCTGATTCCTAAGACCTGCAGAAAGACAAATATTCATAAATCCATCATGAGAAAATCTTACTATTGCAACAAAGTAATTATATATATATATATATATATATGCCCTCACCGGCTTAACATGGCCTTCAAAAGCAAGAATGCTTCTTCCAGTACGGAGGTCCCATACTCGAACAAGTGCATCTAATCCACACGATGCCACTAAAGATCCATCATGGTGGAAACATATCCCGTAAACGCTCCTGCTATGACCTTCTTGAAGAAGCAACTCAACACCAGAGTCAACATCCCACAACCTCCAAGTCTTATCAAAGCTAGCTGTTCCTAAGTACTTCCCGGATGGATGGAATGCGAGACGGGCAAGACGATCCAGATGGCCCTCAAATTTCCTAAGAACAGAACCTTCAGTGTCCCATAACCTAGCAGTCCGATCAGCAGAAGCAGTTGCTATAATGTTTTGGACAGGAGAAAATGCAACGTCGGTTGCACGCTCTGTGTGACCCTTTAAAGCAGTGACCTTATTTACTTGAGGCATGCCCCACAATTTAGCAACTCCACTCAAAGCACTGAAAAACATCACCCAAAAGTTTAAATAAAAATCACACTCATCTAACAAAACAATTACCTTCTATGTTGTAGTTCTTGGAAAACCATCTAAGAGAACACTTTGAAAGGTGAATGTTGAGAAATTATATACTACATGCAAGCCATATCTCCCACCTATCTACCTCCAAGGTCCTCCCTCCCAGTCCACACCACCCCCACCCCCCCCCTCAAAAAAAAAAAAAAAAAATTAATAATAATAATAATAAGGAAGAAGAAGAAAGGCTGAAGCATCCTACAGTAAGGAATCTAGAGGCCAAAACAGTCCGTTAGTGTTTGCATTAATGCCATTTATGCCTTAGAAAACAGAGTTATTTATGTAGTCTGAGTTTGAGTCCTATTAATAATTAAGGTTTTAATAGATAACGATAAATATGCCTGATTTATATCTATATATAGGGCTGTTATACCCAGTGTCTTCTGTTGGGTTTTGGATAAGGAAACAGCTTGTTTCGGTTCATTGGCTCTCCCCCCTCCCACTCACAAGCATTTTATTTATTTTCCCTCTTATTTGGACTTTATCTTCTCTTTCCCTTCTATTGCCATCATACTAATCTCTTGCTGATTTTCTGATGTCGCACAGCAGCTTACCGCAGGTCTGTTATATTCCCTCCCCCCTCTCTATTATTATCTCTTTCTCTCTGATATCCTCTTATCTTGCAATTATTACGAGTCAGTCTCATCTCCTTTTATCTTATATTTTCCTCAATTTAGTTCTTCCATCTGATTCTGTTCCACAACTTGATTCCTTAATCGGATATTTAGATCTGAACACCTCTTGTACCTTGTTTAGATAAAATTTCAATTCTGGGCTGAAATCCTTAGTCTGATTTGGCACTTGGATCATCTTAATCCAAATGTAGGTTTTGAAGTTCACAGATTACAAAATATAAACACACAAACCTGTGATGGAATTTGAAGATTCAATCACTCTGGACAATTTTAATAATCTTGTCAATTTATTCATTCCAGATTGCATCATTTATTTTCGAAAGAAGCAACAAGCCAGTCCCACCGAAGTCGCCAACATTATTGGAGGAAATGTAAAAGTTAGAAACACAACAAATTTTTATGCTTGTTTGACTGGCCATTCCTTCAAAGGCAATCTAAAAAGGCCCCTCAATGTTTAGATTACCTGACTTTAAGAGGTCTCCATTAGCCACTTCTTCAGTCATGGTAACTTAGAAATTTTACAAGGAGGCCAAGAACACATGAATCCAATTGTTTGCAGAAGATTTATGGACATTTATAGACAGGGTATAAGGTTGTGAACGAAGTTCTGTTCAGGAAATTAAAGTTTAAATTATTGTGAGTTGAAGTCTATTTCTAGCTTGGTGTTTCACTGTCTGTAAAGAAGTCAAACACTCTTTGGCATTCACAAACTGCAATTGAAGCCAAATTAGGAGTTATAAATTTACTTTGAATTTAACTTTGCTCCTAGTAGTACTGCTGAGGTGAAGTTTATATAAGAGTGTCAAGTGGTCAATTGAAGGTTATGGACAGCCAGCATAATTTCCAGGTGACTGCCAACATGGAGGTGCCATACTCCAGGTATGGGTCTGGGCACATTGATGCATAAAGCAACTGGTCCCCATAGGGCATCATGACTCCCGCCTTGTTGCCTAGGCGTCGCCTTGAAAACTATTTTAATGCATGAAATTGACTACATCGTATCATGCTCAAATCACAATGATTTGAACAAGTTATTCATAAAGAATATAGAATATAGATCTAATCACATAAATCAAATGGGCAGAACTAAAGCTAGAAAAAGGAGGAATACCTGGTGGCAAGTAGCTTCCCATCTCGAGAAAAGGAACACCCCGAGAGTGGTCGATCATCACCAATTTCGCTGCAGTCAAGGACCAAGGTACCTGCCTGTTTCAGAGCTGAATCCATCTCTGCATCAAGATCTTCATCTGGATCATTCCTTCTCCTCCTCTCACGTTCAAGCCGCAAGGCAGCCTTCACAATCGAATACTTAGCAATATAAACTCGAGACTCTAAAAGTTCCCTTGACCCTTCAGTAAAAAATGGGTACTCTTGAGGCCCTTCTGCATCACCCTCACCCACCGCTGCAGCAGTAGCAGCCTCCTCATCCTCATGAGCCTTTAACAACTTCTCCAACTGTCCTTCAGTTTCAAGCTTCACCATAATCATCCGTAACCTCTCCCTCCTTTCCATTTCCCTTTCTCCAAAAAATGTAATTGGCTCACCAAGCCGACGGAGACGAGCACGGACAGCTGAGTCATTAGTGGGCACAGCAAGAGCATAAGCACGTCGCTTCATCAGAAGTTCCTGCATTGCTTTTTCCTGCCTCTCTCGGACCTGTTTACTCTCTTCTGATATCTCATAATCCGCAGATGAACCATGAGCAGTATCATGGTCTGAATCCGAATCAGAGCCATTTGCTTCAGTGTTTTGTGGGACAAGGGGACGGATGACTGGTGGACGAATGGGAAGTGGTGCCAAAGGGCGGGGAACTGGGGGAGGAGGTATTGAGGATATTGGAGCTATAGGTGGCATAATTGGTGGTGGCATTGTTGGTGTAATTATAGGTTGGGGAAGCGGTGCTGGTGTTGCAACAACAACAGGAGGAACAGTGGGGACTGGAGGTGGCACAAGAGGAAGATTAGTGGCTGGAGATGAAGTCGGATCATTAACAAGTACATCTGTTGTAGAGGGATCTGAAAGAGAGGTGCTTGTATTGGGGTTTTCTTCTTCTTCCATGATGCTGTAAGCCATAAAAACCAGATTCATTATAAGTTCAAAAGAAGTTTCCAAAAATTAGTCACTCATTCTCTAATGGTTTCTAGCACCATATCTAAGTTAGTGAAGGAATGACATAAAACAAATTATTGTGTTTTATTCTTTCATATAAAACAAATTATTGTGTTTTATTCTTTCGTACTGTATCACTTGCAAACTGAAATAACAGTATAAAAGAAACTCATTTGGTACATGGAGAAGTTAAATGGACTAGGACAACTGTTCAATAATATAGGAAGCACATAATATAAACCCGGAAAGAGCATTCAAGTAAATGTTCAAACAATATTAGGGTTTACTATGCACAAACTGGTCAAAGGTTTTAAAACCACGATTAAGCAGTGTAATCAATTCCTCTAACTGGGGTTTCCCATCCCGCAAAGGGCAGATTTCCAGGAAATGAAAACCCAACTTCTACACCCTAGCTGAACAGAACTCAATTAATGGTCTTTCAACCACTAAAATTGGAAGCTTTTTTCAACTTAAAATAACGAAGATAAGTTAATATCACCGATCAAAATCAAAAAAGAAGCACCCACAATAGCAATTCAGATGTTCTGTACAATATTACTGATTGCCAAAGAAATAACAAAAAATAAACCCAAAAACGAAGTATGAGGGTTGTCACACCAATCATATAAGAAAACCCGCTTTTCTCTATCGGAAACTGTGGGAAAGAAATATACACAGAAGACTTTGGGGAGGGGAGTGGGGGAGAGAGAGAGATCGGACCTGAGAGAGGAGGACTCCCACTGCTTGTCGTCTTCTCCGGCTGGACTCTTGAGGCCTGAGTGATGGTGAGTAAGAGGTGTGTTCTGTAATGGCAACGGCTCTCTCTTTCTTTCAGTTGAAGTGTTTTTCTTCCATTGACCATTTTACCACTAACCCTTCTATTTCTTTCAGGGATGAGTACACCACAATTAATCTCAACCGTTAATCTACTTCTAGACTAATCTTAACCGTTCTTTTTTAGAATGCATTTAACCATTCGTTGCTCAATCCGTCTGCAACTGTCTCCACTGTGGAGCTCTAATGTCGCCCCACCTTGTCCAGCTGCTTAGAAATCAATCGTCCGACGTTGGGTTGGATGAACCCATAAAGGATAATAGAGAACTTTTTGTTGGTTTTCCGCAATTCATCACCTCTGTTGCGTCAGGGGTGGGTTTGTGGGGAGTAGCGGCGGCAAGGGATCCACCGCGGTTTGGAGTGAGGGCGATGGCTAGGGTGCGAAAGTGGGGGGTGGGGATTGGGGGAAGGAACAGAGGGGGATGGGGCTGCCAAATTTACTTCAGTTTCTTAAACGTTTTCAGTTTTAACTGTGAGGGTGATCTGCAAAGGCAAAGTTGTGATCGCCAGAGGAGAAGCTGGAGTAAGACGAAGAAGAAAAGAAGAACATTGCCATGAAGACGATGAGAAGGCTCCGTTTAAGATTTCCTAACAATATATAGTCGAAACCATGAATTAGTAATAAAAAAAAAAAGCAAGAAATAAGATTCGTAATGATTTAGAAATCAGAATAAATTTCGAACCTAATAATCAGATAATAAAAAGAAGAAGAAAAAAATGACTAGAGTGTAGTAGACTGTAGAGATGAAATTATAAGAGATTTTTTATTAGACTATAGATCAGAAATTAAGTACTAAATTATGAGACCATAAATCTGAAATTATGTGGACATTTAGACCTTGAGATCCTCTACTCGCATGTTCAATTGCAGCCAAATGGAGTTCACCTTCACCCAAAAAGAAAAATGGAGTTCACCAAGTGGCATGATATATAGATAATATTTACAAAGGCAATTATGGAGGAAGCACGGTTACATGACAGATTTACCCTTTTACTTTGCTATTAGATAGGAACATGTAAGGGTGTAAGTTTAGCCCTGACAATCCGAATCCACTCTAATTTATCCTGAGTCCGAATCTTGTCTAATCCGATTATGAGGGTCAACCTAATCCAATTTGATCCAACCCTGTGTGGGATTAGGCCGGACCTGGGTTGAAGCAAAGAAAACCCAATCCGACCCTAACCCACCTTGAGTCTAACCCTGATTATTATTGAGCTTTGTAGAATGCAGGTGTCTCTCATGGCTAAGGAAGTTTATTGTTGTTGTCATTGAATTTATTGTGTAACAAAAATATGATAGAGAACAATATAGCCAAAAGAGAGCACAAAGCCAAAGGAAAAACTTATCTCTATAGCCATGAAATAAGGAATGAGGAGAGGTGGGGCTTGCAGTATTTGAGTTTCTTGGTCCTTATATATTGGAAATTAAACATTATTGTAGAAGATGAAATCCTAACAACAATGAATGATTGGATTATCTCTTAATATGTTGATTTTTGATGGAGGGATTAAAATAAATGTCACATGGAAAAATAGAGGCACATGGAATTTCCATGAAAGAATGATAAAATATCACATTCAGTATAGTTTAATGGAGGAATTCATTTTAAGGTTTTAATTAAAAAACGGGGTTTCAATTCATTTTAAGAATTGAAATCGGAATTGAATCATACTTATCGGAATGAGATTCCACTAAGAAGATTAGCTAGGATCAACCTGACCCAACTCGAACCAACCCGGCCCAACCTTGAGCCCGTAGGGTTGGGCTTGAGCATGAACCCGACAGGGTTGGGTTAGGGTTGGGTTGAGTTTTGGGACCTAGGGTTAGGTTTGGATTTTAAGAAACCCAGCCCAACTTGGCCCTATTTCACCCCTAAACATGGGTGAAGTTTAATGTGCTATCCATTTGTACGCCCAATTTGGGTTGGTTGTCACCATCCAAAACTCGGTGCAGGGAAACTAATCAGATCCATGCCAAATTAAAAGCCTAAATTGACTTTGTTAAGGAATTTCATCAAACTTTATATATAGCCGAGAACAATAATCTCCTTACAGTATACTAAAAAATATCAATGATATCTTACTTTCAATTCTACATCTTGAAAACAAACGTTGAATTTTTTTTTCAATTGTTGTAAAATTTTACATCGAAACAAACGGAGCCATATAGAAAAGGTGATGTTGAAATTCCAATTGTAGGTATCCAGAAGACGGTTTAGATTGGTCACGTGTTAAACTTCAAAGCTCTATTCAATTACATACCCCCCCAATAATTAGGGAAAACGTCAAATGGCTTCAGATCATTGTGGAGTTCTTGTAACAAGGAGGCGAGATATTATTGGGAAAGAGGATGGGGGAAAGGCCATAGAGGAACTTCAGGAACACGAGAAGCATTCTCCCATCGTCTTTTTTTTTTTTTTCTTTCGATTTTATCAAGTCCTCAATGAAGATTTTCCAAATTAAAAAACAAACGACAGAAATTTTACTATAAAATTTCACATAGAAAATTTTCCACGCTAAAACAAACAGAGCCTAGCAAAATTTAGTGTTCTTCTAGAGATACTAAATATTGCCTAAGAATCACAACAAAAGTATGCAAGTCCGGAAGTTTTATGAGAGGGGTTTCCTCATTTCATACATTTATCTATTCATGAACACCTTGACTATAAATTTTTCAAGCAATTTTTGCGTGCACAAGGCTGCGTTTGATATGTATTCTTGGAATAGATTGCAGTAGTAGAATACATTCCGATAAAAAAAAAAATAGTGAATTGGGTTTCAAAATGCATTCTCAACCTATAATCTATTTTAAGAATGAGATCCAAACACAACCCTATTGTTTTGTTTTGCTTTAAAGGTTAGATATTGCAGTCATAAGCATGACAAATCAAAGAAACCTCTACTAACTCCAAAAACTTTTATGTGCATGTGCAATGAGAGGGGTGTGGTTATCATATCACATTATCCATATCTAGATAAAGAATGCATCCTTTGTAAGGACCAAGGACGAGGGAGTAGAGGACTAGCAAGGAGGAGAGGAGTGGGGTAAGGGGATGGATGTCCTGTTTCTTCTTAGCCATTGCAATTGAAAGGGAAAGAAGAGGGGACCCATAAGCATATTTCAGCATAGGCAGATGGTAGGCGAGTTGCCAAGCATCAAAGGGCTGTCTTCCCCTTCCCTCATCACCCAACAAGCCTCCTCGTACATGAACCCAACCTGTTCTCTCTCTTCAGTCTTCCCTTTACCCATTCTGTTCTCTCAGTTATCCATTCTGTGCTCTCTGTTAGACACCTGACAGACAACTCAACTACAAACTGGTATTAGCCTCTTGTTACTACTTCAAAAATCCAATAACAATGCTGGAAAAAAAGATGAAGAGAAGTACACAGGCTAAATTAATTTGTCCATATTCCAGTAATATTTCATCAATCAAGACCAAGACTGCAATTTATGAGGAAAAAAGAAAAGCAATATGGCTTGTTTTCATTGTGTGCATACACCCATGTCTTTCATTGTGGAATAGGGACTTGACTCAGAAATCTGACTACAAGCATAAGATTGAAATAAGAAGCTAAAATCTTATCCCATTCCAATGTGAGCTGAATTGCACAATGGAGTGGGTATTTTAACTCGGTTACATAGCAAAAATCAGATGGATAGGTAGATCAAGAGTCATTCATTACTATGAAACAGAATTCTCCCAACTTCACAGATTACCAGCTTCCTTGGATCCACGATGAGGAATTGGCCCTCAACTATGGATCGAGTCCACCATTGTGAAGCCAAAGGCGTTTTATCCACCGGGTGCTCAAAAAAGAAAACTGTCCTCTTCTTACCTCGACCATTCATCGGCCCATGATCTGTTTGGTAGTCATCTCCTTGAAACCTTGATGCCTTATACCTCAAAATGGATCAACTTGCACTATCCTCTTCCTACCTAGTGCTCAAAAAAGAAAACTGTCCTCTTCTTACCTCGACCATTCTTCCACCCATGATCTGTTTGGTAGTCATCTCCTTGAAACCTTGTGTCCTATACCTCAAAATGCATCAACTCGCACTATCTCTTCCCATGATTCTCATTCCATGTTCTGGACTTCCCCTATTGTAGGGATCTGGATTCACCTAGAACCCAAGAAGAATGGAAGTTGGCAGTCATGGATAGGTAGATTAAGGTCATTGATTTCTAAGAAATCCCCACCCCATGGATTGCCTGCTTCCCTGGATCCACGATGACTAATTGGCCTGCAATAATGGATTGAGTTCCACTGCTGTGAAGCCAAAGGCTTTTTATGCTCTAGCGGGCGCTCATAAAATAAATTTACCCTCTTCCTACCTCGACCATTCTTCCACTCATTATCTGTTAGGTAGTAATCTCTTTGAAACCTTGATGTCTTATACCTCGACTTGTATTGACTGGCATCATCTATCTTTCTGTAATTCTCATTCCATGTCCCCCAACTTGCCTTTTTCCTGGGTTCTGGATTCTCCCAGTTATTGTTATTTCTCTCCCATTGGTTGCTTTCCCATGAGTTACAACTAGGGTCTCCCCATGTGCTATTCTCTAAAGTATTGTTCCCCCAAGCACACTTACGCTCCCAAGGATTGTCAGCATTATTGGCAGTACGAACACAAACTTGCAATCCTGGTTTCGATGAGTAGTCAACCCTTTTAATTGGATCTTCCTCTGCATCACCCCATACAGAGCATGGAACTGGCTGATTTAAGAAAATGAGAGAATCACCAACAAGCGTAGACTTCCCCTCTTTGTCATCATCACAAGGTAGTGGTTCTTGTTCTAAATCCAACAACAGCTCTGGATCAATATCACAGTTCCAGTCAATTTTATCAATGTAGAGATCTGGGTCAGGTAGAGAAGAATTGCAGGGAATACCATTAATCTTTGCAAAAAAGCGGTTCTTTGCTTTGTTGAATGCCTCATTGACAGCTGAATCATTCCACTTAAGCACATTCTCATAGAAAGGCATCACCTTCTTGGCTTCCAAGACTTTTCTCCATGGAACTGAACCAACTAAGCTGCAAAACTCTTTCTCCCATGCAGGTACAGTATGCTGCCAGGACCCTGAAGTTACAATTAAGAGAAAGGTTAGACACTCCTCGAGCAATCCCACCATTCCAAAAATTTCATAACACCACCACCATAATTTTAAGAACTGGATTACCTCATCAATTAATAGAGGTTTTTTGAGGTTGGGTGAGAGAGATTTGAGTAGAGCCTGTACAGGTAACACTCAATCAACAAAATCTACTTTCCTAACACTAGAAAGATCAGAGCCCATGTAGTAAATGTATCCACCAAAAAATATTTTAGAGTTAAACATAATAAATCCCCTTTTAGTAAAACAGATTTCCTTCATAAGTTATAAATAGCAAAGATTTCTTAAAATATGAAAAGGATAACTCTTTCATTAGAAAATGTAGAGGAAGAATATAACTAAAAAAATAACCCAACATGACACAAACCACAAGTAAAATATAAAGTCTTCTACACTCAACTTTAAACCCTAATGAATCTCCTTGTACCCAGTTCCAGATATTTCCAGAAAAAAATTCCACATTTTTTCAAGAAACCTGAACACAAAACATCCCGATCTTTCAAACAGAATCATTTTCTTCCCTTTCTAAAAACATAAGCAGTTAATTCACAACAGACATCTAAAAAGGGGGAAAAGCCAGAAACTACACAAAATATCTGCAAGAAAAAGACCAACTACAATAACCCATCAGTGAAGCATGCAAACGTACCAGAAGGCGATTTTTTGAAATGCGATCTAGAGGGTGTCCTCGATGCTTCTTGATGACAAATTCCACCTTGTCCCCAGCGTCTAATCCTATCATCCATGGTTTCACGTTTTGAAAGAACCCAGAAGTATTAACAAATCAACATTACATGTCTCTCAATAAGAAATACCTAAAAGTAAGTATTTTTTATTTCAAAACTAATTAAGTATTAACAAATCAACACACTGATACCTGTATCTTCAAAAAATTACTCTTCGGTCTCGTATCAACTCTCGGTATCCTTTTTTACTCATCCTCGCTTCTTCCGAAGGGTGTCCCCTTGGCAACTTTTCCTATTCAATATTCTCTAAATATTTTTTTTTTTTTGCATTTGGATTCCCCAGACCAGATCACCAGATCAATTGAATTTTAGGAACCTCATCTTCAAACGGTGATACATATTTTTTAGTGAAAGTGTTGTTTAAACGGATAGTCGAACTAAAATGTTTTACGAAATAATCCCTCTCGAGTGTCCCTTTCTCAATGAGAATCTGTAAAATTGCACAGCACGATGTCATTCTTTGGTACATTTCATAGAGAAATACCAAACGGACACTTAAAACACCTATTCGTAGAATCTTGACAATGATGTGGTCGACGATGATGGAGTTTCTGTTTGATGATACGCATAAAAAAAGGGGGCAGCTAGGCCGCCATTAGCGGCAACAATGCTTGGTTCTGCGTTGATTCAAGTGATAGTTGTGCTGAACTTTTTTTATTAATCAATCAATCTCAACCAAGCTTTTTGAACAAGAATTTTCAAAATTGACAAATATAGGTGCTATTCTTTCATAGATTTCGAACAAAAATACTGAAGGACACTTATGGATCTGTTCAACATCTACATAAATTCTGCTTAATTTTGTCAGACCAGATCGTTTGGATTTCTGGAACCTTATCTTCAAAAATTGATACATATTTTTCAGTAAAAGTGTTCTTCAAATGGATAGCTGGGCTAAAATGTTTTACGAAAGAATCCCTCTCGAGTATCCTTTCTCAATGAGAATATGCAAAATTGTGCAGTACGGTGTAATTATTCGATATATTACATAGAGAAATACCGAATGGACACTTAAACACCTAATCTACTATATAGTAGGAATCATTTCCTACAATTGGTATCAGAGCTTTGGTTACATCATCGGATCTTGAATTGCATTATTAATTTAATGATATTTATACCTACGTCCATTCAAATTTCTGTTCAGTTGGGTATGAATGAACTTGAGTGATTTTTTACATATAGATAAACTGTCATTGGTGAACGATTGTAAAATATAATAAACCTTTTGGCAGTATTTTTCACATATTGAGAATCTCAAATTTTTTCTTCGTCGGATCTTGACAATAATATGGTCGACGGTGATGGGGTTTCTTTTTCCGATGATACACATAAAAAAAGGTGCAGTTAGGCTGCTATTGGCGACAACAATGCTAGTTTCTACGTTGACTCAAGTGATAGTGGTACTGAACTTTTTGATTAATCAATTAATCTCAACCCATTGTTGGAAAACTAGGTTTTTCGACCCGACTCGTCCGATCAAAAACCTAGCAAGTCAACCTGGTTAAACCCAGTCAGGCCGAATCTTTTTTTTTTTTTATGTTTTATATATATTTAAATGCAATAAATATGTAAATAAATCATAAAAATACAGAAAAATATGAAAAAAAATCAAATATCAATAATATATACATTATTTTTTTCAATGGAAAGCTATCCCATAAAAGATTGCAAGTTAATTTTAAAATTTAAACTTATAACATGTCAAATCAATAACTCAATAACTCAATATCATCCATCCATCATAGGGTTGTATCTCAGAAAAATATATATATATATATATATATATGTGAAACAAAGTATTAAAATGGTATCATCAACCCACATTCCATAAACAATGAAACTTGACACTTTAAATCTTCAACAACAAACATCTAATCTTCTTCCCCACTTGAAGTTGACGTATTTGATTTTTTTTTTTTTTTTAAGTGACTTGATATAATGACTAGACTCGATGGGGTTTTCAAGACTCGGCCAAAAAACGAAGTCAATGTAAAATCATCTTGACTCATCCCGAGTCTTTTTTTTTTTTTTTTTTTAACACAAGGCGCGTCTTCGTGACTCTTGACTAGGAATCTCAAATTTTGACTCGACTCGGGCGAGTCTTCTCGGTCAAAACCTGGTTTTCCAACTATGTGTCAACCAACTTTCTAAAGAAGAGTTTTCAAAATTATAAATATAGGTGTTGTCCTTTCATACATTTTGTACAAATATACTGAAGGACACTTATAGATCTGTTCTAACTGTTGTTTTATGGTTGTCCTTATTGGCAACCCGACCACGTGGCTGTGATGACATGGTCAGTTTGGGTGATATGGATGAAAATGATGACATGACAGTGTGCAGTGTCACTGATGAGATAACAGAGCTGCTTGATATGTATGGAGTAGTTTAATACATCCTTAGTAGGTGGTGTAGGTTTCTGGGTCAAAACTGGCAAAATTGGCCTATTAATGCTCGAGAGAATTTTTGGTAATGAAAATGATATTTTTGGAATATCAGCTCTTCATAAAAAAGATAGATTGTAATTTATCTAGTCCAATGCATTTAATTTCGTCATATTCCGATACCGTATGAAGAAGTTACGACTTTTGTGGTAGTCGAGGGTAGTTTCGACATTGAAAATGAATTTTTTAAAGGACGTGTTCTCCATATAACAATACGACAAAAATCCAATCTTTTCAATGGTTATGATTTCATCGTGTTCTGATTCCGTATGAGAAAGATGCATCATTGGAAAGGTCTAGGGCATTTTGATCTTTTTACATGATTGAGTCAGATGATTGAGTCTTCTAGAAAGTCGTAGAGCGTCCAGTTACGGTTCCAACGCACTTTGTTTCATCTCGATTGGATATCGTATGAAAAAGTTATAAGTGTTTCTGTAAAGTCGATTCGAAAATTCAAACAAAAAATTCATCAATATGCTCTCGGTGTTGGGTGGATTTTTTGAAATTTAAAGGGCTTTTATGAATTTTGAGATTTTAAAGGTCTTAGTTGATAAGGGGTGTTTAGCACTGGAAATATGAAGGAAAGGGCTTATGTGTATATAAGAGAATTAGAGGAATCCTTAATACACGGCTCAGATTGAGCCATGTCGGTCAGATTCAAATCTGACGGTTCGTACAAGAGCTTGCATTGAAGATGCTTATCCAAGACTTCTCATTGGTAAAGTGTATTAGATATGATGATGTGGCGCCTCACCATATTGAGTTTTGATTGTATGTAGCACATGTGCATAGAATCTATAAAGAGATTCTCTATATCTTGATCTGAGCCAATCATATCAGATCGGTTCTGATCTAATGGTCAAGATTGATGGAGCTTATTAAAGTTAGCCAACAACGTACCATGAAACTCGCTACACCAACCAATCGGTGATCTACAATGCGTCTGACAATGTCAGCGCGTACGTCATGATGACGTCATCGAGATTCAAAACCTATGATTTAGATCTATTGTCCGTTGGTTTAATCGGACGGTTCAGATTAAGAGATACCTTTTGATGAGATCTACGGCCAGATTTGCGCCTCTGTTGTGCATGTTGCTAGTGTAGCCTACACCACCCCTACGAAGATTCCATTTCAGGCTATCTCATTGCTCCAACTTCAAATGGTCATATCTCCCTCATTTTAACTCGGATTTGGGTGAACCAAGTTGTTACTTCTTCGTTTTTTCAAGCCTTACACAATGTAAGCAAGAAAATGAGTTTTGAGTGAAGAAAAACTACGATTTTGGTATGAGAAGTTTTCCTCTTGATGAGTGATCATTGAATGAGGTTTATTGCTTGATGGAAGGTGTCTTTACTCCATTAAAGTGGGCTTGAGAAGGTAGTTGAGTGATCTTGATATTTCATTGATCAAAAGCCAAAAGAAAAGAGAAAAGAAGAGAAGATTTTTCTATTTGTGCTTTAAAGTGCAAGAAGACAAGGGAGAAGACTTGTGAGATGCTATGGCCATGTTAAGCTTACTTGAAGATTCAAGTCTTCTACTCTAGAGGGGAGTTGAGGATTTCAGTGTGTAGAGACTATGCTTTGAGACAACTCTGCTAACAACAGACAAGGACTGTGAGATTTTATAACCCTAAAATTTACATTATATGCATATATGATAATATGTATGTATGTTAGGGTTAGTTGTGGATGAATGTTTACATGTTAGGTTAGTTGTGGATGAACTGTAAGCATGCTAGCTAGTTGTGAAGGTATTTGCTAGGCAAAGCTTAACTGTAAGGCATTGATATAAGTCCAAATTTAGTGTATTATTTATTGTGTGCTTAGTGTGTGCTAAGCACCGAGAGTGGGTGCTCCCGTGTAGTAGGTGCTACACATTGTACCGGCACTACGAGTGCCTTCTCAGCTTCAACTTGAGAAAATTGGGTGTGGGTACTCCCGACTGTGGGTGCAGTCAAAAGTAATGTATTGAGTAGGTACGAAGCCTTTATAGGCACTACTTCGGGGATGTAGGCAAATTGTCGAACCTCGTAAAAATTCTGTGTTGTGGGTGCTTGTTATTTACATTTTATATTGAAGTGCGTGGAATGTGGAATGTGTGTGTACACTTGGAAGTGCCTATGAGAGGCTGAGTATGCATGCGAATGTGTGCAAATAGGGACAGATATATCAGATTTTTCTTGGTCAGACATCGGACAAATTTTTAGGGATCGGAATTAGACTCACTGATTCACCCCTCTCTCAGTGACTGCCGGGTTAAAACACTAACGTCCTGCTTAATTTGGTTAGACCAAATCGTTTGGATTTTTGGAACCTCATATTCAAAAGGTGATACATATTTCTTGCATTAAACATGAAAAAGCCGTTGTCAAAGGCTTTACATACTGGCATCACTATCAAAAATTTGATATTAAATGTGGCAATTATTGCTATGTGAAGGTTTTTTTGTGGTCGCTTATATATGTACCGCGATGGTAATTGTTACCACCAAAATAAACATTTAGCAATAGTAATTTACCATGGCTAAATGCATTTTTTTATTCTTATAATGATTTATAACAAGAGATTTACTCTCTTCCTATCTTGCCTCTTCTTCATCCCATGTCCTGTTTGGTAGTCATCATCAATAGTTTTAATTGGATCTTTCTCTGCATCACTTCTTCAATTGAATCCATATCTAGGACATTGCAATTTTGTTCCAAAATACATCCGAAATAATAAAATGTGGAGAAATATCCCATTGCTTAAATCTATTGGACATTAAAGCCCGTTTAGCAAGCGAATTTGTTATCAAATTAATCTCACAATAGCCGTGAAAGATATACCATTGAATCGAATTTAGATAACTCGCCAAATGGTTATGATGCTCAAATTTTCAAGAAGCTTTTGTCTTGAGAAGTACACCACCATCGCTTTTGAATCTCATTCGATCAATCCATAAACAACATATTTAGAGAAACTTGCAATATAAACCCTATCGGTTTGGTTTTGCGTGGTTTTACTATATGTAAATATATTCAAAGTACGAAAAAAAATAAAGTGTGTTATTATGCATTTCAGGTTGATATCAGTCTTTTAATTGGGTTATATTGGTTTTAATCTGTTTTTTAAGTTCAATTTGGTGTTTTATTGGTTCCAATGTGGTCTGATTTGGTCTTGATCTCACTAAACTCCAACCCAAAATATGATCCAATAAATTCATATTGATTTGATTCAATCGGTTCAAGTTAGATTTTCACATCCTCAGTTTGATTTATTAATGGGCATAAGTCTAAATTGATAATGACAATTCTGATTTATCTTAAGAAATATGGACCAATATAATCAAGCTTTAAAAAACCAGAATCAGATCAGAGCTGAGATCGGAATCAGCTTGAATTGATCCAATCCAATCAATTCAATTCCAAAAAAAAAAGAAAAAAGAAGAAGAAGAAGAAGAAGAAAGAAAGAAAGAAAAAAAGTGAGGTTTTTGTATGACATGAATGCACCCACTTCGATACATCCATGTCAGTCATGCATGCATGTGGCAATGATAACAAGCTAAATTCAATATTGACAATGTCATGACTTATGACTATTTGAGGCTTTGGGCCATGGACCTTTCGGTGTCTTGGCAAAGGCTCTAAGAGGGTGCCTTTATTCTCCAAACTCTTTTCATATTGGGCCCTTCGAAAGCTGTCCTTCCTTCTCTCAAGTTACATCTCTTGACCACTTTTCTCATTCTAGCTACTTTCATGTATAGGTCCAGTCCCTCATCTACTTCCTCACATGCACCCTTTTTACTTTCCACACCCCTCTCTCTCTCTCTCTCTCTCTCTCAATAAGAGTGATTGAAAGAGACATAGAGGTAGAGCTTTACATGTCAGGTGGATGCTATTATGTTATATTTTTAATGGTTTTAAATTTAAAAGATTCAAAATTTAATTTCCTCTTCTAGTGGTGGATAAGGATTTATCGACGGTTGAGTGATCGTTGGCAATGGTTAGTTTTCTGTGTCTTTGAATTAGAGAGTTGTATCTTTTGGGCATATTTGGATAGGTTTTTCCAAATGGTCTCTCTCTCTCTCTAAATAGTGGATGTTAGGAGACATGTTTTTGAATGCTTTCTTGCTCCCAAACCTCCAAGATACTTTGTTGTTTAGTCATTTTTTAGTTTCAGATCTTATTTTGTGAGTACTACTCTGAAAGTCCCAACATTGCCCATTAGTTGAGTGCATCAACTATTGGAAGGGACCTCTGTGCTGTTGTATCTTAAAGGTTGATTCACAAAGTGGAGGCCAACTATGATTTTAAGGAGAGTGACTATGGCAATGGCATTCCTCAGCCACTCTCAGTTGCCATGTGTGCAACATTGTGTCATAATAGTTAGTTTAATTTTAAAAACCATGCAAAAGCAAAATGGCAAGAAAGAAGGCAATTTTTTTGTTTCAAAATGTAAAGAAGATGATTTGGCATTTTAATTGATGAGATAAGTCACTTATCCAGTCTAATTTGATAGTCTATCTCAATTATATATCTCATCATACGTGACTTTTTCTGCGATTTTTTTATCAGTTCTGAATTTTTTAAACCGAATTTATGACACTGTATTTGCTCTCCATAGCCCCAAAAGAGAGAAGCGCGCTTGGAGATGCTTTCTCTCTAGCCTGGCCCTATGTTTCATGTTTCGTAGCATATTAACTAAACCATATATATTTAATGGACCATCGCATATTAGATTTTTTATCCCTCCTTTAATATTTCAATAATTAAAGAGAGCCATTATCAAAAGTTTCAATATAAAAGGGGGTGCGGCCATGCACGCTATACGTCATTAAGAAACGAAAAAAACTTGGTGAATGGCCCTCAGGCTTGGACCCTTAAGCATGAAGGTTAAAGCTTAATATAAGGAGCAAGTGCACATGAAGATTTGTGCAAGGGCCACCTTAAAAAAAAATCAAATAAAATTTTTTATATAATAATAATAATGACGGTTTTTTATGACAACAAATTGAGAAACCACACCAATGAAACTACGGGAGATAGTTGTTCCATTCAATAAGGAATTCATATTTTGTTTTAGGAGAAAGAGTGGTGGTGTGTGCAATAGCATCCAATTGGGGTACGATTTTTCATTTCATGAGAAGTGGGATAGTCATTTTGCCTTTCTTGTGTTTGGGCGTAGGCTCTACATAGTCTAATAGTCTCTTTTTTATTATTTTTTTTTTGGGGGAGGGGGAGGAAGGGGAGTTGTTTGTTCAGAAGTGTAACCCTTGAGCTAACATTGGGCAATGAGAACGCATATGGAAGCATCAACATGAGAGCAATTTTCGCTTTTTATTAGGGGTAGGAGTTACATTCCCGAATAGAGTATCTTTTTCCTATTATATGCTAACTAGTCATGATGTGTGCTCTCTGATGGATACCCATGTGCGTTTTTCATTGGAAGACATAGAAAACACGACTCGGTGACCGTTCTTCTATCATCATCATCATTATTATTATTATTAATTCATAAGTTTTTTTTTTTTGGAATAATTCATAAATTAGTTGAGAACTAATATAGAGCGATTCCAACGCTCTCCATTATAACAGAAAGATAAACATTGGTGTGGTCATTCCTCAAAGGTTCATCTACACATAATTAAGTAAGGGGTGGCACGCATGGATCCAGACAGACTGTGTGAGGGTTGTGGTGTGGTGCCATCATAGATAGGACCCCCTGCTCATCAATCTCCATGAATCAACTCAATCATACCTTCCTTCCTTCACAGTCCCCTTTTATTTGGTAAAAAAAACAAAAGAAAAGGAGCTAGGGATCCTTAATTACTATACTACCCTTAAGCATTGATGAATATTACTAACTTAGGATCCAAACCATAGCTCCTTCATTGGTCAACAATCCCTTCAGATATTTTGCAACCCTAAGGGTTCTATACTCACGGATCTAGGAACGGGATCGTCTCGGGTATAACGGCTGAGTCAACTTAAGATAGACAAGGACGGATGGATCCGAGTTCTAAAGCTATACAAGTAAGGGAGTCAAAAATCAGACCAATCCAATTGAACCAATTGACATTAATTGGACCTAATTGAAACCAATCGATCGAACTCTTTATCGGTTCAATATTGGTTTTGGTTTTTAGAAAACTACTAAGAGACCAAAACCGGTTGGATGAGACGATTAAGTTGACTGACACTAATCTGACCAGTAGCTACTGGTTTGGTTTGAACAACTCCTATTGTTCATGGTTGAGTTGACTCATTCACATGGAGTCTAAGATTAGGGTAAATTGACATTTGGAACACATTGAACCAGTCTTAACCAGCCATCTCATCTGGGTCAATTGTGTGCATGTGTGTGTGGAGATGAAGGGGGCAATGCAGTAATTTCTTCTGGGAACATTTCAAATGGTCACTTCAGTGGCAGTTGAGAAAAATGAGTTAGGAAGAGAGGGAAGTGAGGGGAGAGGGGGGAGAGGGACCAGGCAGTTAAAAGCCATTTCACACTTGTCATAACTCATATAAACAAGAGTACCTGCAAAACTAAATCATTGGAGAGAAATGGGTTTAGCTTTTTCATGACACTTCTTGCTTTCAGGCCCACTTCTTGAACAGCTAAATTGATCACCCTCTTCTTTGCTGGATTAAATTAGGAGCCGATTTGATAGTTCAATACTGAAAAAAAGATTAAGAATTGAAGAAGCCTCACCAAAAAGATAGATACCGACTTTGATTATTATCCACTGATGATTCCTCCAACAGACTTTTTAGGTCTTTTTCCAGATCATAAAGTGGGATAGTTTTGTTTTGAAATCCTGCAGAATCCAGGCTCTTGTCCTTCATTTTTTGGTGAAATTTCTTTCAGGTATCCCTCATCTCTGTTTCTGTCATTAGTTACTACAAACAATCAATAATTCTCATTTTGGTGTTATCCTTTCTGGGTGTAGTGAAATCTTGTCTGAGATTCTAAGAACAGGCTTTTGGTGTTTTAATTCTGGGTGGTTTCACTGTTTTTTGGCTTATGGTTGATGGGGAAGAGAATTACTTAGGTTTACTCATGTCACAACTGAGTGTAGAAGCTATTAACTTGTGATTTCACAGTGTTTTTTTTTTATATGAAATGTATATTAGATGATGAAAAGGAGAAGGAACATCCCAATCAAGTTCTGAATTTCATTAACATTTCTATAGAATTTGTGCACAAGAAAGTTGGTTCTTCCCGTCTGCAAATTGGTTTCTCTTTATTTCTCTGTGGATGGTGACTGGCCTCCTAGTCCCACTTTGAATTTTCTAAGGTTCTGTTAGCTTTACTCAGGGTTATTTTCTGTGTAGTACAGACACAATTGGTAGATAACATTTTTGAGGTGTAATCACAGGATAATTAAATGGGCTCTGAATAATTATACTGAACAGTAATGTCTGTTCATCTTTGAGTTCTATATGGTGTGGTGTGATGATTCCACAATGGCAAAAAAGAGGAGCTGGTTTGATCTTCTGAAGAGACTCTTTCTGTCGGAGCCCAAAACAAAACAAGAAAAGGTAAGACATATATAATTGCTTCTTCAGATTTTGCATTCCCCTACCTCTAGATATAATGTTTCATTTGGTTTTCTGAAATGTTATTTTTTATTTCCAGCTTAGATTATGCTACCTTAATTTTTGATAATCTTTCCCAGAAGGAGAGGAGGAGATGGATTCGTGATAGTTTTAAGATCAAACGCCTTCTCACTTTTGCGCCATCATCTTCATTGAAGGAGAAGACACTGAGTCAAGCAGAAGAAGAGCATAGCAAGCATGCTGTGACTGTTGCTATCGCCACAGCAGCTGCTGCTGAGGCTGCTGTTGCAGCTGCTCATGCTGCAGCTGAGGTTGTTCGACTCACACATGCCCCTCCATCACGCCGTCAATTAGAGAAGGGAATTAGAGAAGTAGCTGCTATTAAAATTCAGACTGCTTTTCGTGGGTATCTTGTAAGCTATTTGAGACTCTTTGCTCTTCTGCTCAAAAGTTCATTACTCTTTATGGTTTCATCCAACTGATTTTATCGTGTCTCAACAAGTTCTATTTTAGTTATTCATGAAATTTTGAAGTATATTTCTTTCAATGTCACACTAACATGTTTTCTTTGGATTCATTTGGGGTTGTGTTACAGGCAAGGAAAGCATTGCGGGCACTGAAGGGACTGGTGAGGCTTCAAGCTATGGTTCGAGGCCGAGCTGTG
This sequence comes from Macadamia integrifolia, assembly GCF_013358625.1. Taxonomy (NCBI): domain Eukaryota; kingdom Viridiplantae; phylum Streptophyta; class Magnoliopsida; order Proteales; family Proteaceae; genus Macadamia; species Macadamia integrifolia. The sequence continues at coordinate 5,916,858 of NC_056565.1, forward strand.
AGACGCCAAGCAATCAGCACTCTAAAGAGTTTGCAATCTCTTGTTAACATCCAGTCTCAGGTCCGTGCAATGAGACTAGGGATGGTGGAGGATGGCTGGATTACCAAACAAAAGCAACAATTGCTAGCACAGAGTGATGAATTGGGAGACAAGGAAAGAAATGTATGCAATGAACTTTGGATATCAGTAATATGAAAGCATCCTTTCAAGTTAATTTCAGGATCTGTACCTTCTCCTGGACATAACAAGCTTCATTTTATGGAAAAGAAAAATTTTGAAGTGTCATAGAAGTCTAGAAGTTCAATCATCTAAATTCTACACTAATTTCTAATTCCTGCTTTTTTCTTGTCCAGCTCAAACCAGACTGTCATATGTGGGATGGAAGCTTGTTATCAAAAGAAGAACTAAAGGCTACGTTTGTAAGCAGGCAAGAGGCGATGCTTAGAAGAGAACGTATGAAGAAATATTCATTTAGTCATCAGGTAGGTCTGGTTTATTCTGAGATCATTTGAATTATTTCATTTCAATACTTTAGATTAATCAATGATTCCTCAGGAGAGGCGACGATCAGAATCAGAACCAAGTAAGGTGGGTGGAATGTACAGCAACTGGTTAGAACACTGGGTGGATGCCCATGCAAGAGAAAGGGAAGGAACAGAGAATTTTGAATCACATGCCTGCTTAAATGCATTGGATAGATATGGAGAGGAAGTACTGCAGCTCAGTATGAGAGATATTCAGAAAAATACAATATCACTTCCAAGGACATCAATTCATCAACAGAAACATAGTCCAATTGAAGACAATGATTCCTACTTAAGCTTTTCAGCTGTTCCTGGTTACATGTCTGCAACTGAATCTGCTAGGGCTAAGGCGAGATCATCTAGTACACCAAAACAAAGACTGGAAATCAGAGATGTTAACTCTGATCAAAGTTCACCATCAAACAATAGACTCTCATTTAGCTCTTCTGTTGGCAATGATGCTACTTTTTTCAGCAGGATTGCCAAGCCTAGTGGCTGTCAGCAGAGATCTCCTTCCATTAAGGGTCGTCCAATAAAATCACACCGAACTTCCAAAGATCTGAGCTTTGATTCTAAAATCTCATTGCTCAAATGGAACCAGCAGATTACTTATAGATGATTTTCATAACGGGTAATTGCTACATTAACAACTTTCTAATAATTGATTACTCATTTCTTCACTTGTTCTGGTAGTGAAAATGATTTCTTTTTTCTTTTTTTCCACTTTCAGAGTGATGGTTGTCTTATTTTCTTTGAGTGGAGAAAAATGGAGTTGGTGAGAGTTCTTTACAGAGTCTGGTGTCTATTGGTTTGGAATGCAGAATTGTGCCCCCTTTTTTTTTTTTTTTTTTTTTTTTTTTAATATAAGGGGAGTGGGAGGTAAGTGCAGAAACTGTTGTTTTTTACAGTTGTAGTGGAGTGAATATCTCAGATTTTTATATGTTAGCCTTTTGGAGGACATTTCTCATATAAGATCTTAAAAGTGCAAACACATATTGTGTTCTGAGACTTCTACATTGAATCTCTGCTTATCAAATCCTTTCCTTTTGATCAATACATGTGCAGTCCCACTTCTGTTCCAAATACGATAGGCGACTAGAATCTCAAGCCAACCTCTAATTGAATAATAACTTTTCATAGTCTGTACTAACCACGCCATTGGCATGTGAAGACCAATTCATGAAATATATCACTAGAATACTGTTGAACCCAAGAAAGAAACTAATTTTACCAAAAACATTCGTCGTTGAAGTAAGGAAATACTTTGCCCTGTACACTTAATTTTTTCAACATTATTGACAAGGGCAGTGACATTCCAAGACAATATGAGTATAAATCACTAATAGGTCTTGCATCCAAAAACCAAATTAAAATACTAGGATATTTATCAGAGTAGTAGCATATCTTTAAGATAACTGGCTTCTTGAAATACATAAGAGGGAACAGACAATATTGGCATAAGGTCATGTCTCTGTAGGCTTTGTTCTCCTCCTAGAAAGGGAGAAGGCTATTATTACTAATGGTCTTGGCATTGTTTGATACTAGACATGATGACTTTTATACAAACAGACACTTCAGGTCACTTGTCCATAGTATCCACAACTCAAGTTCACATGCTGTTGCAATCTGTTATTAGTTGGATTCTTCTAAGGACCACATTGGTTGAAGTCTTTCTCGAACTGTTCTGCTAGCTTCAGCTTCAATGGCTAGTCCCCATTTCCATGACTGAACTACTGCTGGTATAATAAATTCAAGATTGTGATTACGGATAATCCAAGCTATCGAAGAATGCTTCATGGGCATTTTGATTACTAGGTACATTACTGTTAATTTGAGCAATCATTAGCTGATTATAAATAATTAACTCTCCACAAAAGTAATGAATGTTATGCATAATTGACAACATTTGTCATGCACCCATGCCGAAAGTATAGCCAACATTTTCTTCTTTTAGTTCATTTTAAGTACATAATAAACCCATTGAATTAGAGAACTGATAGATAATTAACAGAGTCCCAACTTAACCACTTCCACACCAAAAAGGTCTAAAGAAAGCACAGACCATTAAAAGTCTAGGACATGTACCACAAAAAGGAATGCAATGTCATCTTCAAAATCTAAAAATAACCAAATTTTGGTAGGGAGAGCAATCCATTGGGATATCTATATGAAAATGCAATGACAAGACATAACACTTTCTCAGTTGCATCAATTTCTCCAAAGCATAAAGAAAAATTTTCAATGGTCTATTTTCTGGCCAAACTTCAACTGGAACCCATCATCGGCATTGTCGGTTTAGAAGGGTTGAATGGTCAAATGGCAGGTAAGCTACTGCCATTTTAAATGCCTGACAAAACCAAAAGGTGGTCCAACAAGTGGTTTTCCAGAATTTGATATGCAATGCATTGTCTAAACAGTTCTCTCATAAAGCTTTGGTTCATGGCAATACAAGGCTGGGTGTAGTAAGCTAAAATACCATACCATTAATCACAAAAACTGAATGACAAACATCTCATAAAATTAATAAAAAAGTCCCATAGTACTAGCAAAAGTTTGATAAATTGATGCTAAGATCAAAACGAGGAATATTTATGTCTATTTAACAATTTCCTTGAGCTTCATTTATGCTACTCTTTTATTTTGAATTGAAAGGCCAGGGCTTAAATCCTCGTTCCAGCATCTTCTCAACCTCCTCGAATGGCAATCCTTTGGTCTCAGGGACATTGAAGTAGATGAATACAAAAGCGCATAATGAAAAGAATCCAAACAAGAGAAATGTATATGCTGAGCCGAGGAGTTGAGTCAAAGTTAAGAAAGTCAGGCTCACGAAGAAGTTCGAAAACCAGTTAGCAACTGCAGCCATCCCTCCACACAGCCCTCTATATCTTAGTGGGTATATCTCTGAATTCAGAATCCAAGGGACACTTCCCATCCCAGGTGAATAAGAAACGATGTATGCTCCTAAGCCAAATACAGCTAGTAACCCAAAACTGTTTGGACATCCTTTAGTGAACCATTCACGGTGCTCCCCTTGACATGCATTTTTTATACTTGGGTTTGAAGCCAAACAAGCACCTGGATTCTTCTGCATAATAAAAGAAATTCAACACTATAACTTCAAAGAAGCTTTACTGAAAGTTTGAATGACTAAAAATGGGTTGCAGGAGATCTTTTGGATTGCAGAAGATAATTCAAAAAATGAGGTAGAATAAACTTACTTGACCATTGGCACAAAATGCACAATCAGAGGATGCTTTTAAGCATGACATGCAGCTCCAAGATGATGCATCTCTTGCTGTTGAGTAAAGCGGACATGTAGCATTTGCACCAAAGTGGGCAGATTCTAGCTGAGTTACAGGTGGAGAATGCAGGGCAGCTTCTTTGAAAACTCCAAATAGACCGGTAAGACAAACTATGATGAAAAATAAACTCCAAAGAAGCAATTTTCTCCTCCCATATCTATCAACAAATAATATACTAACAATGGAACCAATAGCATTAAGACCAGAAGTAACAAGAGAGAGTGCCAAGGCTGTCTTATTTGAAGCAAACCCAGCCAATTGTACTATTGTTGGGCTGTAGTACATGACTGTGTTGATTCCCACAAACTGTTGAGCTACTTGACATCCAATACCAGCAATGAGCCCCCTTCTGACTATCACATTACTCCATGCTTTCTTAACTCTAGTAACTAAGTTACCTTCACCAATGGAACCTTCCTCTGCTATTTCAGCCTCAACTGATTTGCTTAAGGCCTCAACCTCACCAGAAAGTTCATGAGGTGGATATATTTTCTTCAAAATATCCTCTGCTTCTTGTTTCCTACCCTGTTCAATAAAAATAGGAAACAAAAACATATGCAGTAAGAAAGAAGTTGCTGTTGAGTAAACCCATTTGGAAAAACTCATCATTCAAGCAAAGGGTTTATATATTGGTTACCACATGACTCGCAAAGTTGCAGAACATTAATACAGTTCCCCTCTTATTAGTAAAACAAAGCAATAGTAAGAAATGCCATTATTAACAACTTGCAACTATAAACCTCAACTATATACAAAAGAGGGCTGATGAATTTTCTGTCAAATTAGACAATAGACTATAGTTTAAGATAGATCTTATTTAAGTTTAACCAAACCAAAAGAGTCAAATGGATGAAAACTGTTTGATAGAAAATGAATTAACAACCTTTCTATAGAGCCACCTAGGGGACTCAGGAAGTGACCACATCAATATAAACTGAATCACAGCTGGAAGACCTGCAACTCCAAGCATCCAACGCCAAGTTCCAGGTGCCTAGGTCCAAGTAAAAGGTATTGAGATTATTGTAGATGATAAAAGAAAAGGTCTGAGGACCTTATCTTCAAAGTCCTATTGTTTTAGATGTACCTTTGTGAAAGCCAAATTAATAAGGTATGATAAAAATTGGCCTCCTGTAATTAGCAATGCATTTGTGCTAACAAGGGCACCTCTAATTCTAGCAGGAGAAGCTTCTGAAATATAAAGAGGTCCAGTCATTGAGGCCATTCCAACACCCATACCAACAAGTAACCTTCCAGCAATTATCATCAAAGGATGTATTGAGGCAGCCATGACTAATGCACCAATAAAAAACAAAACATCTGCTACCAATATTGATATTCTTCGCCCTTTCCAATCGTTAACCCATCCACCAAGAGCAGCACCAACCATGGCTCCTGCTACTGCTGTGCTTACTATGAATTCCTGAAATTAAATATGTAAGAGATAAGTATCCTTTTATCAATGGTGACTAAAACTATTTACAACTCAAAGGTAAAAATGAAAGAAAATATAGCAAAACTTACTTGGTAAAGTGTACTCTTGTCGACAGCTTCAAAATCATCTCGAATATAAAGAAGGGCGCCTGAGATAACTCCTATATGATTGTATAAGAAAAAAAGAGTCAAATGAAGTAACTCTCAGGGATTAGTTAGTTGACAGTGAAAGGATGACAATAGTTACTATTGCAACAGAAATTGAAGAACTAGATGACCAATCATCTTTATTGTTAGCACCCAAATGAAATGCAGCTTAAAAAGTTGATTTGGCTTTAGTTTATGATAATTTTTTTCATAACAAAATGTTCAAATGTTAGGCAACTATTATCTAAACAAGGTGCTATAACTTGAATGGTGAGAAGATAATTTACAGAAACAAATACAAGCTTTAGCACAGTTCCTTAGGTTTTAAGGTCTCTATCAAAATTGTAAAAATATATGAACCACTAACAAGATAGTATGGCCATAGATTCAAAATACCTACTGAAGCTAACCAGTTAATAGCAAAATTTTAACAGGAAAAGTGCATGTATAACCAAAGAGGAGGCCTCTAAAAGTTCATCTAAAAAACTAAATCATCTTTATACTAGAAAGGCATTGACCAAAAAAAATTAAAATTACATACCTGTGTCATAACCAAAGAGAAGCCCTCCAATGCCAGCAGATAAAGCAAGTCGCATAATATAAGGCTGCTTCCAAGTTGTAACACAACATTCTCTAAACTCTGTTTTGTCAGCTTTTGGAATACCACCTTCCATTTTGTGAAATTTGAGAAAATACACCCAGAAGTTCTCCCCAAAAAAGAAGCATAAAGGGGGGCTCTGACCTACATGAGAGTTAAAATAAAAATCCAAAGAGTAAATAAATTGCTTGAGAGAGAAGGGGAGCTCATTAACCCTCAAAATATGATCCTTTCAAGATATCTCTTGCTGTGACTATTATCAATTTTATTTTTTTATTTCTACACATCAATCAAAATATGAAAAATAATCTGTCACTGTAGATACTATATCCCTCCTGACACCCCCTCTCTCCAATTGAAATGACTTTTCTACCCCTTTATTATGAGACTGTTTCATTACTGCTCATTGGTGGGTTACTTATACCGATTGCCCACAGAAACCGCTCCCCACAAACTGTATGATCTACAAATCCGTAACCATAGATACAATATCCCTCCTATCCGTCCTAGGACTCTCTCCCTCCCTCCACTTTAAATGACTTCTCTACCCTTTGATTATAAAATGTTTCATTACTGCTCATAAGTGGATTCCTTATACCGCTTACCCACAGAAACCGCTCCCCACAAAGTAGGGACAGTAAGATTTCTTTAACCGACAATCAGTTATGACATTGACTAATGCTACCTGAGGACGCTTATCCTCTTGGGACGCTGTGATTCTTATATAATGAGGGCATACACGTGCATCCAAGGGATTGGCCAAATAAATCTTTTCATGACAAGTCAAGAAACATGGTGTTCAATATGCATTCAACGCCCTGGATTGCGTGCGACCGTCGAACACTGTGTTGTATCACATAGGAATTCAATCCAAAAACATGTTGACAAGGTAAGTCAATTGTTGATAATTTTCTTTTCTTTTGATAATGGATTGTTGGTAACTATGGACAAATCAACCAATACATATCAAATCCTCAAAACCAGAAACTTGATACATATCAATATGGATCTACGAGTGGATCAGCTTCACGTACGAGAACAACTATGATTCATGGATTTAGGATCAATTTTCTCTCTCTTCATTTAATAGATTCTAAATCCATAGACCAGGGACGTACGAGAACATTTTCGTACGTGAACCTGATCTATTCATTATGGATCTGATGTACGGACCAAAAAAGGGCAATTTTTTCGAAATAGATCCCATAACGGCCAGATTTCAACCGTTTCATATTGATATTGGTTTAAACGGATATGAAGTCCGATACCTATTACCTTGATAAAATCAGAAAAATAAAAAAGCAAAAAAGAAAAAGGTTCAAATGATTTTTATTAATATTTTTTTTTCAATTTCAAGAATAAAGAAAAGAGAAAAGATGGGAAGTGACATGAACGGCTAGGATGTGTGTTAGCCACCATGATCGGAAAATGGAAATTCCATCCTACCAAGCTATACATACTGCAAAGGACCACTGAGAAAAACTATTTTCAATCTAAATTGTGAGATTAAACAGATTAACACAGACATTAGGGGAACCCCACTTTTAATTTTTAACCATGATAAGAAGAAGATGAAAATTCCATCCTACCTATCCATACACACCCATTACAGTCAAAAAAAAAAAAAAAAAAAAAAAAGAAGAAGAAGCACTGGGCTTTAGGCAAAGCAAATTTCTGTTTATATAAATCAAAACAAAGAAATAAACCAGGAATCTATAATCAAAGAACCCAAACCATGATTAAAAAAACTAAGAACATTCAAAAACAGCTTTGAAATTTTTTACATACCCCTGTAAAAATCTATGCACCAGCTTCTCCTCTTCTATTCTCACCCCCCAAAAAAAAAACAGAGAAAAAGAAGAGAGAGACGTTTTGAAGAGGACGGAAGAAGTGGTGTGAGAGTAAAAGAAATCAAAACAATTGGCCGTTTAAATAGTTTCAGTCTTCAAGATCTTACCAAATCTAATACTAACACATTATTTTACTTGCTTCCAATAAAATCTCCTAAAATGTAAATATACTGATATACCTATTTAATACTTTTTTCCTAATTTGAAACATTTAATTCCTAACATTAAATAGGTACTTCATTTTTTTTTTTTTCAAGGGGCAAAAAGTCAAATTAAATTTAAAACCGAATCGAATTGAATCGAAATAAATTAATTTGATTCGGTTTGACTGAAAAAATTGAATCAAAATACCTATTTTCAAACCGAATAAGGAATTAGGTATAGTTAGGATGTGTTTGGTAGTCATCCAGAAAATGACGCTTTTCTGTTTAATGGGAACAAAAAAACAGAATAAAGAGTATGCCGTTTGATGTCAACTTAAGCTGTGTTTGGTAGTCATTCAGTTCCAAAAACGACCTTTATGTCCAAAAACATAATTTTCAGTTTCTATGTCAAAATGCCGATTAAAAAAAAATTGTATTTGGTGAACTTGTTTCAGGAACGATTATCATAGTTGTTCATTTTTTTTTTTTAGAACGAAACCGAAATGACAGAACAAAGTTTTGTCGTTCCATCATTTTGCGTTTTGAGTTCTTTTTTTTCCTTTTCATTCCAAAAAAATCTAAAAACACCAAGTTAACACCAAACGCTTTATTATGTTTTCTTGTTCCCATAGAAAGGGACTTTTTTTTTTTGGATGAATACCAAACGTAGCCTAGTGTTTTTCAATTTTTTTAGAATGGAAAGGGGGAAAAAAAACGCTAGAAACACAAAATGATGGAAC
>NC_056565.1:5925777-5950230 GCF_013358625.1 Macadamia integrifolia
AACATCGTTTCTGAAACTGAATGACTACCAATTTTATTATTTTAATCAATTTAGATGATAAATTCTATTCATTTTTAATATTTGATAAAAGTTTGGTGGATCATAAACTTAACAAATAATATATTTTCTTTTAGTGAAGATGTAAAATTTGGTCCAAACGCTTACAATAGGACCTAAACTTTATATGAAACTGAATAATTAACCCAATATGAATCTGAAAAAAAAAAAAAAATCAAATTAAACTGAATCAGTTCAGTTTTGATTTCTAAAATGTGTTTCATTTCTACATTTTGTATCTTGAATCAAACCAAATGTATAACCAAAATCAAACTAAAGCCTTTTTTATTTCTATATCGTTTATTTATTTTTTCTTTTTATGGTAAAAGTATTGAGAGATTCTCTTATCTTAAAAGAAATGTAGATATATTTATATGTATAGAAGTTTTTCATGTCCTAAAATATATACATAGAAGTGAGTTTTTGGTGTGGTGAGATCCCCGGGTGACCACAAAGACAGCCTAAGAAATACAAAGACGTTTACCTTAAAAAAGAATGGGGAGAAAGTGGACAATAGCAGTTATATATATATATATATATATATATATATAGAATTAAGCTCATATAATTTTGCTTGGGGACACTACGTAACAGATAAAACCTTTCCTATTTTGCATTTTGTTTTAGATTGAGTGTGGATTTTAATGTGAAGGATTCAGTTTGAACTGATTCGGAAGTTTTCAGCCCAGAAAATAAGTTGTGGTAGACCTAAATTCAGACACAAACCCATAAATAGGGACGTAAATGGATAGTCGACAATTCAAATTCAATTAATATTCGTATTAAATAGATGTTCAACTAGTAATAAAAATTAAGTGGCTAGTGATTATGAGAATATTCAAAATTGACAAGTAATGGAAAATGAAGAAAATGGCTCTCTGACAATTAATAGACATGGATTGAGAACGAATTGTGTCCATCGGGACTTGGAGCAAAGAAGGTCTGAGTATGTAATTGAATAATCGAAAATTTAAATTAAATTTTATCCATTCCCATTTAAGGGTATCCATATTCAGTCAAGTGATATCCAAATCTAATAACATCTGATCCAGATTCAACCCCTTAATTTACATCTTTAATTTTAATGTGAACCGTTTCGACACAGGCTTCAGTCCAAAAGATAAGCTGGGCTGACCCAGAGCCACAATGACATAAGGCTAAACTAAATACATATGGCAACTTTAATAGATTTAATTAACCTTTCCTGTGGGTGAAGAAAATCCGGTCCAAACATATATTGGTTTTTATTTTGTTTTATAGAAATTTATATATAATTCGTGCTACTGGTTACTATTGATTTTCTTACTAAATATCCATATTCTTCAATATAATCCCAAAGGAAATATCACTATCTGAATTCGTATCCAATTATATACATGTTTTACATGCTCTGGCACTAGGTGTCAAGCTTGTGTGTGTCTGTCTCTCTCTTTTAGAAATGACCCTTAAGCGGCTATGCCTTTTTTATCCCAGCCCTTCCAATGGTTGAACAACCAACTCTCGAAAAGCTAGTAGCTAGTCCAACTCTCTCTCTTAATTTTAATATCCTTAGTGCTATTGAATTTTGAATTGTTATATTTAGACTTGATTCTATTTTCTCTCCAACTCTTTTTATCTGACATAAGTACCCTTATGATCCCAAAGTTATAGGTATCAAAATTGGTGTTTGTATCAATCTCAATCAATATGAATCGAGTCCTTATCAGATTGTTGTCGGGTGTAATTTCAAAAAAAAAGGATCATTTTTTCGTTCCCACCATCATATCGGTATCGTATTAATACTGATCTCTGCACTGATACTGTTCTGTATAAGCTATTGGTTTAAAGAGAGAATATATTGAAGCATTAGCATAGCTTGTGCTATAAATGTACATTCAACCTTGTTTCTGTTTTAAAGCTGTCACAATTAAAATTCCAGGGTATGAGCCAAATATTGTAAAAATGGGATACAAGCCCTTTAATAGATACAAACTCGGCTTTATCATCTACCCACTAAGACTCCTCCTCTCCAACCAACCGACTCTGTGGTTTACAAAAAAGAAGAGGTCACTCACCTTAGAAAGCTTTCCATCTCTTGTTCAAAGAGCATGGACATATGTAGCAAAGAAACAAAGAGAGACTGAAGAAAATAGATAGAGAGAGTTTAAGAGCTGAGTGATATAAATAGAAAGTTTGGGGGTAAAGATTTGTATATAGAAATAAGAAAAGTATTTAAGAAAGTTTAGAAGATGGAGATTTTAAGTAGTTAGGGCTCTTGGAAACATGGAAGAGGAAAAGATAAAGATGTAGAGATGTGAATATGGGAAGAGATTTCAACCAAAAATAGAATATGGGATGAGAGATATTCTAATTGGAGATAAGATATAGATTAAAATTAAATTAGGAAATTATATCCAATTTCTCCTTTAGACCCCTTTTTACAATTCCCCCGTGATTGGCACAGGGCCACAAGTAAGAAAAAATTTGGTTGTTACTCGGGTTACAGCTACTTGGCTACAATCCCTGCTAGAAGTCAAAGAAATGGAATAATTCATTTTTTCTTAGGGTTCAATACCCTCTTAGGTTATAATATTTTTCAAAATATTCTTTTACATTCCGTTTCTTTGGTGTAGCTGCAACCCGGGAAATAATTAAATTCATTCTCACAAGTCCCCATAGAGAATACTCGGCATATATCATATATCTTTTTAAGGACAAAGTTTTTTGTCCAGGAGGGCACAAAATGATCATTGTGCCTTTGGGATTCATGCGCCCTTGTGTCTAGGTGCAAGGGTAGTCTTGGACAGTAAACACTAGCCCTTCTAATATATTTTTCTCTTAATTTAAATGTTTAATTTGTCTCATTAAATAGTTTCTTAAAATACGTTTTTCAAAAAAAAATCAAATTACCATTAAAATGGGAAGAAATGGAAGAATATAGTATTAAGAGATTCTCTTATCTTTTTTTCTTTTTTTTTTATGGTAGAAAGAGATTCTGTTATTCTAAAAGTAAGATATATACCCAAAAATATATGATATTATAAATAAAGAAAGGAGGTTGGGCACAACGTTAGTTTTCCTACAAACATTGTTGGCATAGCGCTAGCGTGCGCAGCCTTTTCCCATAAATAAATTTGGATACATATAGAATGCAAAAAGGCTGGCAAGGCTACTGAGGTGTCCAGCTTATATCACCCTCTCTCCCAGACTTGGATCCTTATCGACAACTAATAGCATTTGGTCACGCAATCCACATTTGGCACACTGACAGAGAATCTGGTCCCTCTCTCTCTCCCCTTTGAAAGTGACCCCATGCCCTTCCACACACACCCCGCTCTCCCCAACACATATATTAAAAAAAAAAAAAATGGAAAAGAAAGAGTGGACAATAGCAGCTCTTTGAAATATTCCATTAAGATCACGTATTAATTTGAATGATGTACCTTTTGGGGCATTACAAAATTGATAAAACCTCGGTTTGAACCGGTTTGACTCAGGCTTCAGCCCAAAAAATGAATTGGGATTAAACCCAAACCCACAAGGTATAACTAAAAGTGTCAATCGGTTCAGTTTTGATTATTTGATTTGGTTTTAGTTTGGTTCTAAATGATGATAAGGTGGATCATAACCGAACCGAGAACTGACTCGATTCCATATTTAGATATTCAAACTGATTCAATTAAGCTCGATTCAATTTCGGTTCCAATTCGATTTTGATATGCAGTTTTAATTCAGTTATGAAAATGATTCCACTTTTAAACCATGATTCTGATGGACCAAAGGCCATAATGGACTCAAGTCATGGGCTTTATGGCCATTGTTAACTCCAAAATTATCTTAACTTATAAATATGTGATTATAAATTGCAAAAAACACTTACCACATTAAAAAAAAAAAAAAAAAAGAGCTTGCAATAAACACTCTTGAATGATAAGAGCAATTCAATTCGATTTCAGTTTGAACCGATGGTTTTAACACCCTAAACAAAAACCGAGCCAAAACGAATAGCATGCTCACATATTCAAACAGAATTTGAACCAAATAAATTTGATTCGATTTCGATCCGATTAATTTGACTCGAATTTCAGTTTTGATATTCGGTTTCAGATTGAAATTGACACCCTTACGTATAACGTTAAACTGAAAATATATGGCCAAAGCTACTAATGAATAATGATAGAAGAGTACATCAAGAACTCTTATGGCTCTACCAAAAAAATAAAATAACCACTAGGTCTTATTGTACATTATATTTTATTTATTTATCTAATTATATCTTTTATTTTCATTAAAAGAAAAAAAACTTAATCCAAAACCAGTTACCCAGTAAACATGAACACATAATGACAGGACCATACTAGTGATGGGTGTTTTAAGAGAGAGAGAGAGAGCGAGAGAGAGAGAGAGAGAGAGAGAGAGTTAATCAGAATGGTCTTCCTGGCTTATGGAGGACCCTGAAGCATTCTTCTTTTCTTTCTTTTCCTTCTTTTCCTTTTTGTCCTTCTTTTCCTTCTTTTCAGGCTTCTTCTTCTTGGGCTTCTTGTGCCCCTCATGATGATGATGATGCTCTTGAAGATCACTATAGTCATAAATGTCCATATGGACACCAGGATCGTTGGAGTTGTAGCTCCCACCAAAAACGAGTGAGTTATTAATGGCTTGGAAATTACTGTTCACGTAGGTACTCATCTCCTCCTGTTCTCCCCAAGGAAGGCTGAGAGGCTGATCAGATATCTCTTCCCTTCCTCCGGTTCGCATTGTCGCTCCGGTATTACTTCCGGCGAGTGTAATCACTTGTGGCTTGACTTCATCATCATCCTCGTCGACGGCACGGGGTTGGCTCGACCCAGACTTGCTGACATTATTGGTAGTGCGCTGAAGCTCTGAGATGCGGTGGGTTAGAGCAGAGATCATGTCTCTTAGTTCTCGATCCAGATGTTTCTGGGTCTCTCCTTCGACTTGAATGCGTTCTGACCCCATGGCTTGGTAATTTTTTGGACTCTTGATGGGTTCTGGAGCTCTTGAAGGTTTAGGGAGTTAAGGAGGTATAGAGATTGAATATATTTATATTTGTGATTGGTGAGTGATTCCCACGTTATCTCCTGTCCCAGCTATATGCAAAGATAACAAATTAAGAATTGGATGCAGATACTTAATCCTACCTTGAGAGGAAGGGATCGCTTTGTCTCCTCCTTAACACAGATATCCCCATGCTTTTGTGCTCATTAAGCTCCTTCAAGTGCTATACAAGCTTCTCATTGAAAAGGGTTTTGCTAGCATGAACACTCAGAGGCACACCATATTATAAGCTAATTATCAAGAGAGAACGCTACCTGTTAGTGCATGTACACATCAGCACCCGCAACCAATGGAAGAGGCACGCATGCATCTTCACTGTGGTCCTACTATTGAGCAGTGTTCTTTCTCCCTAACTAATATTGCGAAAACGGATCAGATGTTCATATGATCACCAGATCATACGAGTTAGCATCCGACATCTATCCATTTTGTTCTAAAAAATACCCCTTATTATCCTTGTAATGACAAAAGGTAGGACAGATGTCAAATACTGGCCAGGTCGGTACAACCTGATGATCGTACAAACAGCGGATTCTATCTCACTAATTGCACCATATTCTAAGACGAGTTCAGTTGAATGAGGGTTTCAATTGGGATCTTTTTCTCTTTTTGAGTGATTGAGCTTTCGGCCATTTTCGTTTCTAAATTCATGGGCCTTTGGTAGACAAAGGAAACAAGGCAAAGGTGGGCTGGGGCTGGGTCTTTTTGTTTCTAAATTCATTGGGCTGAATAAATCATATAATATTAGGTGGGCAGCTGGTTAGGCAGGTGGGAATAACTCTTCATCCTAATTCCTAACCACTACAAATAAGAGTTAAATAAGGTGGATAAAGGATTTCAAGTGACCGGGTAGGGATGGCAACTAAGGTATTTAGATTAAGTAAAAAAGAACCCTACTTGCTCGTATGCCCTTATACTCAGACAACCCTGCCCTAGTTGATCCCTGGGCTAGCGCGATGGCCACACAACTAGGTAGCAATCCCCAGCCTTTAGGCAAATTATATGATTTGCAAATTTGTTCAAGATGTATGTTAGTTCTCACTTCTCACCTTATTAACGAGAAATTCCATGTAGGATCCATTCCCTCTCATTTTCCTCTCCTTCTTATTCTTCATCAAACAAAATCCTTCTTTATTTCATGCATCAGCTGCAACTGGGGATGGCACTTGCAGATTGGAAGGTAGCCCAAGCCCAATTTGAGTTCTAGGAATTGGAAGCTCAGTCTCAACCCAACCCAACCAATTTTAAAAATTTTAAGGCCATCATGCTTAGGTTTTCCTGGTTTGGGTTAGCTAAGGCGAACTCTTATAATGATAAAAAAAAAAAAAGCAAAATGACCTATTTAAAATTAATATATGAGCATAACATCATAAAAGTATCTTATAAAAAGAAAATGAAAAAGAAGAAGAAGAAGTAATAAGTCCAAACTAATTCACTACGAAAGATTCAAGATAGTGAAATAAAGTCTCGTGGATACAGTGAGTGCAGTGATGCATCGGATGACTGAAAGCATCCGGCCACCTGTCCTGAGATCGTCTAGGCCATCCGATGCTCACTGCACTCACTACAAAGGATGTTTTAGCTACTATTAGATAGATAGGCCCAAAAAAAAAAAAAATGTCGTCATTGGTACAAAAGGTTTATTTGTATCTTATGCAACTCACATAGGAAGGCCTTCCTAAGTTGTCCAAATATTTATCACGTGATAGTTTAGTTGGGATCTAAATTTTGTTGACATGTAGACTCAAGGCATTCAACATATCAAATTTCAACTCAAATGGTAATATAAAGTTTTGAAAAATTAGAACTACGGGGAACCTACACAATAGCGGTCAGATTATCATAGAGATTCATGGATATGCAGAAGGTGGGGTATAATTGAGTTAAGGTTATAAAATTAGCCCAAGCTGGGCCTAGGGTTGTACCCAGATTTTTTTTCATTTTTCAATTTATTTAGGATCCAGTTTCTCTCCAGTTTTCACACATGGTGAAAATAGAATCTCTTGTTTACCCTATCTATTCCTTTAATTGAAATGAAGAAGGATACTTTTGAAAATTTATGATGAACCCGAAGTATAATCAT
This sequence comes from Macadamia integrifolia, assembly GCF_013358625.1. Lineage (NCBI taxonomy): Eukaryota > Viridiplantae > Streptophyta > Magnoliopsida > Proteales > Proteaceae > Macadamia > Macadamia integrifolia. Next base: position 5,932,976 of record NC_056565.1, read on the forward strand.
AGCCTCACATCTCCATTCTGGATGGAGGAAAACTTAATCCATTTATTTGTGGGGCCAATATTGTTGGCATGACATTGCTGACAAATGAATTGCAATCTTATCCAGTATTCATGTCACTTGGCAGTTCACATTGGGGTAGAAACTTTATAGATAGATAAGTTGAACAACACACTTGGGGTTAATTGCACTATCAGAGTTATTGCTAATACACCAACACAGAGAACAACTTTTAGTCTTTATTTATTCATCTCCATTAGAATTATTGCTAATACACCAACACTTTGAGAGAGACTTATAGCCTTTATTTATTCATCTGGCTACATACTCAGAACTGAATCCCTTTAAGAGAAGCTGATTTGGTATTTGGGTTGTTTATTTGGATTGAATATCCCCCAGTGCTTCTCTTCCTCTGGACTCTTATTGTTCTCATCAAACATGGCAAAGATATAAGTCTCTAAAGACCCAGGCTTCTTAGGAGTGCCACTCTTCACATGTTGAATCAGATTGTTGTTGTAAGTCTTTGCATTCGCTACTGTTGTTGAAGTACCTCCTGCAGTTGGCCAACCACTCTCTGATACAACAAGTCCAACACTAGAACCACCTGCCTTCTCCATAGCAGAGTAGACAGCATCAACAAGGGCATCAAAAAGGTTTTTGTATCCAAGATTACTGTATTGGTCATGCACCACAACTGAAGTGGATGTAAACAAAGCATAGGAAAGTTGGATGGAAGCAGTGTTGGATTTGTAACTGAAGTATGGATACACATTTGCTAGTAATGGAGACTTATTTTGAGAAAGGAAAGCAAGAATTGGGTCTATATATGACCTTACATCACTTCTGAATGCACCTTGGGATGGAGGGTATGAGGTGCTGAGTAGTCCGGTTTCGATGGCAGTGGTCACCGGGATGTTCAGGCCAGCTGATGAAATTGCAGAGCGAATGTTTTTAATGGCAGGTAAAACGAAGTTAACATATTGAGAATTGCCATTCACCGGACTGACTTCGTTCCCCACGGCGATATACCGGAATTTGACATTAGATGAGTAGGCTACCACATTTGTTTTTACCCAATTATTTGCTGTGGAAGTACTGGTTGCTATGCCTTGAAGGGCATCATTTGGGACACCCAATATGAGTCCAATGTTGGAGCCTCTAAGAGCTTGGAGAGCTTCTTTGTTTGGATCATAGAGTCTCATCCTTTGGATATTTTGGGATTTGTAGAGAGCCACCACTTCTTGTTTAGATGGTAAATTGTTTCCATTCATCCCATAACAAACCCCTGTTTGTGCCCCTGCATTAGATCGACAGAAAATTAGTCTGATGTGATGAGAATTGAAACTAAAGTGAAATTTTGCTACTACCCATGTTGCAGGAACTTTCATATTACGTATCTGGGCTTGTGAACGAAATTTAGCTGCTCCCCAAGTTGCAGTAAAAGAAATAGAATCTTAAAGGGCATTTTGAAAAATACAAAAACCTAGGAGGGTATTTTTGAACCCTCTGGGGAAGGGAATTATTCCGCTTCTTTGGTTGCTAACAGGGTTGTAGCTACTTGACTGCAACTTGGGTAACAACAAAAAATTTTCCAAGCTCATAGGTAAAGAAATAGAATCTTGAAAAGTATTTTATAAAATACAAATCTTCGAAGATATTTGTGAAAAAGGGGAATGAATTATTCCATTTCTTTGGCTATGAGCCCTTGAAAGTTTGCTTGCACTGAGCAAAGTTGCTACCTTCACTATTTTCACAGAGAGAGAGAGAGAGAGAGAGAGAGAGAGAGAGAGAGAGACCTGTTATGCCTAAGGTAGACATTAGGAGCCCAAAAAGAAGTAGCATTGTGGCAGCAACAGAAGGGCTTCCTCGTGCAGAACAAGTAGCCATGATGAAGGAGAACGCAAGAAGAAAAAGAAGCTTAGGTAGTATCTTATCTCCAACATTTGGGCCTCTTATTTATAGGGAGAGATGGACCCCATAGCTTAAAATCTTCCAAGAACCGCCGCATCACGTAGCTTGAAAAAGACTCACTTCAGAGTCAAGATTTAACTCTTGAAATTTGGTTCATCAGACTTAGAATTTCCAGAAATTTGAATCGCAGCCCCCATGTGATAAACAGGAATGAGTGGATCTACCTCTGTTTTCAGTTAGAAAGTCTTTGGGGTCTTAAATTTCATTGGGTAGACGTCTCTTCAAATGAGCAACTCCACAAGGAAGACTCAGAAACAGATAGTCAAGATAATGAGATATCTTAACTACCCATGACCACAAACTGGAATTTTTCTCACTTCCCAGTCTAAATTGGGTTCATCATGGGGCATCATCTTATACAAGACCATCCTCGTCCGTCAAACCAGTTAATTGAGGATCAGCACTTTTCAAAGAAGTTTATCTTCACCGTAGATGAAGAGAACCCCATCGATGTGATCTCATAACTCGTTCGCACTGTTGTGGTAAGGTTCAAAATGCCTTTGGTACTCTTCCAAGAGTTCCATCCAATCATTAAAAGTGAAGGATGAAAATATTCTCCCTTTCACCATGGCTGATGGAAACTCTTAATTTATTTTCACTTTAATAAGAGAGATGGTAAGTTAGTGGATGATACCAATGTCAGTGTTAGATGGGGTATTATATTAGAAGGGCAGGGAGTCATTTTAAGAGAAGGAGAAAGAGACACAATGGATGTTAGTTTACAATATATCAGCGTTGTGTCCAACTTTTTTTTTATTTTTAAACAGAGATCAGGTATACCCTTGTTTTTTTTAATGGTATATTTTAGATTTTTTTTTCTTAATTAAAGTTTTTTATATCATCTTACCCTTGTACTTTATCAATGGATCCACATCAAATGGGTTAGTGACCTGTCGTGTCTAATATCAATTCAATCCGAGTGATGTTGATCGATCCAATCCAAATTTTTAAAATGTGATATACACCGGTTGCTCTGCTTGTACAGCCCTATAAATGAGGTCATTAACATATTGGTATGGACGATTTGAGTTGAGATAGATGGTTGAGTTGAACACATGTACCATCTATGCGACGGAATAAAGACATCGTACACCAACAATCATCAAGGCCCCATTTAACAATAATTATCATATATAGCTCCTATTTGTTTGATTAGCAAACCAACATGTCTAGATTTGATGGTAAAGCTCATCAAAGTCATATAGGCTATATTCCATCTTCCTATGGCAACATAAGCTAGAACTGAACTGGAAGCAGAAGTCATTTCCCTAACAGCATTTCATCCTTTTCATGGGTGCAGCCAGGACTGAATTGCCTAACGAATGTACGAATATAAATTGTGCAAGTGGTCGTCCGTGAAGGAAGGAAGGTCGCAGCTCATCACCATTGACCATGACTTCTAGTTCAACAAAGATCAGGGGTGTCAAAATCCAGACCTTGTCTCATGTTTAACAGAATTCTCATGAAAGCTTCATTGTTTGTATGTGAACAAGTTGATCACACTAGTGTGAAAAATCCCAATTTATTTGATAGCGACGGACCTATAAATATTCCTGACAAATACAATTCCTAGGTATTTCATTTTCTGTAAAACAATTAAGGGCAATGGATCAATAGTCGTTATGATCACGATGTGGGGCATTGTCATCGGTTTTTATATTTTATTCCATTTACGCGGTCTATTGCTCCAAAACACAATGTTTATCTTTGCTTCAATCAATGAAATTTTCTCTAACAATTAATATAACAAATATAAATTTATGACTTATGCTTCCATCTCAACCACAGAAGGCTCAAGGTCTATCAGAAAATGTTTGAAATCAGATTTTATAAATCTTTTCTATGAAGACAAGTGAAGCCTTTATTTATTTATTAATCTATTTTAATTTATTCCAAAATGTAATATGGGTTTTTCACCTAAAAGAAATCTAATATGGGGAATGTACTGCTGGGTGAGTCACACAGCAAAAATATTCATCTGGAAATTTCTTCCATATGGCATTGTAGTCACATAAGCACAAGTGTTATTCATGTCAGATTTACTTTGTTGGCCAAGGAAATTAAGGTAATTTGCAGATATTAAGTGCTTTGAAACAGATTTTCCTTAATGTTTAATACTATCATATTTAAATTTTTTGGGGAAAATTATTTGTGTATATGTATTCAATGGGGTATGTCTCTGTATATCATATACTCATACTTTAAATTATTCAATCATAAAAAGATATATAATAATGCATTCACACAAAGAAAATTTACATTAGTACTTGGGTTCATATAAGAAGGTAATTTTAGTAAACCATGTTGTAAATACCCAGATGATATGGAAAAAGGTGCTTAATTCTTTGTCTGGATAAGAATTATCAAATTAAAGAGGTGAACTAGTAGATCATCATAATAGTCTATTATTTTTTTCAAATATCACAAAGCATCTATTTTGCCACATGAACAGAATGGATGACAGATGGAATATCCATCTAACCATTGAATAGAGAGGACATGATTTAGATTAGCCACGTGACAAATTTTAGTCTAATTCAATAATTTTTTTTTTTTTTGTGTGCACATATTCCATGTTTGTCCATGCATGTGTATCAATCCTTTAGACATTGACTTTGCACTTTCCTAACTCTTGAGTGAGAATAGACAATTTAGATTAAAAAAATAAAAAATTAATAACTCGTATATATTGTGATTTTTGAAAACATCACGTTCAATTGTCACATGGTATCCAATTAAAGACAAATGTGTCACAGAATAGGAAAGAGACTCATATAACCAAACAAACTCACGAGAAAGACCTCTCTTTAGAGTCGTCCCTTCACAAACGTTTTGAATAGTACTCAGCACTACAATGGCAAAGACCTGGCTGACTTGGAAAAAGCACAGAAGTCAAGACTTAATGGGTTTGGTGGTAGAACAACTACATAGAAGCCAGACTTTATGGGTTGGTGATAAAGCAATTAAGTTAATGGCCTATGGCCCTTGGAAACAACTGCATCTCTATAGAAAGTCCCCAATTACAAATTGATGTAGAGGGCAGAATGAGGCCACTTGGTTCTACATTTTCCCTTCAATTCTACATGGGACTGGGTCTTAGTCTTCTCTTCATTGCATTGATAGTGCCCACCATTTATTTCAATCTGAATTTGTAATGGTGAGTTCACATAAGACCTGTGCATCATGGAGGACTCAGTCCAGATATCAGCTTCTTTGGTGACCACCTGAGATGAGATCATTGCTCAGTTTCTGAATGATAAAGAAACCCTTCATTACTCACCATATTCACAATAGATAACTAATTTGGCAGCCCTTGTTACAGGTTTCAGTTCTGGACATGCTCCTAGGCTGTCCAGTCCAAGTTCCTTACCTGGATTGAGAAGATCATGACGCAGATTGCGCTCCATCAGCTTGACCAGGAAAGAAGAATGTAGTCACCTTGAGTGAATAAGAATAATCATCAATGAGAAAATAGAGAAAAATCCAAACTATCAATCAAACCTTTTCTGCTAGTCCACATGAAGCCAAAAAAACAGATGGCCATGAGATGTGACCTACCATTCAAGATATGTCTCAACTACAGTCCCTAAGAGGCTGGGACCAACTCTATCCAGAGCCATTCCCACTATGAAAGCTCGAGCTTGTCATTCAGGACCCAGAACACCCCTGCGGTAAAGTTGACAGTTTGGTTTCAATTTATTTAAGTCATGTTTTCACAATTTCTACCACAAAAAAAAAAATTGATAAGTCACAGAAAGCTAGCACAAAACAAACAAAAATAATTTACAAGCATATTGTCTGCCCCAGTGTCTACATGATAACCTTCAAAGAAAACATAGGACTATTTGAATGATAATGGATGTGGTAGTGATGAAATATCTATTTCTATTTTGGGAATTTCACTGCTTGTTCATATTGAAAACATACAATATGACAAACATGAGTCAAAATTAAAAAGCACAGAAAGAAGACCCTCTTTAGAGAACCCATCTCTCACTCTTTTAACAATTAAGAGAAACTGAACTGATATTTGGGTTGTTTGTTGGGAAAGAAAAGCCCCCAGTGTTTCTCCCTCTCTGGATTCTTTAGGTTCTCATCAAACATTTCAAAGATATAAGTCTCTATAGCTCTTCCTTGCCTCTTGGGAGTTCCATTCTTCACATGTTCAATCAGCTTTGAATTGTAAGTTTGTGCATTTTGCACAGAAGTCCCCACATCTCCTTCAGTTGGCCATCCACTCTCTGATACAACAATCTCAACAGAACCACCTCCATCCTTCTCAAGAGCTGAGTAGAAAGCATCCACCATAGCATCAAAAAGGTTTTGGTACCCTAATCCACCATCTTGAACCACAACTGATGAAGAGGTAAACAAAGCATAGGAGAGTTGAATGTCTTGTTGGTTATACTTGTAAATGAAGTAAGGATACACATTAGCAAGTAATGGTGCACCATTGTTAACAAGGAAGCTTATAATTGGGTCTATAAACGACCTCGCTTCGCCTTTGAAGTCGAGTTGGGATGGAGGATAAGTAATGTTATCATCAAGGAGTTGAGAATCAATTGCTGTGGACACTTTGATTTGGTTTTGTAGACCAAATGATGTAATTGCACTTTGTATGTTTTGCATTGCAGGGAGAACAAATTGAGCTTCGCCGTTGGTGGTGAGATTTACTTCGTTGCCGACGGCAATGTACTTGAATTTGACATTAGATGAGTAGGCTTTTATGTTTCTCTGTACCCAATTGTATGCAGTGGTAGTGTTGATTGCTATGCCTTGAAGGTCATCGTTTGGGACACCCAAGATGAGTTCAATGTTGGAGTCTCTAAGGACTTCGAGAGTTGCTTCATCTGGAGCATAAAGCCTCATCCTATGGATGTTTGATGATTTATAAAGATCCACAGCTTCCTGTGGAGATGGTAAATTGTTGCCTAAGGCTTGACCTCCATAACAAACACCTGTTTGTGCACCTGCATTAGATTCAGAAGAGCTTAGTTGATTTTGATGAAGAGCTTAGACCCTCAATGCTTCCAGAGTTGATACACAAACCTGTGATGTCTAGGCTACTCATTAGTAGCCCAAACAGAAGCAACAGTACTGTGGTAGCATCAGGAGGGCTATTGTTTCTTTTTGCAAAGAAAGCAGCCATGGTGGTGAAGAAGAGAATCTAAGATTTTTCAGATGCATCTCATCACCACCATTTAGGCTTCTGATATAGGAAGAGAAGAAGATCAAATTCTGTACCTTGAGAGTTTCCATGTCCTACTAAGACTTCAGTGGCAATCCTATGAAAACACTTGGAAGCTGCTTCTGTGCCAACATTTCCTTGTTCAAAGTTGAAAAGTCTTAATGTCCTTTTAGGTTGACAATTTGGATGGTCCTTCCCTGTTAACATCAAGGATGACTTAGATGGTCCTAATCCCTTAGAAACAAGGATGACCTTATCCACACTCTAGTCTGCAATTAGCCCGCATAACCTGTAAATGTGAGATACCGTAGTGTTGGGGTTGTGTGTGTCTTGTATTCTGTAGTAGTTCATATAATTATTGGGTTTGTATTTGTATTTGGGTAGGATGTGGGTAAAGAATTTTGTTAAAGTTTAGCGAGAATTTCTGCTTTTCTCATGTGAATATAGACATTTGTGTCAAACCATGTTAAATTTCTTGTATTGTGTGATTGTTTGTTTGATTTCTCCTCGTAGTTTCAAATTCATCCCCAACGGTGCGATGGGTCAAACCGATAAAGTCATTGAACAGCTTTGCGACCAGCTTAGTGGCTAGGTCGGCTTGGGTTTGCATAACCCCCCACCCCCACACACGTACACACTTTACCTTTAAGATATTGGGGTTCTCTTTCGGTTCAGAGGAAGAGTCAGAAACAGATAGTCAAGATATCTTAACTACCTCGGACCACGGAGGGGGATTTTTCTCACTTCCCAATCTGAACTGGGTTCGTGAGACATCGTCATCATATACCAGACGACATCCTTGCCCGTCAAACCAGTTAATTGTGAATCAGAATTTTCGGAAAAAGTTATATCTCCGCTGTAGATGAAGTCAATCCCACGGCTGTGATCTCATAACTACTTCCCTTATTATGTGTGATGGTTCAAAATACCTGACCGTTTCACCAGTCTCATCCATGGTTCAGAGTACTAGTATCGGATCCCGTATCGAGTGTTTCATATTAGTTTGGTAAGTTTTCGATCCTGATATCTGGTCAATATTGTATTAATAAAACGGTATGGATTAAGAATAAAAAGATAAAAAAAAATCTATTTTTTTAAGCGAAAACAGAGATATTTTTGTTTGATATGTGTGATCTGATAATGATCCATTTTGATACCATATGGATTTTGAGGATGATTGATACTGTGCACTAAGACCATGGTTCCCTTTAACTACCAAAAGTGATGAACAAAGAGATTCTCTCTTCACCATGTGTGATGGAAGACTTAATCCAACTTTTATTTTTTAAATGGAAAAATTATCTAGATATACTTAGTTAGCAAAAAGATTTACAAAATTGATAGATATAAATTAAGTTTTGAAGAAAATAACACCTCCAGTCGCACAGCTCATGCGTCAACGCAAAGGCCAATGAGGGTGCATACACGGGCATTAACATAGGGAGAATTTTTGGGTTTCATAAAGGTGGATGTATCATTTTTCTACCCTTTATGTTCAGAAGTAGGGGTTGTGCAACCAAAGAACGCTCATTTCCTCTTAGGTTTTACAAACACAAATTAAAATGTTGAAAAGATTTATCAAATTCTTATATAAGTTATTAAAAAAAAAAACCTAAATTACCCGCAACATCTAGACAACACCAATAAGAAATGTCAATCTGGTTAGGGTTGTAGACGGGGAGGAGTCTTCTTACTCTTACAGTTTTACCCTCTTAATCATTATAAACATGTTACTCTTACTGTTTAAGGTATATGTGTAAGAAATGCTGATATCTACTGAGTAAATTGGGGTGAGTAAACTAATATTCAAAACAGATCACTCCTAATTTATTTCCACAATGAAATTATTTATCAAAAAAAGAAAGGGAAAACTACATTATTTGTTAATAAACCTAATAAGAAAACAAAAAATAATTAAAAAAAAAGGGGTAAAGCACAATAATTAAATAAACTACATCCAAAGAAGAGTTCAGTTGAATGAGAGTAGGTCTTTTCCTCTTTGTGTACAAGTTATAGATTTTATCGCGTTTTGTTTCTAAAGCTATGGGCATTCAATAGACAAGAAAAAAGGCCTAGGGTTAAGGTTGTCAATTATGTATCAATATCGTAAACTATTTAATATCAAATCACATCAAATAACTATATCAAAATTGTACCGAATATGATAAAATGTTTTTTTTTAATCGATACAGTAATGATATCAGTATTTAAGATAAAATCATTCAATATGTATTAAATCATATTGAATTATCAAAATCATATTCGAATCTTGTACCAAAATACCGAATTATTGATTATATATATATATATATATATATATAGGAAAAGCTTCTCTGAGCCTGAGGTGTACTGCATGTTGTCTCACATGGGATTGTTATATTATTTTTTTAAATAAAAAAATAATGAAAAATCATTGAGAGGATGTAGATTACGTACCCTGTTTGTTTAGAGAACCTTCTTTCATACATAAAATATAAATAATTGTACCAAAATATACCAAATAAAAAATACATTTTTATCAAATAAAATTCATATCAAAACTGTACCTAGTCGATACAGTATCGATTTTAAAATGTAAATATTTTTTTCAATACGGTATAATATTTCAATATAAACTCTTGGCCAGCTGTACCGCACCAAATTAATATAGAGAAATTTTGTATCACATCAAAGATAAATTATGCACCATAGAAGTGAAAGAGACCCATGACCAAACAAGTCACGAGATAGAGGCCACTTGTGTGGGACATCAAATTTGAAAGCTATGTTCAATACCAGTTTCCCAAAGACTTTATTAAAGAAATAAAGAAAGCATTGAAGGCATGCATTAAACTTTTCTGCTTCGAACAGAAAAACCTCAAATATGTAAAACTCTCTAAATTGAGAGATTTGCTTTGAAGATACGTTAACCACTTCTTCCCTATAGATAAATAATTGGAACAGTAGGAGAGTATTATTTTACTAGAGGTTTTTGAACATCTGTTAAAGAGACAAACATGAGTACCATAACTCTTATTTTATGATGAAATTAAAGGCACAGAAATTAAAAAGACACCCTTTTAAGAGAAACTAATTTGATATTTGGGTTGTTTGTTAGGAGAGAAAAGCCCCCAGTGTTTCTCCAGCTCTGGAGTCTTTTGGTTCTCATCAAACATGGCAAAGATATAAGTCTCTATAGCTCTTCCTTGCCTCTTGGGAGTTCCATTCTTGACATGTTCAATCAGCTTTGAATTGTAAGTTTGTGCATTTTGAACAGAAGTCCCCACATCTCCTTCAGTTGGCCAACCACTTTCTGATACAACAATCTCAACAGAACCACCACCATCCTTCTCAAGAGCTGAGTAGATAGCATCCACCATAGCATCAAAAAGGTTTTGGTACCCTAGTCCACCATCTTGAACCACAACTGATGGAGAGGTAAACAAGGCATAGGAAAGCTGGATGTCCTTTTGGTCATCTTTGTAACTGAAATAAGGATACACATTAGCAAGTAATGGTGCACCATTGCTAGCAAGGAAGCTTATAATTGGGTCTATAAACGACTTCACGTCGCCCTTGAAGGAAGCTTGGGATGGAGGGTAAGTGTTTTCAAGGAGTCCAAAATAAACAGCTGTGGACACTTTGATTTGTAGGCCAGATGATGCAATTGCACTTTGTATGTTTTTCATTGCAGGGAGAACAAACTGAACATTGCCGTCGGCGGGGGGATTTACTTCATTGCCCACGGCGATGTACTTGAATTTGACATTAGGTGAGTAGGCTTTTATGTTTTTTTGTACCCAATCATTTGCAGTGCTAGTGCTGCTTGCTATGCCTTGAAGATCACTGTTTGGGACACCCATGATGAGTTCAATGTTGGAGTCTCTAAGGGCTTGGAGAGTTGTATCATCTGGACCATAAATCCTCATCCTTTGGATATTTGATTGTTTATAAAGATTCACAACTTCCTGTGGAGATGGTAAATTGTCACCTAGTTTTCCATAACAAACGCCTGTTTGTGCACCTGCATTAGATTGAGAAGAGCTTAGTTGATTTTTAATGGAGGGGAGGAGTCACTCTAGTCAGTCTCAACTCTCACCTCAACCCAAATCAAATAGAGAAAATGAAGTTTACACTAAAACACAAAGAGAATAGTCTAAGCCTTGTTTGGGTAGAAGGAAGTGAAGTAAAAAATTATAAATGAAAAAAAATGGAACTTTTCAGTAGGGTGTATTGACCAAAAGATGTTGGGATGGGGTAGAAATCATCTTTAAAAACTAGCCATAAAGCAAAGGGTTCACAAGACCTTACATGCCTCCACGTCAGCTTATTCACATCTGATGTGGGATTATTACTTTCGCATGGAACCCCAATAATTAAACAAGATAGAGTTACAAAGGATTGCAAGATGGAAAACTGATCAAACAAAGGATTGCAAGAGAAGATCTAATCAAACATGGTATCCAAATATCGGTTTCCACCTAAGCACAGTAACTCTATCTTAATCAATATATAGGGTGTTTGGTTGAAAGTTGGAACCTGCAAAGTAAGGTTAAAAGAATGTAGACTTGACTTATAATCTTAAAGACCCTAGCATAATATAATTCTCACACTTTTCTGTAATGTCTAGGCTACCCATTAGTAGTCCAAAGAGAACCAACAGTACTGTGGCAGCAACAAGAGGCCTATTGTTTCTTGTTGCAAAGAATGTAGCCATATTGGTGAAGAAGAGAACCTCAGAATTGTAAGATGCATTTCATCACCACCATTTAGGCCTCTTATATAGGAAGAGAAGAAGCTAATATCCTATCAAAACAGTTGGAAGTTTCTACACCGGCGTTTCCTTGTTCACGTTGAAAAGTCTTTGGGACCTTTTAATTTCCTTTTAGGTAGACGTCTCCTATATGGGCAACCTTCAAAAAAAAAAAAAAAAAAAAAAAAAAAATCTTAGCATCAAGGATGACCTTCTCCTATCCACATCCTGGTGTACAAGTAGCCGCTTGATTCAGAAATGTGGGAAGGAGAATAGGGGAGAAGGTGGAGTCATCAAGCCCAAGGTGGAGACAGGAGAATTGAACCCACAACTTCCTAAGAACTTGCATTCTTGTCTTTTCTATCTATCTAACTTGCCCCTTGGGAGGGAGAGAGTGGGGGAAAGAAAAAAAGGAGCTGCCTTAAGACACAAGGTGAAGATAGGAGAGTCGAACCCAAGACTATCCGAGAACTTGCACTCTAATGTGCTAAAAGTTCTTCCTGAGAACTTGTCACTCTTGTCTTTTCTACCTATCTAACTTGCCCCTTGGGAGGGAAGGGGCTGCCTTAAGACACAAGGTGAAGACAGAGAGTCGAACCACTACTTCCCGAGAACTTACACTCTAATGTGCTAGCAGTTTTCTTCCTGAGAACTTGCACTGTTTTCTTTTCTGCCTATCTAACTTGTCCCTCCGGAGGGAGAGAGTGTATGGAGGGGAAAAGGGGGTGCCTTTAGGCAGAAGGTAAAGATGGAAAAATCGAAGCTATGACTTCCTAAGAACTTGCACTCTAGTGTGCTAGCAGTTTGCTTCCTATGTCTTTCTTCATTGCTTCAACTTAAGTTATCTTTCACTTTCTCTTTTAAATTGGTTTCTTCATGCTTAAAGTAAAATATAATGGGTTTGATTTTAATCTTTTTGGTTCGAGGTTAAAAATGCAACCCTAAAAGCGATGCAGAAGGTAATGGAAAAACAAGAACAAATGATACACATAGGTTCACGAGGTTTGGCAAGATTGCCTACGTCCTTGATGAGATTCTGCTTCATAATTAATGGAGAATAGAGTTACAGTGTTCATACTCACACCTCTCAGAATTGCTTATAGAGAAAGTAAATCTTGCTACAAATATATAAGGAAAAACCTAAAACCAAAAAGTATAAAACTCCCATCAAACTGCGATGGAATAAAGACATTGTACACCAACAATCATCAAGGCCCCATTTAACAATAATTATCATATATAGCTCTTATTTGTTTGATTAGCAAACCAACATGTCTAGATTTGATGGTAAAGCTCATCAAAGTCATATAGGCTATATTCCATCTTCCTATGGCAACATAAGCTAGAACTGAACTGGAAGCAGAAGTCATTTCCCTAACAGCATTTCATCCTTTTCATGGGTACAGCCAAGACTGAATTGCCTAACGAATGTACGAATATAAATTGTGCAAGTGGTCGTCCGTGAAGGAAGGAAGGTCGCAGCTCATCACCATTGACCATGACTTCTAGTTCAACAAAGATCAGGGGTGTCAAAATCCAGAGCTTGTCTCATGTTTAACAGAATTCTCATGAAAGCTTCATTGTTTGTATGTGAACAAGTTGATCACACTAGTGTGAAAAATCCCAATTTATTTGATAGCAATAGACCTATAAATATTCCTGACAAATACAATTCCTAGGTATTTCATTTTCTATAAAACAATTAAGGGCAATGGATCAATAGTCGTTATGATCACGATGTGGGGCATTGTCATCGGTTTTTATATTTTATTCCATTTACGCGGTCTATTGCTCCAAAACACAATGCTTATCTTTGCTTCAATCAATGAACTTTTCTCTAATAATTAATATAACAAATATAATTTTATGACTTATGCTTCCTTCTCAACCACAGAAGGTTCAAGGTCTATCAGAAAATGTTTGAAATCAGATTTTATAAATCTTTTCTATGAAGACAAGTGAAGCCTTTATTTATTTATTTATTTATTTATTAATCTATTTTAATTTATTCCAAAATGTAATATGGGTTTTTCACCTAAAAGAAATCTAATATGGGGAATGTACTGCTGGGTGAGTCACACAGCAAAAATATTCCGCTGGAAATTTCTTCCATGTGGCATTGTAGTCACATAAGCACAAGTGTTATTCATGTCAGATTTACTTTGTTGACCAAGGAAATGAAGGTAATTTGCAGATATTAAGTGCTTTGAAACAGATTTTCCTTAATGTTTAATACTATCATATTTAAATTTTTTGGGGAAAATTATATGTGTATATGTATTCAATGGGGTATGTCTCTGTATATCATATACTCATACTTTAAATTATTCAATCATAAAAAGATATATAATAATGCATTCACACAAAGAAAATTTACATTAGTACTTGGGTTCATATAATAAGGGAATTTTAGTAAACCATGTTGTAGAATACCAGATGATATGGAAAAAGGTGCTTAATTCTTTGTCTGGATAAGAATTATCAAATTAAAGAGGTGAACTAGTAGATCATCATAATAGTCTATTATTTTTTTCAAATATCACAAAGCATCTATTTTGCTACATGGACAGAATGGATGATAAATGGAATATCCATTCTGACCATTGGATAGAGAGGACATGATTTAGATTAGCCACGTGACAAATTTCAGTTTAATTCAATAATTTTTATTTTTTTTTTGGTGCACTTTTTCCATGTTTGTCCATGCATGTGTATCAATCCTTTAGACATTGACTTTGCACTTTCCTAACTCTTGAGTGGGAATAGACAATTTAGATTAAAAAAATAAAAAATTAATAACTCATATATATTGTGATTTTTGAAAACATCACCTTCAATTGTTACATGGTATCCAATTAAAGACAAATGTGTCACAAAGGAAAGAGACTCATAACCAAAAAGTCGTCCCTTCACAAACGTTTTGAATAGTACTCAGCACTACAATGGCAAAGACCTGGCTGACTTGGAAAAAGCACAGAAGTCGAGACTTAATGGGTTTGGTGGTAGAACAACTACATAGAAGCCAGACTTTATGGATTGGTGATAGAGCAATTAAGTTAACGGCCTATGGCCCCTTGGAAACAACTGCATCTCTATAGAAAGTCCCCAATTACAAATTGATGTAGAGGGCAGAATGAGGCCACTTGGTTCTACATTTTCCCTTCAATTCTACTTGGGACTGGTCTTGTCTTCTCTTCATTGCATTGATAGTGCCCACCATTTATTTCAATCTGAATTTGTAATGGTGAGTTCACATAAGACCTGTGCATCATGGAGGACTCAGTCCAGATATCAGCTTCTTTGGTGACCACAGATGAGATCATTGCTCAGTTTCTGAATGATAAAGAAACCCTTCATTACTCACCATATTCACAATAGATAACTAATTTGGCAGCCCTTGTTACAGGTTTCAGTTCTGGACAAGCTCCTAGGCTGTCCAGTCCAAGTTCCTTACCTGGATTGAGAAGATCATGACGCAGATTGCGCTCCATCAGCTTGACCAGGAAAGAAGAATGTAGTCACTTTGAGCAAAACAGCTTCCATTACTTGAATTGAGTGAATAAGAATAATCATCAATGAGAAAATAGAGAAAAATCCAAACTATCAATCAAACCTTTTCTGCTAGTCCACATGAAGCCAAAAAAACAGATGGCCATGAGATGTGACCTACCATTCAAGATATGTCTCAACTACAGTGCCTAAGAGGCTGGGACCAACTCTATCCAGAGCCATTCCCACTATGAAAGCTCGAGCTTGTCATTCAGGACCCAGAACACCCCTGCGGTAAAGTTGACAGTTTGGTTTCAATTTATTTAAGTCATGTTTTCACAATTTCTAAAAAAAAAAAAAAATGATTAGTCACAGAAAGCTAGCACAAAACAAACAAAAATAATTTACAAGCATATTGTCTGCCCCAGTGTCTACATGATAACCTTCAAAGAAAACATGCTTTCATGTTTATTGATTAAAATTTTTATTTTTTTTCTACAGAGAGGAAGCAACCATATAAAAATTAAGTACTGGAAAAAAAATTTCCTGGTTTGTGATGTCTTCTACTACACACTTGATCATGCACCTTCTTAGTAGTCCTGAATTGTTCAAAGCTTTATTTTTCCACTTGGCTAACTCCATTTGAGCTAAAACATGACATATGAGTGGCAGACCCCAAAATATCTACCTGTACACAATTTCAGTCCCATCTGATTGCACGTGGCTGAACTAAGTGCTTGTCCATAGATTCCTTAATGGACAGGCAGTCAAGAAAAATAACAAGGGTTTCTGATTTTCTCTGATATAACGAATCATAATTACCTTCGGTACATCTTCTGCAAACATTTAATGTAGGGGTAAATATGTCATCTTAAAATCTCCATATTCTCCTCCCTCGAATCCTCTCCTCCAGGTTTTTGGCAGCAGTTGCGGGTTACAAAGACAATGATGGAAACAGTGGCAACAGCAATGGAGGTGGCATCCCACTAATCTCTCTCCCTGTTCCTATACCCAGCAATGTCTTCCTTTCTTGGTTTTCATCAAACTCTACAAACTCCAGTGATGTTTTGCAGGGAACACATTAACAGTTGGGGGGAGGAGAAGATAATGCTTTTACGCATTGGAAAATTGGTCGAGGGGAATGACTTAAAATGGATGGTCTGGATTCGTTTGTCACTTCTAGGAAAGTCAAACGATTATGACCCCAATAAAAACTACAAACTTAGCCTTATATCCCAACTTAATGGGGTCGGCTACATGAATCCAAACAAAATAAAGTAAGGAAAACTGAGGTCTAGAAAGAAAAGGGGGATGAAAAAGAACAGAAAAGCGGGATAGGTAATGAGATGAGAAATGAAAAATGAAAAACGAACAATGACAAATGAAAGACAACGAATGATGAAAAATGAAAGATGAAAGTAAGAGGAAAGAGGCACAGCCAGAAAGTCAAGAGAATCTCAGCTAAATGGGATCGGCTACGTAGATCCTTACTCTCCAATAGGCTCTATCCGAAGTCATACTTAGTGCAAGACCCAAACAGTGAGAAATTTTTTTCACAAATCACAAGATTTCTATCAGAAGACCTGACAATATGACAACCATATTTCTTTCCCAGCACTTCATGCCCCAAAACTTTAATAATTCATTCCTGCAGAGAAAATTTTTTCACAAATCATAAGAGTGCTATCAGAAGACTGATTATTTCTTTAAGTAACTAGAAAATCAGTGCCTTGAATTTGGTGACAACAGAAACTCCAGGAATTTATTGACATGACATTTAAGCGCATCAGAAGCACATATGCTGAAAGAATCAAGGGGACAAAGCTAAAAAGAACTACAACAGAAAGCGGTATAATGGAAGATAACTCAAAAAAAAAA
>NC_056565.1:5950250-6036032 GCF_013358625.1 Macadamia integrifolia
AAAAAAAACCAAACATAAAACAAAACAAAACAAAAACAAAAACAAAAACAAAAAACAAAAAAAAATTAAAATTAAAATAAAATAAAATCTTTAATACGCTGAGAGGCAGCAGGAATGAAAATTTTGACTTACGGTGTTAAATGCTTAAAGGTGCAGAGAAAACAAGGGTTATGGTTCTTCATGCCGCTGATGATCAGAAATCATCTATGAGTATTGATTCAAGGAAAAAAAATCTCTTAGGTCGACCCTTCCATTGCTGTGTCAATGGGATGATATCTCTTGGACACCTATTTTGCCCACCCTGGATTTGTTGATGATATTAACACTATAGAGTCAAGGGTCACCAGCATCAATATTTGTTCCCGTGGCCCTCATTATGACCAACATCCTTCATGGGAATTTTCAAATGTGCCTCAATCTTCAAGAATATAAGGCTTCCATATCATTGCCAAATAACACCACCACCATCAAGTTTCTTTTTCGTTAGTCTGAGAAGCATCATCTGGCTTCAATCTGTCACCAATAGTCTTTACAAGAACAAGAACCTTCAATGAAACGATGGAAGCGAATAGGATCTCTGAGAACAATCTCTCTGTTTTCCACCTTAGAAAAGAATTTCATTGTTGTATGGCAATCATGGCAGACCCTCAAGTTCTTCATCACTCTTATAGGAGCTGACTTAGGCAAATCAATTATCCCAAGGACCACAGCTAACTTCTCACTGTGGTAGTTCACCACCAAGCCATCCTTGTGATCTTGCTCAGAGGTATCAAAAGAGGATGTTTCATCAACATAGCCAATTTTCTTGATCTTCTCCAACATTTCGTCCAACTTAGCATAAATAGATTGACATTTTGGGTGGGATCTGTCACCTGCCACAAAAGAATTAACAGTTCTCCCAATTTCAATCCAACTAAGTCCAGGTTCCTTCTTAACACCTCGATCTTTCATCAAGTCTCTGATTTCCATCGCTGGAAGTTTTATGCCAGCATCCAAGTAAATATTGTAGAGAAGCACATAGGAGGCAGCAGCTTGTGGTTCGAGTTCAATGACTCTCTCTGCAATGCGTTTCCCCATGACAGTGTCCCTGTGGACCCGGCAAGAACCTAACAAGGCCCTCCACATCACAGGGTCATCCTTGAAGCCTGAATTTATAATGAAGTTCTCAGCATCAACCAGTCTTCCAGCTCGACCAAGAAGGTCGACAATGCATGAACAGTGCTTAACGTTTGGATTAATGACATGGTCTCTCTTCATGCTCTCAAAATACCTGTATTCATATACAAAGAGTGTTGTCATTAAAACTGGCAGATACAAGAAATCTCTTTGGATAGGGATTGCAAAAGCAGATCACACAACAATCAAGGAGATCATGACCCTGCAAAACATATCACTTACGAAGTTATATATTCTATCAAATTTTCCTGTAAAAGTTAAGAAATATACCGGAATCCGTCATCCACAAGACCACCGTGGCTACAGGCAGTAAGAACTCCAAGATATGTAATGTGGTTGGGTGTAATCCCTGAATCCTTCATTCCCTCAAAAAGGCTGACAGCTTCCTTTGCACAGCCATGCTGAGCATGGCTAGAGATCATCACAGACCAAGACACGACATCAAGGTTCCTTGTCTCCTTGAATGTAAGGTTAGCGGCATCTATATCTCCTGACTTTGCATACATGCAAATCTGTGAGTTTGCAACAATTGTGTACTCTGCAATTCCAGTTTTCATTGCATAGCACTGGATCTGCTCACCAGATCTTGCAGCAGCCAAATTTGCACAGGCACTTAACACACTTGATATTGTGAATTCATCTGGTTTTCTTCCAGAAGTGAGCAATTCAAAGAATAAATTCAATGCAAGCTCAAATTGGCCATTCCGAACACAGCCCCCAATCATGGACGTCCATGAGACAATATCTAGTTTTAAGGTTGAATGAAAACATCTCAACCCATCCTCGGTTGAACCCAAAAGTGAATATAAGTCAATAAGTGTACTTCCAATGAATTCATCAGATTGAAGATTGTACTTGAAGATTTGAGCATGAATTTGCTTTCCATAATCAAAAGCTCCAACTACATTACAAGCTTTAAGTATGCTTGAGAATGTATATTTCGAAGGCTTCATACCTTTTTTTCGCATTGCAGAGAATAGATTCAGAGCTTCATCTGCAAATTCGCCAGAGACTTCAGTCTCTGATCGGAAGAACCCGGCAATCATGGCATTAAACGTGACAACATTTGGGTCAGGCATGAGCCAGAAAATCTTGGTTGCATCATCCAGGTCCCCGATCTTTGCATACATATCAAGCAATGCAGTTGCAACAACAACATTCAAATCCATCCCAAGTTTGATTGTGCAGCCATGAAGCAGTTTTCCAATTACTTTTGAACCATGAAAGTTCAAGCAGCATGCTTTTATTACGCTGCCAAGTGCAAAAGTATTCAACTTAAATCCAGATCGATACATTTGAATAAAAACTTTCAGCATTTCATCATTTGAACCAACCTGAACATAACCAGCAATCAAGGAATTCCAAGAAACATCATCTAACTCATCAGAATGATCGAACAAGCACCTCGCTTGATCAATGTGTCCACACTTCGAATACATGTCAATTAGTGAATTGGTCAAGAAGACTTGATCACCCAAACCACTAATAGTGATCAACCCGTGAATGAGCTTTCCCAGTACAATATTCCCTGCTCGAGCACATACACTCAAAGCAGTAGCATAAGTGAACTTATCCTGTTTTATACGAGCCATTCTAGCTTGATTGAACACTTCCATGGCTTTACGATAGAAGCCCATCTGGGAATATCCAGAAATAAGGGAATTCCATGAAATAATGTCCTGTCTGGGCATTCTATCAAACAATTGGCGAGCCATATCCATTTCACCACATTTGCTATACATATTCAATAGATTGTTTTCCAGGAACAGACAGGACTTGAACGATGTCTTGATCATACGAGCATGTACAAGCTTTCCCTGTATCAGAGATTCAGTTCTTGTGCATGATTGGAGCAGAGCCGTATAAGTGGCAGAGTTCATAGAGATACCGAGATGAAATTCCTGGGGATTTTCGGTCAGGGCCTGTCGGATATGAAGCATTGTGGCGTACCAATTTCTGGGCTGCCTGAAAAAAATCAGGCGTTTCTGATAACCCATTTTGGTATTTGCAAGAAAACTGCATTCGCATTCCTGGGGCATTTCAGAATCATTCAAAAATTATATCGAAGACAGATTCCGATTTACAACAGTTTTATTTCCCGATTCTTCTTCCAATTCTTGCTCTCTGTGATTCAGCACCTACGAACAATGGAGATACATGATGGAAAGTATATGTACCATCCAATGATCAAATTGTAGATCTAAATGGGAAAAATTGAAGTATCAGAAGAGAGCAGAACTGGATGGAAAAAACAACTGTTCACTTGAACCCCAAAAATCAATGGCAGATGTTACCTCGTGGGTCCACCGCACACCAAGAGATGCTTAGGTCAGCAAATGGCCTCCTGTTCACAGGTTAAGTTTCAACCCAATTAAAATATGAATCTATAAAGATCAAGGACAACCATGCCTCAAATTGAGCAGGATTATGTCTGATTCAGCCAGAATCGGTCAGAAACAGATTAAACCCTAGAAATCAAGTATAAATCAGTCGGAAACTCAATTGGAATTAATATCGGTTGAATGGAATTGGAGAAATCAGTCGGGACGACTCCTCAGAAACCAAGGGATTGACACCCCATTTACGCAGGCTATTGACATTGCCGTCCTCAAGATGCACACCCTTTTCCAAAGCTAGATGTAGCAGCAACCAACCATTCATCGATACCAATCGAGCGACTAAAGGTGCAAAGATGGAGTCATGAAAAGGTCAATGGGGAAGAGGAATTCAGGCACAAATGGATTCAAGAAAATTTCTGTCTTCAACAATAAGTATAGCGGGTACGACTCTCCATCCATGGTCCATGGACCTCTTTGGCTGGCTTTCTAGACAGCATAATTGGTGAAAATTGACCCAGCAAGGCTTTAGGAACAAAAGAGCTTCTTGATCTTCACAAACCTAATTGATGTGTAAATTGGCGTTAGGAGCAAGAGAGCTTAATCATAGTAGGTTTGAAAACCTGTATAAGTGCCTTATATATAAATTACCATGGTACCTGTAGACTGGAGAGTATCATCTGATTGAACTCTGTTGGAAGTCAGATAGTTAACAAGGAAATTCAAACCCAACAGTGACTGAATCCTCTTCCATCATTCAAGCCTACCCATATCTCAGGTACATTTCTAACATTCCCAATCCCTCCTAGCTTTTGAATAAACTCATCTTCAACCATAGCATAACAGCTTTGCAAGCAACACTTTTGATACCCACAACACCCCACCCCCACCCCCACCCCCACACAGGAAAAGTAAAGGGAACAAGAAGGTGCAGAAGAAAATTAAATTAGCTTTAAAAATGTATTATGTTACAAGACATTACAACTTTAAAAAAAAAAAAATTTGGAACATGGAAAGCAGTCGGCTTTGGTGAGTGATCATCTTCTAAATGTACCCTTCTTGCCAGCAACAGTATATCGACATTGCTCGACTAAACCTTCTCCAAAGACCAACTGCATGGACAACAGTAGGAAGACATAAATGACAAAACCCTTCTGTGCAATTGCCCTCCAAGTAATCCAGGGAAAAATCACTAAAGTAGAAATGCATGGGGCTGGCTAATTTTATGGTACATTAGGACAACCATCAAGTGAGAACCTTTGATTCATTGAAAGCTGGTGAACAGTTGGAATCTCCCATCTTCAATCAGATGAGGCTTCAGATCAGTCTTTCAGGGAATGAGAAGAATCCATAGCCTTCTCAGATACTGATATAACATCCCCTTATAATTAATGCCAATTATTGCATTTTTTTTTTTTTTTTGGTAATGGCCAATTATTGCAGTTCAAATTCATGGAGGACATGATAAATGTTAGTGACTATGATATTCATCCACTTGACAAGCCACCACTGATTATTTTTTGCTCCCAAACAACTGGCTTCTTAAGATTGCAACCACCTTATCTAGGGTCCCATCATTTTCAGCTAGATACCGTTCAGCTTCCTGCTTATTCTTGAAAATCTCCCCTTCTATGCAGTAACTGTTTCCTTCTTTCAAGACCACTCCATGTTGACAAGCCATCTCCAGAACCTCTGATTCACAACAAATGCCTCTTCCAAAAATTATCTCCAAATCAGCCTTCTTCATCGCAGGTGCCAGCTTATTTTTCTCCACTTGCACCGAAACACCAATACCAGTAATCTAGTAAAAAAGGAACACATTAGAAAAGAAAGGGAGGGGGGTCAAGGACTCAAAAGTGAAATTTAAGTACTGAAGTGGATAATTCAAGAAGATAAAACTGAATCAAAACATAATAAAGATGTAAGGATATTTATAGTTCCAGCATACATATATTCAAGTAGGAAAGTTTTTACTAGCAACCTGCTAAAGCCAAACATAGATAGACTACAGTTCCGAAAAGGGAATGGGTTAAATACTTCATGCAAAATGTTAGGTATTGTCTTTCTCGCAAGCTTCGAAGTTCTAGGTTGAACCCTATCAAGCTGTAAGCTTATAACTAATAGTTATAAACCAGATCTCCATGATTTTTCTCATTTTCAATCCCTATGTAGGGTCAGTTGAATCTTAATGTTGCTGGAGAGTGAGGTACAATAGATACTTCTGCACCTAACAGGATGACTTTATTTATTTTTTTATTTTTTTTATGGACAACTGAAGGACTGTATTATAAATTTATAATACATGGCACAAACACACATAGTTGTATGACTAGTGTAGTCTATTCTCATCTTCCGTTGAGGTCATCCAGCTAGTCAAGGATGTGATGATGATCATCATATTACTGAATAGAACTGTCAACAGTAAGAGAATAGGAAAAAAGGAGTCTTTCACTTTCGTCTTCAAACTTCTATTGTACCCCTTGCATTAGACTGTCTATCAAGAAACTTCGGTCAAAATACTTGGTGCAAATTCATCCAATTGGATCCACAGAAACATTTGGGACCTGTTATTCCATGGAGTCAAATTTTGGCTTGAGAAATCACTCAAAGATTCAATACAATGGGAAACAAATGCTTTTTAGTTTCAACCAATTAGCTAGTGGGTTATTAATACACAGAGAAAGTTCACACAAGAATTAGTGAAAAAAATTGCAAGACCTCAACAATGTTCACAAATATATGCAAGTTCATCATTCTAAAGCCACCTTTGCGTACCATAAAGAAAATACTGAATCACTTCCGATATACAAGACCAAAGATAAAACAAGCCAGGTACACCTGCATGATGCACCTTTCTCCATTAGCTCTTACTGGATAAGTTTCTCTTCCACTCAATTAGTTTTCAGCCATTTTCTCTTACACAGTTTTCTTATTGTACTTTCATCTAAATTAACTTTGGTAATGACATCACTGTCATGCCACGCTATCACTTGCCTCAGAAAAAGGGAATCTTTTTCCAGCATCTTTAATGAGGTTGATACAATTACAAGTAAGAAAAAAATGGGGTTGTTTCGACATTACAAGGGATGGCCTTGTTATTTTTACAGGTTTACTTGTCATAAGCGAAGTCTAAATATTAGATACTAGGGGGAAGCACGAATTTAGATTACTTTCCAAGTCTTCAGGTCCTAGATAAGTTTTAGGAAATTGAGCCTGATTTTTTAAGAAGTGTCTTAAAGTGAATCAAAAGGTATTTTAGGAGTTTCCATATTTAAAGAGTTTCTTTTTCTTCAAGCGATTCAAGTTATGAAGTTTCGATGTTTTTCTTGCAAATGATTCTATGTTAAGGACTTAACCCTCACACTTTTAATGAATTAATGAAGTGGTTTTATGGAATCGCGGAGAAGGGAATGGATCTCTATTATCCTATGGTTTAATGGGAAAGCCTCTGATCTGTTTGTGGTAAACATATTTTATCACGAACTTCTTCTTCCTCAAGGTAGTTCACAGGTACAGTAGTTCATATTCCCATAAAAGCACCTGATTCTTCAAGTACCATGATAAGCTTGCTCCTATGATATGGGCTAGTAGGGACAGTTTAGACTTGTCTTGGATAAAAAAAGGACAAGTTTTACAAGTCTGAGCAAAACATTAGTTTCTGCACGAATTTAAGTGTTTAATTAACAGAAGTTTCTAAACAGGATAACGAAAGGTGTACATAGTAGGAGGTAATTGTTACCTCAGTTTTCCCTTTTGTGTTTTACTTGGATCCATGTAGCCAACCCCATTAAATTGGGAAAGGCTGAGTTTGTTGTTGTTGTTGTTGCTGCTGCTTCTGCTGTAGTAGGAGGTAAAGCTTGTCAACAGAAAATCTAAAAGGGGATTCAAGACGTGGGCTTATGAATCATATTATCAGAATTTCTCATTCAATTTCATGCTACGGCATTTATTCTTTGCTTGTATGAAATAGCTATGAGTCACTACTGTCCAAGGGTTTAATGGCCAAACCTTTTGTTTTCACTCCTGTTATTATCAAATTACTGCAAATCAATTGTCGATATATTTTTTTATTTCTGATCAGTTTATCACTTTTCCTATCGGTTTCACATAAATCAATAGGGTTTATTACTCAGATTCTGACTGTTACAAATCCCTTTCCACCAAGTAAAATTCAGATTTTCTAATCCCAAGTTCACCTTTTAATCAGGAATTAGATATCAATTCTGAACAGATTTCACTTCCTACCATGTATTACATCTGGTCTAAGTGAATTCATAAAGGAAGCCATATGGCAAGCTCATTCCTGCACTGCTGGAATCTGAACTGTCATCATATTACATGCTTACAGAGATAGCACTCCATTATACGAGTTCTAATCTGTATCCCTACTGTAGTTGGGCCCATTACCCACAGGCTCTCAAATTGCTGCATCACAAAGTATATTCTGAGAAGCGAAAGCACTAACCCAACAATGAACCAAAATAAGGTAATTGTCTCTAATAAATCTAATAAATAAATAAATCTATAAACAATCTAACTCCTTCACTACAGATCTTAGAAGTTTTACCTCACTCTCATTTTTTAGCAGTCCTCTCCTCAAAATTCTCAGGCGTACTGCTGAATAGAACTTGAGGGCATTTCCACCACAACTAACCTCTTTTGTACGCCTGAAACCGTGATATGATCTTAAATTTGATCTAACCTGGACAGGAGAGAGGAAAACAGTCATTTCAGCAACTCATGGAGTTTAGAAAACTCACAGAAGATTGTCATTCTACCTGATTAATGAAAACAAGAAGTGTTTGAGATTGAACTAAAGAGTACTGAATTTTTCGCAGTGCTCGGGTCATCAACCGTGATTGCACATCTGGGAGGTTAGTATCCATCAAAACACCAAGTTCACATTCAGAAACAAGGGCTGCCACCTGTCAAGATCATACTACAGAATGTCATGCAAACATGTAGCGTAAAGAGCTCCCCAGAAAAAAAGAGTGATTGAAAGAGGTATAGAGGTAGAGCTTTACTTGACAAAGCATTTATGGGGCTTGAGAAGCATTTAATGAGAACAGAAAACAGAATATAACAGGAGATCAAAATAGGAAATAAGAGAGTAATAATTCAGATTTACAATGGTCTAAAGCTAATTTGCAAATCTAAATTCAGATAATAGATAAAGCCATAAAGGTTGACAATAGAGTTTCAGAGTACAATAAACAGATCAGGGATTTAATAACCAATACATATATATATAGAGAGAGAGAGAGAGAACTGCTATTTACCTGCAATGATGAAAATCAGATCTGGTTCTAGCACCTGCAACAGCCTATAAACAAAGAAGAAGCAACCTATCGACAGGAGGGAGAGAGAAATACAGAAAGAGAGGAAGAAGGCAACATAGCTGCTGCGAACAAACAGGTCAATAGAAGGGAGAATACAGAAGATCGTCCTTCAGGTAAGAATGTGAGTGTGTATGTGAGAGAGAGAGAGACAGACAGACAGAGAGAAGACTTCTCACAACTGTCAATTTTTCAAAAAAGAAAAAAAGAATCTAATTCATTCACTGTTGAAGGGGAGAGTTAACATCTCTTTATATATTGTGACAGAACCTCAAACTAGAAACCACCATCTGAAGAAGAAGAGAACTGACGGAGAGAGAGAGCGAGAGAAATGGGAGAATAAGAGAGAAATAAACCCACGATAGGTTCAGTGTACTTGTCTATCATGGTGTTCACCATTATTTCTAATCCAGCAAGTAGTCATAATAGGTTTAGCAAGCAAGTCTTGGTAGAAAGCCTACTCAGACTCCAACACGGTGTCACCTAATTACAACCTATAGGGAAATAATAAAACCAAAAACAACTCTACTTTAAGGTTGCAAGTTAAATTCTATTTGACTACCATTTAAAAAAATTAAATAAATAAAATCATTACCAAGTGCATTGTATGTAGGTGTCAATAGAAAGATTTTTGGATTGTTTATCTACTCTTTAGCCAGGAGTGTTAATAGAAGTGTGTTATATCTAGGTGGTGTTATTTGTATACTCTTCTGTATCTTTCTGTTCCTCTTAATAAAATCATCCTTGTTACTCATCCAAAAAAAATGCATTACCAGTGCTAAAGTATAGAAATGCTATTGGAACATTAAAAACAAATTACATTTCTTTTCTTAATGCAATGAAAAAGGTAAGGGGAAATGCAAAATTACTTGCCTAGCACAAAGCATACAAAGGTGGAAGCATGACTTACACTGTCCACGACAATAACATCTATTGATCCACTTTTGGCCAATGTATCAATAACCTTAAATGAATTTTCAGCAAAATCAGGGCCTGCAATAAGAAGATTATCTGTGTCCACACCTATTGATTCTGCAAGTGATGCGACCATTGCATTCTCTACATCAATATATGCACAATATCCTGCCAATAACAGAAAATGTCAACTCACTACATAAGCTCAAAAGTCACAAACTACTAAAAACCTAGAAGAATAAAAAAGAATTTAATGTTTTTTTTTTTGGGGGGTGAATAATAAATGCATTAAAGAAGGGGGAGGGAATATACAGCCCCGAAGGAAAATTAAAAACCCTATAAGGGTAACAAAAGCCCATTAAGGACTACATCCCAGGCCCAGATGGGCAACAAGTAACAAAGGACTCACTAACATGTCCAGTACAACTCAAAAGCCCACATGGGCGGCTTAAAGACGAGCAAGGAAGCCCATTACAACGCAGAAGGGCAACCAAGTCAATTCAGGTAGGGTTCCACAAACCCTAACCAACTTATCTTAACACTTCATTTTCCAAGCAGCCAAGATGAGACTCAGAGCACTGCCGGCAAGAAGGCAGCCACGGCGGAGGGGGGCTGGCCTTGTGGAGGGCCACAGCCACAAGGGCAGCTGGCCTAGCGGAGGCGACTTCCATGACAGAGGGTCGCTGGCCTTGCAAAGGGCAACAGTGAAGCGGCTGCCGGCCAAGCATAGCTGTCAGCCTTGCGGGCTGCTGGCCATGTAGCTGGTAGAAAATCAGTGGCTGGCCAAGTGAGCCAGGCGGTTCAGGCAGGTGGCTGGCGACCAAGCGGCAACTGAGAGCACCAGCAATGCAAGACCTCGACTAGCGAAAGAGCGGCGAACAGAGCTGGAGACAATGAGGCTGCTGGCAGAACGGAAACCATACAAGCCTAGTGACAGGCCTAGCGGGAATGGGAACCAGCGGAACCGGTGGCCAAGGCGCAACTCCCACTGAGATACCTAGCTCCAGCAGAGGATCAAGAAGAAGAGAAAGGGAGTGGAGGAGGAAGAAGAGAGAGAGTGAGGGGAAAAGGAGGAAGAGAGAGGGTGAGAGGGATAGGATGAGAGAATGAGAAGGGAGGGATGCTCCAGAGTGGCAGCCAACGAAAGGTCTTCGCTTAGGGTTCGCTATTGTCGGTGCAGCTATCAAAAACGAAACGAACGAATGAATTTAACGTTGATGGAACATAACACAATACTCATAAATTTACAAGTAAAATAAAAATGATCTAATATAGTTTTTTCTTTTGTTTTTTGTGGAAGGGGGTGGCAAGGGTCCTATATGAACAATATAGACGACCATCCCTATTTCTCACGCTATTGGCCTTCACTGCCACATGGCAATAATTGTTGGCTCAAACTCTATAGATATGTTGTCCACATTATCATGTACACATGTCGATTTTCAGTCCAATTAGACATCATCAAACGATAGAATAATAATTTGATGGTTATTTTAAATTTCTGATTTTAAGTATAGTCACCATTCAAAAAAACAAGAGGAAAAGTGGTATGCGACGGATAATAATCAGCAGTCAATGGATACAACTCAGCTTAAGAAATACACTCTAACCAAAATTCCTATTAAACCCCTAAAAATAGTAATCCCATCATAAGCTTGCAGACGGAATAAAAATTAAGATACAGCCAAAAAATCAAGAGTTCCTCATTTTAAAAGCTACAGCTAAAGACCCAAAAAAATTAGCACTAGCAAGCAGATAAGCATATATTTCACCTACTTGATACTTAAAAAGCTCAATGTCTAAATGATGGAACTCCCATAGATCAGTCAATCATGTAACACATTTTCAAGCTCACATAAATACAATTTAAAATAAATCGATAAATAAATAAATAAGAAAGCTCTGAGAACTCTGCAGCATCTAAAATGAATCTCACCAAAAGTTCTCCAAATAGCTTATAAAATACTGTGCATTAGAAATGAAATGTAAACTTCAATACAAAACCTGTTGACAACATTTCCAGAGATGCTAAAGGGCACAAATGCAACAGAACAATATTTCATCCTAGCATTAGAAAAGAAAGTAGAAGTAACTAAACGCTATTCACAAACAGACAAATTAAATGTAGTAAAAACCTCCAAGCCTTTGAGCTTCCTTGATAATATGAAGGGCAAGCGTCGTTTTGCCCGATGCTTCTTGCCCATAAATTTCAACAATTCTTCCCTGCATAGAGAACTCCATTAGATAGATATATGGTGGTGTCATTATTTCATTGAATTTCTTGAAAATAATCAAAGCACAGACTGCTTTTTGTGTGCCATGAATTTAAGCCACAATAGAAACCCTAAGATGTTAGACCATTTGAAATTTCCAGGAAACAACATAGGAATAATTAAGGGGAAAAAAAACACTTCTTTCATCTTCATTAATAATTAAAACCTAAACTATCGAGTAACTTGATATACCCATATCCTCCCCAATGCACGTACATCCCTAATCCTTATAGATATCACTATTAGTTGGGTCATCTACAATAGCATCAATGTGCCTAATGGAATGAGATGTTACCAGAAGAAGGATAGGACCTAGAACTTGATGCAGGGAAGTTTTCACTTGCTCCTGAAGAAAAAAGAAAAACAAACAAACCTTAGAGGCCAATAACTTAAAGGAAGCTGAGCTTCTTTTAGCTCCAGCCCGACATGGGCATTGAAAGCCCATTAGTGAGACTGTTTTGTAGCCCAAGTTGTGGGCTACATTTTAGTTGTTTTTCTTTTATTTTTTTGAGTTGTTTTGTTTAACTAAAAGACTTATTACCTAGCCTGGTGCGTTTACTTCTTGTGTTATGTTTCTATTGGCTATCCATTGTAGTTAAATAGCTTTCCTATTGGCTAGGGATTCTCTCTTTTAATAACAAAGCCTGTAGCCTATTCTAGGCTTCCAATGAATTAATGAAAGAGAATGGATGTTGCCTTTGATGCTGCTGTGATATTCAGTTGAGAGTGGGAAACTCTAGGGATTGGAAAGATTCTAATCTAGGCCTGTTGGTGGGATGTCAAAGATCATATCCGCTTCTATGTTTTCAGTTTCTTCTCTCAAGTGGTGATTCTTCTACTGTTTATGGTGCTAGCTGAAATTGATTCATCATAGGGTTTGGAAAGGGTCATCTACTCTCTTACTGTATATATTCAGTTCTTACTGAGGAGTTAAATCCAAGCCAAGGACAGCCATCCAAAAGCGGGTGGCACCGCTGTTTTTGCCACCCCCCCCCCCTTTTTTTTTGGCTGAAATTGATCTGAAAGAATTAAATCAAACAATTAAACTAAGAGTAACTCATTCACAGGAATACTGTAATCTAATCAAACAAAACTAGTCATATAGATATAGACTGACTTGAAGAGAGAGATACCGAAATGTGACTATTTTAGATATACAGGGTCAACCATAAACAAGGAATGTGATATAGAGGATGATGTTTCTCACTGAATTAAAGAAAAATGGATGAAATGAAAAGGTGCATCTGGAGTGTTGCATGATCTACAAGCCCTGGTCTAGTCCGTGGGCAATTTCATACTCAAAATTCGATGATCGATGAAAAATGAATGCAGGTGGGTCAGTCGGTCTAGGGAGAAGGAATCAGGAAAGAAGACGGGTTCGCAATAGGGACTGTTGGGTCCCGGCTAACACTAAGAGGGCGTAAATCAGTGTGTTAAATTATTTTTCTGATGCAGATTAATTACCAAAATAGGCTTGTTTTATTAGGAATAAACTTAGGGTTGGGTTCCATACATATTGGGCCTTTGATCCCATGTGTTTTGAGTGTAATAGACCACTTTTATGGGTCTAAAAGGGAGGGTCTAAGATTGAATACGGGATTCAATGATTTGTTTCCTTTTTCTTTAGTTTCCTTTTTAGATGGGGTTATTTAGTTTCTAATTTTCAGTCTTAAATTAGTTTCTAATTTTCAGTCACAAGACTTTCTATTTTGTAAGTTTCTATTTTCAGATTTAGTAACTAGTTGAGTTTCTAATTTTTAGTTTCCTATTTCAGTTTTTGGAAACTAAAGTTAGTTTCTATTTTATGTAACCCCTATCACTATTATAAATAAAGCTATGGCTCCTTTAATGAGCCACGATTTTTACAATTAAAAAAAGAAGAAGCTTTATGCTGCTGCCGCTGGGTTTTCTCCATGGCTATACCTTTGTGTTTGATCAAGGGTTAGGGATTGGTGTGTGATCCGATCGACACTCTGCGGCGAGAAGTCCGGGTGGGTCTTTTCTTTTCTGGTTCTCTTATTGGATTATCTTCTTCAGCAGTACAGGCAAGTAATCTGAATTTTTCTGCAGAAATTTCTGGGTTGGTTTTTTCTGTGTTCCTTCCTATCGGCCTAGTTTTTTTTTTGGAGAACCAGCCATCCGATGGCCTCCATATTTTGACTGAAGGATAATCCTATCCAGAGGAAGGATCGATCCAATTTTGGGGTCAATCAGACCACTGGATCTGCTGAAGTGAACTGTCAAGCAATTCTGGTCGATTGTCAAAACCTGCACAGATTTAGATTCTGTTTTCTGTTCTGTGTTACTGTGACATTCTGGACTATTAGCATCTGTGATCTGAACCTACTGGAGGTGTTATATTGTTATTAAAATTTCTGGTTTAATCCTAAGACTGCTGCTGATTTATTTCGCTTCTGTTTACTGTTCATTGAGATCGTTTATCAATTCTGGTTTGTGGCTGAAGTCTGATTTTCTGCTATAAGTTTGCTATTGGTTTTGGTTGTTCTTAGTTTAAAAGTTCCTGCAGTTTGGGGCTGGTTTGACTTGTCAAATCCATTCCTACATTAAGTGGTATCAAAGCATGGCTGGGAACAACACCCCTACCCTAGCTTCTCTTATGGAGATGCTACAGACTATGAGGACTGAGATGAGGGCTGAACAGCAAACCTTACGGACTGAATTGAAGGCTGAGTTGAAGGCTGAATTGGATGCCAGGTTGTTGAATGAAGAGACCCCACCCCAACAGCCTACTGGCAGTTCACGTACAACACCCGAAGTGGACACTCCAATGAATGTGGTTACTCAGTTGGCTAATAGGAGAGCAAACCCTAATCTGAGAGCACCACAGAGGGTTCCGGTAGCACAACCTACTTTTGAAGCGCATGTAAGAGGATATTTTGAGACTGAGCGTCCCGTGCAACAGAGGTATTCTGGAGATTCACAGAAGGTCAAGCTCGATCTGAAGGAGTTTGATGGGAGATATGACCCCCAATTGTTTTATGATTGGGTAGTGGCACTAGACGACTATTTTGACTATTATGAGTTACCTGAAGAACGGAAGATGAAACTAGCTCGTGCTAAGCTAGTTGGGGCTGCTCGTGAGTGGTGGAGGACCTATGAGCTAGAGTTAGAAGACCGTGGTAGAGAACCTACTAGTTGGGAGGAGATGAAGCTTGAGCTATCAGATAAATACTTGCCACGCAACTTCAGAGCTCGCATACAAGACCAGCTGAACTCTATTCGTCAAGGGTCTATGACTGTTGCCGAGTATATGAATAAGTTTGATGCACTTTATTCTTGCACAAGCATTAGGAAGAATGAGAGGCAATTACTTTCTCAGTTTCGACTGGGATTACGAGCTGAAATTAATAGAGGAATTGGTGTTACTGATGTGTATACAGTGAGAGATTGTTTTGACAAGGCTCTTCGAGCAGAGGAACTTATGGCACAGCCAGGTAGAAGGTTTAGTTACCAAGCTGGGGAGGTCAAGAAAATTTTTTCAACCACTAAACCTAACACTTCAGCACCCCCAAAAGACAAAGCTCCTCTAGGTGAAGTGAAGATATCTCTATTTAAACCAAAAGAACTTGAAGTCAAGGTTCATATTGAAGAGATAGTTCTTGAAGCTTCAAAGACAAAAGGTCAAGAGATAGAAGATTCCACTGAAGAGTTCTACATTGAAGAGAGCGTAGTAGACGAGACTGAAGCCGTGGAAGATGAGGTAGTGATTGAAAGAACTCCACAACAAGTCTTTGAGACTCATGATGAAAAGGAAGAGATTGTTCCTCCAATCCTTGATGAGAAGGTTACCAACATTGACGACTCTATGCACACGACACTCACAGTTGGTATTGATTCAGAGGTTGAGCATATAGAGTTTGTTATGCCATCATGGTTCTTTGAAGAGAAAGCTCCACACCTTGAAGACTACCTTCCAAAAGTCTACAAGCAACCAGAATTTTGTTTGGGAATGGTTAAAGTTGCTACGCACATGTTGTTTCCTCCTTATCACTGCAAAATTCGAGGACGAATTTTTTCAAGATGGGGAGAGTTGATGCAGATNTTTTTTTTGGATGAGTATATATATTAAATACAACGGAAAAAAGGGAGAAGGGATATACAAAGCCAAAGGCAGGGTGATGCAGATTAATTACCAAAATAGGCTTGTTTTATTAGGAATAAGTCTAGGGTTGGGTTCCATACATGTTAGGCCATTGATCCCATGTGTTTTGAGTGTAATAGACCACTTTTATGGGTCTAAAAGGGGGGCTCTGAGATTGAGTACGGGATTACTAGTTAGTTTCCATTTTCATTAGTTTCGTTTTTAGTTGGGTTTGATTTGAGTTATATTTGTTTCCTTAGGAGTCAAGTTATTAATTGAGTCAAGTCATTAGTAGTTAGTTTCCTTTTTCAACTAGTTTCTAATTTCAGTTTTTAGTAACTATTGTATTAGGAGAATATTTGGTTTCTTTTTTGAGGAACTTTCTATTTTGTAATTCCCTCCCCCATTAACATTATAAATAAAGAAGAGGAGGCTCCTAAAAGCCTAAAATGATTTTGATAAAAAAATAATGGCTGTTGCTATTGTCTTCTTCATAAAGAGTTGTCTTGTGTTTGATCAAGGCTGAAGGAATTGGTGTTCGATCCAATTGACTCTTTGCGGCGTGAAGTCCAAGAGTTCTCTTCAATTATTATTTCTTTCTTTTCAAAGTTAATTGCAAGGTTCTTCAAATCAGGTAAGAGATCTGAAACTGTGATTGAATTATGGTTCTGGAAATCTTCAGATTTCTTCCTACTGCCCCTACTCTGCTTTGGAAGATCCAACCAGCCGATGGCCCTCCCCTTTTGATCGATTGTTGGGTTTATTAAGAGGGAGGCTCGACCTTAATTTGGGACCAATCAGACCAGGGGATTTTGAGTTATGAAGTTTCTCTCAATTCTGGCCGAATGCTAAGTCTGTCCAGATCTGAATTCTGTTTCTGTTTTGCCTTGCTGAAATCTGTTTTCTATTTAATATCCCAGTTCTGCTACTATTTAGTCCTACAACTAATGATAACTAATTTATGCAATTCTGAGTTTTGAGTTCACTGTGTTGTTGTTTTGTTGAGTCGATTATGATTTTACCTAATCTGTGATGAAGTTGGTTGCTGCCCTTGTTCCTAAATGGACTGAATCTTCTAATAGTAATTTGAGATTATCATATGCTATTTAATATTCTACTGTTGAAGTTTCCTGAAGCTTTTGGGATCGACTGCAAGGTTCTAGAACCTGCTATCTAGATTTGTTAGTATACTGCTCTTGGTTTACTTAGTGGAATTTTGGTTGTTCTTTGGTTTACAAGATTTTGTTGTTTGGGTCTAGTTTGGCTTGTCAAACCTATTCCTACATTAACTAGTAATCCCATACTCAATCTTAGAGCCCCCCTATTAGACCCATAAAAGTGGTCTATTACACTCAAAACACATTAGATCAAAGGCCCAACATGTATGGAACCCAACCTTAGGCTTAATCCTAATAAAATAAGCCTTTTTTGGTGATTAATCTGCATCAACTCTCCCCTTCTTGAAAAAATTCATCCTCGAATTTTGCAGTGATGAGGGGGAAACAACATGTGCGTAGTAACTTTAACCATTCCCAAACAAAATTCTGGTTGCTTGTGAACTTGTGGAATGTAGTCTTCAAGGCGGGGAACTTTCTCTTCGAAGAACCATGATGGCATAACAAACTCTGTATGTTTGACCTCTGAATCGATACCAACTGTGAATGTTGTATGAATAGAGTCATCAACGTTAGTAACTTTCTCATCAAGGATAAGAACAAACTCTTCCTTCTCATCATGAATCTCAAAGACTTGTTGTGGAGTGCTTCATCTACTACCTCATATTCCACTGCCTCAATCTTGTCAACTATGCTTTCTTCAAAGTAGAATTCTTTAGTGGAATCTTTTATCTCTTGACCTTCCTTCTTTGAAGCTTTAAGAACTATCTCTTCAATGTGAACCTTAACTTTAAGTTCTTTTGGTTTAAAGAGAGGTATTTTCACTTCCCATGGAGGGATTATAGGTGCTATTAATGATTCTAGGACACCAGCATGTTGTTCTACTGTAGCTAATCGTTCATGCATTCGCACAATTCCTTGACTCAGCTGCATCAACTCCTTAAAAATATAATCAAAGTCCTCAGGACTTATTTCACCGTTGGGCATGTTCAGCTCTGATAGTCTTCCAAGGTTGTTCTCTGCCATGCTCTGATACCACTTAATGTAGACTAGGGTAGGGGTCTAACCAAGTCTCAATCTGCAAGAACTTTTAAACCAAAGAACAACTAATGGTAAAGGCATAACAGTGGCACAGGTCAAATCTGATTAAAACCAGAACTAGGAATCAAGTCTGCCGAGTCTAGAAATCAGGGATTCTGAGATCAGAATATAGCTAGCTGGATAGCATAGCTAGGAAACAGAACTAAGTCCAAATACCACTCAACAAACATAACCAGTCTTCAGATAATCAACAACATGCAACTCCAACTAATTGATCTCTGTTTCAGGTCTGAAATCAGAACTGATAGCACTGCAGGACAAGAAAGTGGAGATTTCTTGTATCTCATCAACCACAGGTCAGAATGACCTGATATTTGGATTGAAGGAGGCCCTTAATGGGTGGATAATTCATCAAAATTACAGCTCAAACCAAGGGCTGGAAGTACTTCAGGTCACAAAGAACCGAATGTGAAAACTAAGGAGATTCTGGGCAGAATTAGACTTTTAAATACCTGGTCCGTAAAGCAGTGTTAGACAGCAGTACTCCTTGAATATAAACTTGAAAGAGAATAAGAAACTTAAAGAAAACCTCCTGGACTTCTCGCCGCAAGGAGTCGTTTGGATCAAACACCAAATCCAGCAGTTTGATCAAACACAAAGCCATCTCAGCAAAGACATTACAGAAGCAACAGTTTTTTGTTTGTATAAATCGTTCGAGGTTTAATGGGAGCCCTCTTCTTTATTTATAATAATGATGGGGGTTATATAAAATAGAAACTAACTTTAGTTTCAAAAAACTGAAGTAGAAACTTATAAAATAGAAGATCCTCTAGTTACTAAAACTGGAAATAGAAACTAGGAATTAAAAGTACTGAAATTAGAAACTAAATAAACTGGATTTAGAAACTAAATAATAATCTAAATAACTCCATTAATCCCCAACTAAAAAGGAAACTAATGAAAAATGGAAACTAACTAGTAATTCCGTACTCAATCTTAGAAGCCCCCCTTTTAGACCCATAAAAGTGGTCTATTACACTCAAAACATATTGGATCAAAGGCCTAATATGTATGAAACCCAACCCTAGGCTTAATCCTAATAAAATAAGCCTTTTTTGGTGATTAATCTGCATTAGTGATAGATTGAAGTTATGGGTCTTTATTGTTCTTAATAATTATATAAACAAAGAAGAAGAAAAGAATAACACAAATATTGTGCCTCAGATTTTTAAACTTTTATTGTTTTGGCTATTGAAAAAGGTTGATCTGAAAACTATGTGGTACTGACACGATTGTTGAGTTAAATCTATGAATATTGTTTTCTACATTTGATAGAAGTAAGGTATATAGTCAAGGTCTTTGAATTACTGGTTTCTGTGCATGGGTTTATCTTCATATTTTAGCATAGCAATTTTATGACTTTATTGGAGGTGGAGCAGGCTTGAGGATGCTGGCTATGCTGTAGGTGTAACCGTGCAAGAGTTCTGGAACTTCTTTGCCATAGGGATAAGGTACGCTTTTCCTTTCATCTGTGATCCATTTTTTTGTGTTGTGATCAGTATCATTCTAACAACTTTTCTTTGTAAAAATGTGTCCATCTAATGTTCTTGATAATTAGAAGTATGGTCTTTCTTTAGGAGGAATCAGAGTAACTAGAAAAATTGGTTGTCTATACTGCTTCATAGGAATCACTTACAGACTATAGTTAAAGGGCGAGCCTCGGTGCAATGGTAAGGTTGCTCCATTGCAACCTAGTGGTTGTGGGTTCGAGTAAGAAAACAGCACCTCCATGAAGCGGAGGTAGGCTGTGTACATATTACCTTTCCCAAACTCCTCCATGGCAGGAGCCTTATGCACGGTTTATGCCTTTATTTTTTTTTTTCATACTGTAGTCTGTACCTCATGCATGTTTAGACCTACTAGTTGGTTAATGGTTATAATTATTGCTCTATCTAATTAGTCGTCACCCTTTGGAAATTGTGTTCAGTGGACATTCCAAAACAAAAAGGCATTATTGCACTACAATGTTCAAGTTCTTAAATGAATAAATCTTGTGCATAATGAATAAGTTACCTGCTTAATGGATCTCTCTTTCTTTCTTTTGTTTTTTTTTTTTTTTTTTGGGAGTGGAGAATATGCAGGAATTCGGTACTCTAAATCCTCTGAAGTCCCATTTCAGACAATTTGTTTTCCATGTAATTGCCCAAACATCTAATGTCTAAAACTTTTGGGGAGTGCCGGGAGGGGGGAAGTGCATCTGGAACAGTCATTTGTAATATTTGGATACTTTTTGATGAGAAATTGGAACCATCTCCAATGATTTATCATCAATATTTGAATCTGGATTGTTATTAGGTGATACTGATCTGGATTGGTATGGAGGATTGGGAAATCCTTTGACAGCAAGATAATGGATCAGATGGTCAGGTCAGTGAGATCCAAATCCTTAAAACCGTGGTTCTGTAGAAATTAATGATGTCCTTACACAGTTTCACTGCCCACCAGGCTTTAAGAGCACCTAGCTCAGTGACTTTGATTTAACATGATGCAACAACTCAATGACTTGGATTTAGCAAAACACATATGTTTAGTGTTTTTACCTGGCCCACCCATTCTAATTGAACTGGTTTTCTGTGTTTGGACTAAGCAATGCTCAACTTGCACCTAAGTTACACAAAGAGAACCAATCCAGTTCTTCATACAGTATCT
This sequence comes from Macadamia integrifolia, assembly GCF_013358625.1. Taxonomy (NCBI): domain Eukaryota; kingdom Viridiplantae; phylum Streptophyta; class Magnoliopsida; order Proteales; family Proteaceae; genus Macadamia; species Macadamia integrifolia. Next base: position 5,971,254 of record NC_056565.1, read on the forward strand.
GGCTGGTGTGCATTTTCCCTCCTTTTATTTTTTATTTGTAATATAGGAGTTCTATTAAGAGGGGGCAAAAAAATTTTTTTTAAGAGAATAGGCTGAAATCCAAAAATTGAAAAACAAGCTTGCACTAAGGTTGACCCAGATTAACATGGTCAAATATGTCTCGGACTCTTGGTACAGAATGGGCATTTCTGCCAACCTAATTAATTATTTAACTTATGGTAAAAATTCTTGAGGATGCATGTATCAAGTGTGGATATTCTTGATGCCTATTATGTTTTATCTGATATAAGTACCTGTGCTTCGAAGTCTGGTATGTGAGTTTTGAAATGGAAGTACTCCTACTTGACATACCAGATATGGTTGTCACTACGACAAGGAAACCCGAGGTGGTGGTCAGGTGCCTTGTCAGCCAGGGGGGTGCCTAGGCATTGCCCAGATGACCAAGGCGGGTAGAGGAGAGAAGAAAAGGAAAGGGAAGAGAGGAGAGAGGAGAGAGAAGAGAGGAGAGAGGAGAGAAGAGAAGAGAATAAGAAACAGGAGAAGAGAAAAGAAGAGAGACAAAAAAAGACAAGAAGAAGAGAAAAAATGAGAAGAAAAAGGGGAAACGAGAAGAGACGGAAGAAGAGGTGTTAAGAGTTAGGATGTTGTACCGCAAGGGTATGACACCCTTGCTTATTAGGTCATATGCGTGGGTGCATTAAGTAGTAAGGGCAGTGTTGTAATTATCACGCATCTTCATTATCAATGAATACTTACTACTTCCGGTAGGAGATTAATACTATTCTCTCCAATTGTTAACACAGTTTTTGTTTGCCTTTTAGTCTTTCTGGTATCAGAGCATGGTATTGGTTGGTCTTGTTATGATTGGGTGTCACTGTCATTGTTTACATGTCTTGTCTTTTGAGGTCTAATCTCCGTCACAACCTATCCGTAGTTGAGTCTGAACTAAAGGAGTGTTACCTTAGGTTAGAAGATACCCTCTTTCTCCTTTTAGCGGGACCAAATAGCATTGGATGCTACTCCCACCAGAAACACATTCTTGAGAGGGAAATTTCTGACCTTAGGATCGAGAAGGCCAACTACCTATCTCAATTGGAGATTTTGAGTAGGCCTTGAGTCATTTTGGACAACCACACCTTGGCTGCCCACTTTCTTTATGTCCACCCGTAGTGGTAGAGCATACCAGGACATGTCTGACCCTCCCAGTACCACCATTCAGTCAAAACAATGGGCAAGAGTCCTCCAACAGAACGAAGAGTTCCTGAACAACCTCCAAGCCAAATTAACTGCTAGTAGGGCTGATAAGGAAGCACAGGCTGCTCATCTCCAGACCGTCACCGCTAGGCTTGCCACCTTTGAAACAAATGTCTTAAACTCAGACGGACGGCAGGACCATAGTACCTTAGGCACTGGGCCTAGGACAAGAGCCTCTAACCCTGAGATAGAGAACAACGAAAATCACACTGATGGTTATGACCGGATAGGGGATAATTTTCTAGGCATAGGGCGTGGTATAGGTCGGGGTAGGGGTCGAGGACAACCTGCTCCAAGGCACCACACCCAATATGAAGATGATGAGGGTTATGAGCATTATGATAGAGGTTTTGATGTCAGGCGGATGATTAAGGTAGATGCCCCTACCTATGATGGTCAGATTGATGCTAGGATCCTTCTAGATTGGATTAAGCAGATGGATAGGTACTTTGAGTTTTATGATATGCCCGAGGAAGTCCGCTACAGATTTGCTAAGTTTGGATAGACCTAGAGTACTAAGAGGCCAACCTAGGACTTGAGCCAATCACAACATGGGTAGAAATGCAAGTGAGGCTTAAGAAGGAATTCTTGCCTATCACCTATAGGCTATAGTTGTTGAATGACATGAATACCCTGAGGCAAGGAAAACTGACTGTGACCGAATACATAAGCAAGTTCAATGAGTTGAAAATTATAAGCCGTATTCGGGAGGATGTTGAGTAGACACTTTCTAGATTCCTTACTGGGCTCAACTCCGAAATACAGTCACGTATGGCACCCCACCTAGTGTGAGATGTTCAACAGGCCTTCCGGGTAGCCCTTGAGGTGGAGTCCTCCATGAGAACTTATTCTCAGAGGAAGAGCTTTCAAGTTGAGGAGTCCCACTTTAGGAAACCACCCCAATGCTCAACTAGATTCCCAAAACCCCCTGCTGCACCACAACGATAAGTTGACAATGGGGGTAAAGGAATCTTGGGAGAAGCACCAAAGAGTAATGGGCAACAACAATGCTTCAAGTGTCGAGGGTATGGTCACTTCTCTAGAGAGTGCCCCAACAGAAACCTTTATGTGGGGGAGCAGACTCCTAAAGAAGGTGACCAAGAGGGCTTTCAGGACCATTGAGTTTGAGGACCATAGACCAGATGGGACCATATCTGATGAGGATGCCGAGGAGGCTGGTGACCTCAAGCTCGGTATTATACGATGTATGGTCTCACAACCTAGGAGTAGCGATGATTGGCGGTGAACTAATATTTTTATCACTTACACATGTCATCAGGGTAAGAACTGTCGCGTCGCCATAAACAGCGGAGTTGCATGAATGTGGTTGCCAAGAGCATTGTTGCTTGAATGGGCCTCAAACCCGAACCCCACCCCAAGCCTTACAAGGTTGCCTGGGTAGATCAGTCCACCATTCCCATTAATCTGAGGTGTCTAGTTCCCCTATACTTTGCAGGATATGAGGATCGAGTGTGGTGTGATGTCTTAGAGATGGATGTTGCCATATTGTCCTAGGTAGACCCTAGTTATATGATCGGGATGTCACCAATTATGAGAAGTCTAATAGCTACATCTTTGAGTTCAAAGGGAAGAAAATTAGGTTGACTCCCAATGCCCCTAAGGAAGTGAAGATTCTAGAACACAAGGGAAATACATCCAAACACACCCCCACTAAAACACTCAACATTTTAAATCAACAACAATTTGAAGGAGAGTGCAAGAGTCAGGGGTGATTTATGTTCTAGTTTCTATACAGAGTAATACCGATAGGTCACGCTTATTCACTGAGGCTCCTACAGAAGTACAACCCTTATTGAGGGAATTTGAGGTTATTCCCTTAGGAACTACCCTATGAGTTACAACCTATGCATGACATCCAACACACTATTGACTTAGTTCCAGGATCTTCTCTCCCGAACTTATCCCATTACCGAATGAATCCCAAAGAACACTCAAAACTCAAGTGGCAAGTGGATGAATTGTTACAGAAGGGATTCATTAGGGAAAGCCTTAGCCCGTGTGCAATACTTGCCTTGCTCACGCCAAAGAAAGATGGCACCTGGCGTATGTGTGTTGATAGTAGAGCTATCAATAAGATCACTGTCAAGTATAGGTTCCCTATCCCTAGACTTGATAACATGTTTGATATGATGGCCAACTCATCGATCTTTTCGAAGATTGATCTCAAGAGCGGGTACTACTAAATTCGGGTTAGGCCTAGAGATGAGTGAAATACAACCTTCAAGACGAAGGATGGCCTTTTCGAGTGGTTAGTCATGCCTTTTGGCTTGTCAAATGCACCTAGCACCTTCATGAGAATAATGAATCAAGTGCTTCAACCATTCGACGGCAAGTTCTTACTGGTCTACATTGATGACATCCTCATCTATAGTAAGACTCCGTCTTCCCACTTGGATCACTTACAGAAGGTTTTTCATGTGCTTCTACAAGAAAAACTCTATGTCAACATGAGTGATCAAGTCATCTTCTTAGGGTTTGTTGTGTCAGCCCAAGGAGTATCTGTTGACCCTGAGAAAGTGAGCGATTGTAGAGTAGCCTGAGCCAACTAATGTCCATGAATTAAAAATTTTTCATAGCTAAGCCACTTTCTACAGGAGGTTCATTTATCGGTTTAGTTCCATTATGTTTCCTATCACAGATTGCATGAAAAAGGAGTTTCAATGGACTAAGAGTGCTACGAAGGCCTTTACTGAGATTAAAAAGCTTATGACTCAGGCCCCCATCCTATGCCTCCCAGATTTTTCTAAGGTTTTCGAAATGAACTGTGATGCATTTGGTATTAGAATAGGCGGTGTCCTAGGACAAGGACACCCTATTGCTTACTTTAGTGAGAAGCTTAATGAACCTAGGCAACGATATTCCACATACGACAAAGAATTCTATGCAGTTATTCAATCACTGCGTTATTGGCGACATTACCTTCTACCGCAAGAATTCATGCTATTCTCTGACCACCAGGTTCTGAGATACCTGAGCACCCAAAAGAAACTAAACTAGAGGCATGCTAACTCCAAGAGTACACCTTTGTACTTAAGCATAGACTTAGTGTCGAGAATACTGCTACAGATGCACTAAGCCTGGTAAACATGTTCCTTAGCCTGCTAGGAGTCAGGCTAGTGTGTTGCTTCAAACTATGAGTGTAGAGGTTATAGGATTCGAGCGAGTCAAGGACCAGTACCTCACCTGTCCTGATTTTAGTGAGCCGTTCACTTCCTTGAGTGGATTTAACCTTGTCAGTTGCTCAGACTACCTATTCCGGGAGGGTTTCCTTTTTAGAAGAAGCAAGTTGTGCGTTCCTAGGACTTCACTCCAAGATTGCCTGATCTGGGAATTGCATGCTGGGGGAGTCACTGGCCATTTCGATCAAGATAAGACCATCACCCTCGTTGAGGACCGATTCTTTTGGCCAGGATTGAAGAGGGATGTTGCTAGAGTTGTGAGTCAGTGTAGGACATGCCAGACTACCAAGCAACAAAAACAGAACACTGGTTTGTACACTCCCCTACATGTTCCCCATGCCCCTTAGCAGGACCTTAGCATGGACTCCATGCTTGGTCTGCCAAAAACTTCGAAAGGCCATGATTCTGTTTATGTGGTTGTAGATTGCTTCTCGAAGATAGCCCATTTCATCCCATGCTCTAAGACCTCTGATGCATCCATAGTAGCTAAACTTTTCTTTAACGAGGTTGTCAAGTACTATGGGTTGCCCCTCACCATAGTGTCTGATAGAGATGTTAAGTTCACCAGTTATTTTTAGAGGACCCTATGGCGAATGATGGGCACTAAGCTTCACTTCTCTTTAGCTTTCCACCCTCAGACCGATGGTTAGACTGAGGTTGTCAATAGAAGTCTGAGAAATTTGTTGCGTTGCCTCATAGGAGAACACCTTACCAATTGGGATCGAGTCCATAGCCAGGCCAAGTTTGCGTACAATAGCTCTAAGAACTGTACCACTGGTCTGTCACCCTTTGAGATTTGTTTCGAATACCAGCCCCGGGCACCCATAGACTTTGTCCTAGTTGTGTCCAGTTCTAGGACCTCCCTGTCAGCCGAGTCTTTTGCTTAGCATATGTATGATTTGCATGCAGGTATAAGAAGACAGATAGCACTGAGCAACGATCAATACAAGTCAAAAGCGGATGTGCATAGAAGGCTACAAGAGTTTCAAGAGGGAGATATGGTGATGGTTGAAATCAAGCCGCAGCGTTTTGTTAGGGGAAAAGTGAGCAAACTACACGCTTGTAGCACAGGTCCTTTCAAAGTTCTTAAGAGGATAGGTGCCAATGCCTATGTCCTTGATCTAGATCTACTAGCTAATATGGAAATTAATAATATTTTAAATGTGGAAGATCTTATCCCATACCATGGTGCCTCCACCATTACCCCCTTCTATCCTTATGACCTTAAGGACTTCCCTTTCATCCTTGATGATACCGCTGAACCAACCCAACCACTTCCTCAACCTCCTTACCACCTATACCTAAGGTCACGAGGAGAACTGAAGAAGTTGAGGAAATCCTTTATGAGAGAATTGTATCCACACACACAGGAGGTTTCAGAGAGTTCTTAGTCAAATGGCATGGTCGTCCAGAAATTGACAACACTTGGATCATAGTGCAAGAAATCCAATAACTAAACCCGGATCTGCTTGAGTACTACGTGAGCCATCATTCACCGGAGGTGAATTCTTTCAAGCCAGGGAGAGTTGATGGGGACATCCACGTATACCAGTGGCGTAGGCACAAGACCCAGCCACATGTGCATTCTATTTGGCTGGAGGAAAGTCTCACAGAGGAAAACTAGAAGAAAGAAGAAGGAAGAAGGAAGAAGGAAGAAGGAAAGGGAGAGCATCGAACCAGCCTTCCCAGCGCTGGGTTCAATCCTCTCTCCTCCCAATCGGCCAATCTTTGTGGCCCCCCACCAGATCTCTTTTTTATTTTAGTAGTTTACTTTATTATGTCTTCTTATTTAGTTGTTTTGAATAATTAGGAAACTAGATACTATCCTATTTTTCCTTTTAGAAAGTTTCTTTATTTATGAAATATTTGTTCCTAGGATAATCTTTTTTTCTTTTAGAAATTCCCCCCTTATTTATGTAAGGCCATTGACCACAATTTTAACCTAATGAATAAAGAATATTGAAAGCAAAACAACCCCCGAAACCCTCCCACGATGTCTCTCTCTCGCTGCCCTCTCCCTCTTCTCGTCTCTCACTCTCGCCCCTCCTCTCTTTCTCGCTAGTTTCTCCTCTCATCTCTCTCTTTCACTGTCTCTGTCCCTCTCGGTTGTTGCTGTACTGTTGCAGCTATTGTTCATAATAGTTGAAGATCATCTCCATTGAATAAACTCCACCTGGGCTGCTGCTGAACTCTTCATCAACAAGCTGGAATTTTTCTTCACCTACTAAAGTGAACTGCACCTCTGTTTTGGGAAGACTTTGGCTTCTTCTTTTCTCCTCAGATCTAGACAACGATAAGGCAAGTAAATCCCCCCCCATTCCACCTCCATCGACTGCTTATTACCCCCCCATTATCCCCACACTGAAATCTGAAATGTTCTCTCTTTTTTTTTTTTTTTTGCCATTATTATTTTTCCGTTATCCTTTAAAAATATCCTGCTGAGTTTACAATCTGCTACTATTGCTCACATATTTCTGTCCTACTGAGTTTACACCCTGCTGCTGCTGTACACATATTTAGTTTTCCGTGATTAAAATACTGTTGATCTCTTTATTAGTTGAATGACTTGAGGAAAACCATATTACCTACTCTTTGATTCTTGAACTGATTTGTGCTTAAACTATAGTATGTTGCCATGTTCCCTTCCCCATGTTTCCCACTTGAGATTTATATAGCTTAATTGCTTTTCCGTCTAGATTATTATTGGTTGTTGTTGCATTGCTTCTATTTCGAATATATATGCATGCTGGTCAATGTATTGTGCTGCCCCACCACTCCCAGTCCCAACCTAGGTCCTAGTGAGTCAATATTGTCCACTTGGACAGCACCTGTAGGAAGTCCTATTGTCTAGGTTTTCTCCTACATCACTTTCTTCTTCTCTCTTTGTTTATGCATCATTACTGTTGGTTGTTTTAGATCTGAAATTGTTAAGTGTTTATCACCACTTAGGGGTGTTCTTGCTATTCTGTTATTATCTATGGGTGTGTCATGTTTACATTAGTCACTGTCCTTGTAATTTTACTGTTTTATTTCTTATTAATATGTAAAGAGAGAGATATTCATCCAAAATTTTTTAATTCATCCAAAAAAAAAATTAAGTCATCCAAAAATATATATATATATATATATATATATAAAAAGAGAAGGGAGGAAAAATAGAGAGATAGAGAGACCTACAGTTGTGGAGCGAAAGGAGTCCCAATCGATTGGATTGGGGCTGCCCTCCTTCATTCATTAAATAGAATGGCTATTACAAGTCCTACTAAATAGAACAAAATAGAAAATTAATAGTAATTGCTAACTTCTAACTGTATTTAGCCCCAGTAGGACTTGGACAATCCTAATAGGACAAGGAAAATCCAAACCCACAGTCCTAGTAGGACTAGGAAAACCCAAGAGAGGAGTCTGGGACTTGCGCTAGACTCCTCCTTTCTCTCGGTAGACTTCTAATACTTCCCCTCAAGCTAGAGTATACATATAACCATGGTTTTAAGTATCGGTGCGTATCGTGCCGTATCAGCCGATACATATCCGTATCGGTAGGCATCGACACGATACATACCGATACGTATCATGAAAATTTTAAAACCCTTATGTATCGATACGTATCCTACGATACGCACCGATACGCATCGATACACCACTGATAATCACCGATACGCACCGATACTCACCGATACGTACCGATACTCTATGAAAATTTTAAAATTGAAGTGAAATGTACGTTTCGGTATGTATCGATATGTATCGATACGTATCGGTGCGTATCGGTATGTATCAACCGATACACACCGATACGTACCGATACGGTCATAAAATGGCCAAAATGGGTAATTTTTTAGAAAAATATAATTTTTTGAGGTGTTTTTGTTCCAAAGTTGCTGCCAACCATTTTTCTCTCTAACTAAAGTGGAAATCAAGGTTGGGAACAAGGATTTTACATTTATGGGACAACTACAAACCTTGGATTCTTAGTGCGATACTCTCAATTTACTGTTTATGCATAATACATGTTATATATAACTTTTTTTAACTATTTTTTTATGCAAATTTGTATAAAAAAGTGTTTCCTATCCATTTATGTGCGTATCTTTAGCGTATCTTAGCGTATCTCCGATACGATATGATACCCTCCGATACGTATCTTAATTTTGGTCGACCGATACGACGACCAATACTGATACTTTAATCCTTGCATATAACAAAAGAAAGCTTCAGCTTGGACCAACAAAAACTCCAATGAGCACAGAGAGAACTCAATTAACCATCATAAAGCTATCAACAACTCCAAAAGCAATGAAAACCCTTCCAAAGAAGGCAGTCCAATGGCAACGAAAACCCTTCCCAAAGAAGGCACTCCAATAGCAACGAAAGCCCTTCCTAGAGAAGGCTCCAACATAATCTCAAAATAGAAGTGTAGCATCCAACAACTACATTAAAAGACATTCTTAAAGAAGACATTCCAACAAAAACTGTAGTTTCCAATAGCTACAACAAAAGCACTCACGAGCCTCAAACAGAGATCTCCCAAACAAATGTCTCACAAAAAATTCTACAGATAAATAGGCATCATCAGATCACTAAGGACCAAACAATATCAGGTTGTTGAATATACCAAACAACATCAGGTTGCTGAATATTCCATCATTAAAAGATAAAATAGTTGCTAAGGACAGACACGACCAATTGCGTCTTCAAACGAAAATTTCTTGAGCAGGCATAATCTTGGGCAAACAATAAATCAAATCGAATAGATAATAATTTGAATCTTCCCTCACATGTAGCAATACACAAGGACAAATTGATGCAGTTGGGCGAAGATATTTAGTTTTTTTTTTTTTAGTTTGATTTATTGCCTCTTTAAAATAGCTTGGGAATCAAGCTTTATCTGATTGGGATTCCATATTTTGTTTCAATTTTAGAATAGGAAAGTAGGTTATTTCTAAGTCTTTAAATATCAACTTGTACCCAATGATTTAATTGGATTTTTGAAGAATTGAAATTTGATTGAAGTATTTGGTTTGAAACCATGACTTCCGTGAGCTTCTAGTTCATCCTTCTCCTTTCCTGATTTTATTTCTCTTTTTCTTCTCCTTCCTTCTCTTCTTCCTGTTTCTCTCTTGTGCTCTATCTCTAATTGACCTAACGGCCCCATATAAGCTGACCGATCTCCCTTAAGGTTGATTTGTTTGGGATGAGGTTTTGGTCGAAGGTTTCCCTTTGTTGGGAGACCTTAACCCCTGGTTATTGACTTCAAAGGGACCTCCTATTGTGAAAGACAAAACCTGCAACTCAGGCTACCTGAAACTACTGGCCAGATCTGATTTGCAGAGGTTAATACTCCTTGCGCCTTTGACATCTGGACTATTATTACTGGGTTTGATAGAGCTGGAAGGTGCGACCCTTGGCCTGAAATTTCAGGCCAGTCCGATGCCAAACCAGTGAGTTCCCCATCTCAAAGCCCTTCTGACTCCACCACCTGCAACCTTTGTCCAAGGTTGAAAAAGACTCCAAATTCCTCTCTTAAATCATGAGTTTCCCTATTTCTTCTTTCCTTACTAGTTATTAGTGCCCCTCCTTTAACCCCTTATTTACACCCTACTATTAAATTGTTTGCCATTCCTAATTTTACCCTCCACAATTATTCCTATTTCCTTTCATATCCCATCACCTACTTAAACTACCCGTTATTCTTTTATTATTCTCTTTATTTACAAGTGATGCGGATCCGTATTCTAAGGACTGAAATTGGATCGCTTAGGGCCCACTAAATAACCAAATAATTCAATTTAGGCAAACCAGGGGCAGTAATGTAATTTTTGGTAAAATTTAGGAGCTTTATAGAGTAAAATAATGGGCTGAGGACTTAACAGGAATTAACTAACAGAGAAGGATCAGTCATGGAAATAAAAAAATAGTAATGGGCTAAACTGAACAACAAACTCAAATCAGGCCTTTATTGTAATATCAAGAAATATAGGACTTAAATGTAAAAAAAGAAAAGAAGACCAATGCTTCTTCTTCCTCACAGGACACTAACCAACAAAGGCGGAAGAACCAGGGAAACGAAACAAGAGAGAACTCCTTGAATGCTTCTCGGTTTGGCCTGAAATTTCAGGAGAAGCTTCTCAGGAAGAGGTTCTAGTGATCCCACAAGGTAAGCACCTGGATCTGTAGGTTGGGAAGCTGCGGGAAGAGCCTGAAATAGAACCTGGTGGTAGGACCAGAACCAGAACTGGTTCCAGGTAAGAAATCGCCTCTGAGAAGAGTATTTCGAGGTCAATACTTTTGAGTTTGGGTTGCCCTAGAGTGCTAACCCAACCCTAGAAATCCCATATCAAATCGATGGAGTTTCTTGGTTCAGCAACACTTCTTGTAGGCCTGGTATAATCGCCCAGAACAAGGGAAGGGAAAACCAGAAAAAAGAAGAAGGAAAGGGAAAAAACCCAGAAAAATAGAGAGGAAGAAAAGAAGAATATCAGAGAAGAAAACCACCCATGGCAGTCATCGATTCAAACCAAAACATATTTCTTCAAATTCATTGAATTCTATCCTCTGTTGGGTACAATAACACTATTTAAAGACTTGAAAATAAACCTACTTTCCTAATTGAAATTGGAACAAATATTGCATCTAAACTAAGAAATAAAATCACATCAAATAAGTGTACTACCAAACTAATTCTAAGTCTTAAAAAAAGGAAAGTAAATCAAAGATATTCTAAATCCATCACCCAACTGCATCAATAACTATGCCACCTTATTACAAAAACCAAGTTATTTATTGTTTTGCCATTGGTTCTTTGATTTGAGTTATCTAATACTTGGATGGGGCCCATAAACAATCTGATTCCGATTTTGGAACCCAGATCCGCATAACGATTAATTTTCAACCACCATCACAGAGAATCCCATAATCAAGAGCACCACACAAGACAAATAATTTCCAATCTCCCTTGACGGTAGCAAATATATGCCCAATGACATTTCTGTATATAATCCCCAATTGATGTGGGGGTCACAATACTCAATTGGGTTCAGTGTGGACCCACTTCAAGTAATAAAACTCAATTAATCCCAAGTTGATGGTAATTTTATAATTAATCCATCAATCCATAAGCAATCAAAACGTCAATTTTGTAATTCTGGCCACACCCATAAACCACCATAAACAAGATAATGGCAAATTTATAATTTATCCCAAGTGTACCAACTAGGGTGGCAAAATCATAAATTTCAGGAACTTCCAGTTAGAAGTGGCAAAAGTAACAAAAGATGGGTTACATATGACTAAAAGGTTGATGTAGGTAAGTCACTTAATGGGCTTATATTTTATTACAAATGAGCCTTGTGTTGGGTTATGCATGTGTTGGGCCTTTGATCCCATGGGTTTTCTTTGTAATGAGTCACTTTAATGGCCTAAAATATGGGTAGAAAGTAGGAAAATAGGATTTAATTCATTAGTTTAGCTAGAGTCCTGTTATGAGTCTATTTTCTTTGTTATTTCAGTTTTCTAGTCAGTTTAGGTTTTCCTATTAGTGAATAACTAGTTAGTTACCTACTCCATGTTAGAGTTCTAGTCTAATCCTATTTGGAGTCCAATTCCTATTATGTAATGTTTAGTTCTACTTAGAGTCTAACTCCTAGTTAGGTTATGACTACTAGTCTGCTCTCTTTATATAGATGAGCTAATGTACTCTAATTGGACCGATTTGAAGAATGATGAATTGAGTTAATGTTTGAGAGCCTTAGGGTTGTGTGTGATTCCCCTTCCCCTTTCTTTATATGAGTTCTCCCTCCCTGGGTGGATTTGTATAATATTTGATTGTGTGATCTCTTCCTTTCCCTTCTCTCCCTTACAACTTTGAGACCCATCTCAGGGAATTCTTCCCTACACCTAAGGTTTTCGCCATCAATTGGTATCAAAGCCGAAGGATCCCTTGCTCTGCTGAAACGTAACTCCTTTCACCTCCCACAGTAGCCCTTCCACCTCCTATGCAACTTCCTTTCTTTCCCTATTCCCTAAAAAAAAAAAAAAAGCAAAACTGACCGATGGATCTAGATCTTTTATTGGATATCCGTTAACAAATGCAATTGATGCAAGAGAAGCTCGATGAGATGCAGCAACACTGCAAGGACATCAAAGACCTAACATTGGTCACATCCGATTTTATAAACTCTATCTTCAACTATGTGATCTCAGCCTTCGAACAAGTAGACGAACCAGAAGATGAATCACCAGTGGTAGAAGATGAGATGACACAGTTGGAAGTTGAAGACCAACTTGTGGAAAATTTTAAATCAGTTGATCTCCTTAGTGAACCTATCGATTTTATTCTTCAGAGTCATTACTTCACCTATGAACTTCGCGTCGTGGATTTTATAGCATTTGATCATGGTTTTGATGGTGACTTCATACAGGCACAGATAGATATTGATCGATTGGTGTTGATTCTCTCGTTCTTTCTCAACATCGGGGGAATTGATATAGATAAGTCACTTAATGGGCTTATTTTATTACAAATAAGCCTTGGTTTGGGTTATGCATGTGTTAGGCCTGTTATCCCATGGGTTTTTTTTTGTAATGGGCCACTTTAATGAGCCTAAAATATAGGTAGATAGGAAAAAGGGGATTTAATTCATTAGTTTAGTTAGAGTCCTGTTATAAGTCCATTTCATTTGTTATTTCAGTTTTCTAGTCAGTTTAGGTTACCCTATTAGTGAATGACTAGTTAACTACCTACTCCATGTTGGTGTTCTAGTCTGGTCCTATTTGGAGTCCAACTCCTATTATGTAATGTCTAGTCCTACTTGGAGTCTAACTCCTAGTTAGGTTATGACTGCTTGTCTGCCCTCTTTATATAGAGGAGCTAATGTACTCTAATTGGACGAATTTGAAGAATGATGAATTGAGTTAATGTTTAAGAGCCTTAGGGCTGTGTGTAATTCCCCTTCTCCCTTTCTTTATGCGAGTTCTCCTTCCCTGGGTGGATTTGTGCAACTTTTAAATGTGTGATCCCTTCCTTTCCCTTCTCTCCCTTGCAACTTTAAGACCCATCTCAGGGAATTCTTCCCCATCCCTAAGGCTTTCTCCATCAATTGGTATCAGAGCCGAAGAATCCCTTCCTCTATTGAAATGTAACTTCTTCAACTCCCACAGTAGTCCCTTCACCTCCCACAGTAGCCCTTCCACCTCCCACGCAATTCCCTTCCTCTCACTATTCCCTCCAAAAAAAAAAAAAAAAAGCAAAACTGACCGATGGATCTAGATCTTTTATTGGATATCTGTCAACAAATGCAATTGATGCGAGAGAAGCTCAGTGAGATGCAACGACACTGCAATGACATCAAAGACCTAACATTGGTCACATCTGATTTTATATACTCTACCTTCAACTATCTGATCTCAGCCTTTGAACAATAGGTAGACGAACCACAAGATGAATCACCAATGGTAGAAGATGAGATGACACAGTTGGAAGTTGAAAATCAACTCGTGGAAAATTTAAATCGGTTGATCTCCTCGGTGAATCGATCGATTTTATTTTTCTGAGTCACTACTTCACCTATGAACTTTGCGTCATGGATTTCATAGCCTTCGACCATGGTTTTGATGGTGGCTTATATAGGCAAAGATGGATATTGATTGATTGGTATTGATTCTCCCGTTCTACAAAACTCGTGGATGAGTTTTTCTCAACATCGGGGGAATTGATGTAGATAAATCACTTAATAGACTTATTTTATTGTAAATAAGCCTTGGGTTGGGTTATGCATATGTTGGGCCTTTGATCCCATGGGTTTTCTTTGTAATGGACCCATAGTTTTTAAGGCAGTAAGGCGACGGAGGCGTTTGAGGGTCTTTCGGAGCACCTTAGTGATAAGGCAGGCATACAACGTTGCCTTATCGACTAAAGCGTTCTTGTGTAATTTTTTTATAGAACCAATCTATTTGGCTCAAATCCTAGTTGAATCCTATTACTCATATGTTAAATAAATATTAAAGGTTCATATTCATACCAATGTAAGATATTCATCAAGAAAACAAATCAATAAAGTGAATAAACTAAGTTCATCTTCGTCAATCATTAATCATCAATCATCAATTATCAATCATCAATCATATTAACATATAATATAAATACATAATTATGAAACAAAATTATAAATATAAAGAAAAGAAGACATAAAAAATACAAGTATTTATAATACTTACCTCTATGATGATAAAATGAGTGCCTAAGCCCTAAGGTCATTCACTAAATTTCTACTCCAGTCAAAGAAGAATGAAGTTCACCGCTGCCAGAGCAAAATGGTCGCCTGGATCAGTGGTTCTTCCTTGTTCCTTGATTCCTTCTCAAAGCCCTTTCCTAAAACCCTTGACAAAATCCAAACCCTGTTTGTGAATCAGGTTTTTATTTTGTTTGTTTTGGTTATTTTTGGTGGAGTAAAGCTGATCCCATACATTTCAAGTGTTAACAAAACTATACACCTACCAATAAAAAATCTATATTTAGAATCTTCATCAAGTAATTTTAAAATGTGTTAAAAAAAAAAACCCATAAGGCGGAGCACTGCCTTACTATCTCTAGACCACATCAGCGCCAAGGCGCTGCTAAGGCGTCGCCTTACCAGCACCTTAAAAACTATGAATGGGCCACTTTAATGGGCCTAAAATATGGGTAGAAAGTAGGAAAACGGGATTTAATTCATTAGTTTAGTTAGAGTCCTGTTATGAGTCTATTTCCTTTGTTATTTCAGATTTCTATTTAGTTTAGGTTTTTCCTATTAGTGAATGACTAATTAGTTACCCACTCCATATTGGAGTTCTAGTTTAGTACTATTTGGAGTCCAACTCCTATCATGTAATGTCTAGTCCTACTTGGAGTCTAACTCCTAGTTAGGTTATGACTGCTAGTTTACCCTCTTTATATAGAGGAGCTAATGTACTGTAATTGGATGGATTTGAAGAATGATGAATTGAGTTAATATTTGAGAGCCTTAGGGTTGTGTGTGATTCCCCATCCCCCTTTCTTTATGCGATTTCTCCCTCCCTGGGTGGATTTGTGCAATATCCAATTGTATGATCCCTTCCTTTCTCTTCTCTCCCCTGCAACTTTGAGACCCATCTCAAAGAATTCTTCCCTACCCCTAGGGCTTTCTCCATCAAGGTTATTATTGGAATAAAAGTGAAAACGAGGACAAAACATACTAAGAGGAGAAGAGGAGTAATTCTGGAACCCAAAGATAAAGTAAATAAAGGTGGAGAGGAATCGTGGGATTAACTAATGAGAGTGATGCAACGTTGTGGATGGACTTTAGGTAGAGGGGCAAGCCTGTGAAGTTGGCTTATAAAGAGAATATAAAAATAACTTGGTATCTTTAACCTGCTTAACAAGAAATCAAAGAGAAAGGAGCCGAGAGAGATGGTAATGACTCCAAGAATATAGCTGTTCAAAACTGTTACTGCAGATTCTCGCCTCCTTGGTTCCTGCAGATCAGAGATAAAGAACTATCCAGGAGCCAATCTCGGGGGAAGGCTCTCCGAAGCTCAAGTTAGTATACTAGGTGAGAAAGGAAACCTTCTACTGAGCTCTGAGGGTTTTCAGTTGCTTACCTTGGCTTTTTGGCTAAGTTTCTTTATATTGTGGTTGATCCGAGCTCCCACTGGCCCAAGGGTCTCTTTCCTTCATGAGCTGGATCTATTGAGAATTGGTGGGTTCATCCTCCCTTGGGTTGAGGTGGCTGATTTCATCATGAGTAAGTCGAGATCCCCCTCAAGTCAAGTAACCATGGTTAAAACAGTTGATTCGACCATGGTTGGCCCTGAGTTAAATAATTGTCTAACCGTGGTTAAGTTTGTTAGCTCTTGTTGGGTTTAGAGACAGTTACGAGTGTCATATTCTCGAGATTGAGTGATTAGATATTAGTGACACGTAAGTAGCAAGTACGGGATTTCTCATGGCGTACAGGGGAGGTCGGTCGTTTGATCGTCTTATCGTCTGCTCGTCCTATTTGTAATGGTTCAACCACTTGACGAGTCATTATTGGCTGGTCGTATTATGGATATCAGGTGCCCTCCACTCCCTTGAGCTTCGGTACGAAGGTTAAGGGAGTAAAGAGAATGGGAAACACCTCTCTAGGCAATTCTTCCCTCCCTTTCCGTTTTTCAAATGGTGGAGTTAATGCTTTCTCGTCATGTCGTACTTGGGGTTTCAAGCTATTCTTTCAGCATGTTGTGGGACCATGATGGCCCTTCTTTATCGTTGTGGTTACTAGCTTTTTTTGGGGGATTCCAATGGTCCGACTGCTTAGATACCCATGTGTCGCTCATCCTTTGGGCGTATGGTTTTGATGTGATATCAGGTGTGTTGCCTCCATCATGGTTGTTCTGTCTTTCAGTATCCCTATATATGATACCTGGTGTGGTCATAACTACAGCATTTGGACTTCATCTTCATCCTCTTCCTCTTCTTCCTTTGCGTTTGTCATCCTCTCGGTGGTGGTGTGGTGACTATGGCTGGTTGTTAGTGCTTTCTGAAGGATCATCTGCCATTTTTTTGTTTTCTGCACTCCTCCATTTTCCTTCTAAAATAGTAAGTGTTTTCTTCCTTTTCCCTTTTCTTTCCTTCCTTTAGCCATAGCGTCTGCCACTAACTTTGCGGATTTCGGTGAGTTCTCTATCCCTGATGTTGGGATGTCGGTTCCGAAATCTCCTCCTCGCGTTGGTACTTCACGCCTTCACGCCGTCAGAAGGTCCCTAAGGTGCCTCCTCTCCTGAAGGGTAAGGGTAAGATTACCCTTGGGTATACCACTAAGTCCGATCCGATGTTAGAGTTGCTTGCTGGTCATGTCACTTCTCAATTGACAGCGAGGGAATTAGAGAGGTTCAGGGAGATCTACCACATCCCAGAGTCAGTATCTCTTAGGCTTGCCGAAGCGTGGGAGACGGCTAATGGTGGGAGATAAGGTGAGGAATGCTTTTATGAGCATGCCCTAATGAGTGGCCTTCGGTAACCCATTCGTGATTTTCTGTGTAGGGTGCTTCGCCGCTATAGGGTTATCCTATCGCAGATTGTCCCCAATGCTTGGAAAGGTCATTTTGGCATTTGTTATCAGGTATGGCTAGATAAAGCGAACCCCCACCCTCAATGTTTGTGAATACCTTCATCCTAATCACCAGCCACAACTTTCTTGTGTTGGGCCTTTGATTCCATGGGTTTTTTTTTTTTGTAATGAGCCACTTTAATGGGCCTAAAATATGGTTTAAAAGTAGAAAAATGGAATTTAATTCATTAGTCTAGTTAGAGTCCTGTTTTGAGTCTATTTCCTTTGTTATTTTAGTTTGAGTCAGTTTAGGTTTCCCTATTAGTGAATGACTAGTTAGGTACCTACTCCATGTTGGAGTTCTAAGTCTAGTCCTATTTGGAGTCTTAACTCCTATTATGTAAGATCTAATTTTACCTGGAGTATAACTCCTAGTTATGGTATGACTGCTAATTTTCCCTCTATATATAGAGGAACTTATGTGCTCTCAATTCTCAGATTTGAATAATAAATGATTGCAGTCAATTGCTTAAACAGCCAGGATAGCTATGGGTGAGATGCCTGGGCCGAGATAGCCAATCCCACCCACACTTGTCTTGTTTCTTTTCTCTCTTATTCTCTGCTTACTACTACTATTAGTGCTTATTGTTACTGCTTACTAACATTAAAGAATCCTAAGAAAATCAGATCTGTTCAAAACTTCAAAAGCCTGAACCGACCAGCACCAATGGAGGAATTAGGAGAGAGATTGATCTCCTCTTCCTTCCCCAATTGATCTCTGATATGCCTAGCCTTTTCAGAGGGTGTTCACAACCACCCAAGGATCAGTTGATCCTCTTCTTGTTGCTACCCAAGCAGCCCTACTATAGTTCTTGAAGAATTCTCGTAGATTCTCTCTCCTAGGTCTGAAAATCAGGAAAGTACACCACTCCACAACCAGCTGTCGGAAGACTTATCAACTTTGGGGGTCTTTGTACCCTCCCTGGGCCCTACAATTGACCAAGTTTGCAGCTCAATTGGAGCCCCACAGACCTTGCCGCACCTCTCTCTTCAACCTTATTGCATGTCCTTTCTCCTATCGAGTTGGGGTTTGGGTTGGTTTTGCTCCTGCATTGCTATTGTATCCTTGGGGGTTTATTTGATGGTCTTATTTCCTTGTTTCCTAGTCCTATTTGTGGTTATTATCAAGTTAGTTGTTGTGTCCTATTTGTCTTGTTTAGAGTTGTAATACACTGCTAGGGTCCTACATTAACTCAAGGCCATTCAAGTTTTCAACTTCCTAGTTGGTAGTGAACACCCATAGGGGTAATGTAGCTCAGTAATTGGGGATGAGGAGAATGAAACCCATAAGTTGCTGAAGCTTCCTATCCGTGTAGTGGTTGGTTCAGAGACTTCGAATGACAATGTTCTAGGGATGTAGTGCCTGAGTCCTGGTGAGCTTTGCTAGTGGTGTTATCTGCCTTTGTTCTTTCCTTCTTTTTGTAATTGTTTTCTTAAGTTTTAAACTCCTTTGTTTCCTGGCTCCAATTGTGCAGTGGTGATCAATCAAAGCCTTCTTCTGGAGGTTTTGGATAAGATAGAGGAAGAAAACGCTAGAGTGAAGACGTTGGGGAAGACGCTGGGGGAGTTACAGTCCAAGGAGGGGAGGCTAGTGGTACCTCAGCGGCTACAGCTCAAGAAGTCACGCACCAAATGGTGGCCGCTACACAAGTTGAGTCTGATTCTTCGTCTGACAGGCTTCCTTTGACTTTTTTAGTTGTTCGGAGCGCCAACCGCCAAGAGATGGAGAGTGGCCCTAACAAAAAGAAGAGAAGTGCGGCCATTGTTTACCCCCAGGAGTCTAAGACGCAAATGGCTAGCGGTCCTGGGTTCTCTTTAACCCATTCGTTGCACGGTGTCTCTTGATGAGGTTGTTATTACCCCTCGTGGCAATCATGAGACGTCCGAAAAGAAGGAGAAGGGGAAAGATCTTGTCCCTCCGTCTGCTGAAGACTTCTTCTCTCCCTGTTATGGGGTTAACAGTGAGCAATCATTGTTTAAGGATGCAAAGGTTGCTTGCGCTGTTGTGAATGAGGGTGTCCTTCCCCGGGATAGTTCACACCTGGCTAGCATCCGTTTTGACGAGCTCCTGGAGATGGGATATACCTAAGTGGCTAGGGTATGTTATTTCTAAGTGTTTTGTTTTATAGTTCCTTCAGTATCTGTTTTTCAACCCACTGTGTTCTTTTCTTTTACTGGAGTCAGGTCATGCTTGGAGAGGTCCTCACAAGGGCTGAGTATTATCATAAGGTTGGGTAGGAGTTCAAGCAGAAGTATGAGAATGGTAAGAAGGCCCACTGTGAATTACAAACGGAGTGTGAGAGGTTGAGAGGGGCAAAAGAAGCTTCTGATGTGGCAGCTACAGTGAGGGAGCTCGACTATATTGCTTTGAAGGGCACGTTGGATGAGATTTAAAAGGCCTCCCTTATTGCCGCGAAGAATGCTTTAGTCTTGGAGGAAGACCTGAAGGCTCACAGGGTTGTCTCCTAAAGGTATACAATGAGATTGACACCTTGAAGAAGTTAACGTCTATGTGAACGACAACAAGGTTCCGAACGAACAAGTGCAGAAGACCATCGACCAGGCTCGTTGCGAGGTATTGGCTGCTATCAAGAAGTACAAAAAATCTAGGACCTTTGAGAAGGAGTTAGCTAAATCTGAGGCTGACTGCTATCTACTTTGCGGGGCGAGGTTGCGAAGGTTCACCCAAACTTCGACTTCAGCATGTTTGCTAAGGAATGGGCTATATAGAAGCCAAGAAGGCGAGGGAGGCTAAAAGAGCAGCTGTCTCCATCGGGTTTGGTGCTCTTCCTTCTTTGCCAAAGCAAAGGGCTCTTCCTGTTCGGCCAGAATTGAGTGTTGTTCCTATTCAGCAAGAGCAAAGTGTTGTTCTTGTTCGGCCAGAGCAGGGTGTTGTTCCTGTTTGGCTGGAACAAGACATCGCTCTTGCTCAGGACATTGCCCCGTTGTGGAGCCAATCAGGGAGATGTCTTGCGACAGACATGACATTCAAGTGCTTTCTTCTAAGCCTAGCATCCCAGTACTTGCACCCCAACTTGTGTGGCTGTTAAACAAGAGTTCTCCTTCTGATGTTATCGAAGGGTCAAGCTGTTTTGCCTCCTCTCGTCTTCCTGGTGAAGGGAACGATCCGATGGAGCATACCAGTTGATGATTTTAATTTTCATTTGCTCTTCTTCTTGTAATCTCTTTTTGCAGCTCTTGTACTTCATACTCTCGTAATGAAAGGCCTTTTGGGTGCGTTTTTCTTTTTGTAATTTCCTACAACAGCTTTTGTTTCTAAGTAAATGTCTTAACATGTTGTAGAACCTTGCCTTTTAACTTAAACAGCAGAATGTAAAGTTCTGACCGTGTGTCCTTGTCTTAAAGGACATGCAGAAGAACGAACTTGTGGTATGGGATAATTTCTCTTGTAAAATGGGATCTTTCACAGTTTACCTTCTTCTCAAAGAGATTGAAATTCCTTATTAGGCTGTATTAGGTTTGTTCATCCCCTTGACTTGTCTTTTTCGAGAAAGGTTAGGCCTTGGTTTGCAGTCATCCCGTATGATGCGGATCCGGATTTCAAAGACTGAAATCAGATCGCTTAGGCCCACAAGAATGACTAAAAATCTCAAATTTAATGGTTGAAGGGTATTCTTGTAATTTCATAAACAAGCAGGGCTTTAGAAATAATTAGACGGCAGCTAGGGTAGTTCTAGAACTAAAAATTTAATATAAGGGCTTTATTCTGGAATTTTAAAGAAAGTGGGTTAAAAGAACAAAAGTTCAGCAAGGGGGGTTTTATGTAATTTTGAAATGTCCTTACTTGTAATATAGAGAAACTGCCTTCTTCAACCTTAAGTCACGATTGAAAACAGAAACCAGCGGTAAAGAAGAAACCTTAGGTCGACAAAACTCAGCATATAGGCCTCGGTTTGGCCTGAATCTTCAAATGTAAGGTCACAATAGCAAGTCTTCTATAAAGCCAGCACCACAGGACCCACGACAGCCTAGATCTGGAGTATCTCAAGTCTGCAACTAGGTTTGGCTGTAATAAACCCAGTTCTGATTTTGGTTTGGGTTTCTTCACAGCAAGTTCCAGCTTTGGAGGGGAAATTCCAGGAGTTGTGTCACCTAGGGGGGTTACCTTCGACCAACAGCTCAACCCAAACAACTCACGCACAGATGAGTTCAAAGCACCTTAGGAGGGCCGCAACTGTCGCCTAGAACAAGGTAAAAAAAAACCAGAATACAGAGAGGAAAGGAAGAAGAAGATCAGAGGGGGAAATCACAGTATGCAAAAATAAGGAAGAAGAAGAAAAGAAGGGAGAAGAAAGTGAATCTCAGAGAGGGAGGAAAAGAGGTCGGCAGCCATGGTTTCCAACCAAAACATCATTGTTCAAATTCATTCAATTCAAAAATCCATCCGTAGCTGGGTACAGATACACTATTTAAAGACTTGAAAATAAACCTACTTTCCTAATTGAAACTGGAACAAATATTGCATCTTAACTAAGATAGAAATAAAATCTCATCAAATAATAATCTGCCATACTAATTCTAACTCTAAAAAGGAAAGAAAAGGAGTCAAATTAAAGGCTATCTCATGCCCAACACCCAACTGCATCAGCACTCCCGGTCTTAAAAGAACTCGACTCCGTCGAGTTAGGTTGTGCTCCCAAGATACCCTTGAAATTTGCTTGTCAATGAGGTGGCACATATCTCAAAACAGATGATGGAAGCATAACTCCAAGAGGAGGGAGAGTAGGTTGATGTTTCACTGGAGCAGGAGTCAATCGACGACGTGGCATGTCTGGTAATGCGTGTGGCATCATCAAATACGTACGACCTTCTTGCTTCACCTTAATGGTGTTTCGTGCACCATCATAGAGAATGCCTGCGTGTCGCTACCAAGGTTGCCCTAGAAGAATGTCGCAGTCCACCAATGGGGTGAACAAACATGTGACATGGTACTGTAACGGTCCAAACTGTAAGTGTACTCTAACAACTGCAGTGGCTTCTTCTCGAGCTGTGGGTCCAAAACCTCACACGTGAATCTTTTTAAAAAGCTACTTCTGTGGAAGGTTGTGTGCTCGAAGAAATTCAGCAGATATGAAGTTTGCTTCTGCCTTGGTATCAACAACTGTATGAACATCAATAGGTTCAGAACCATGTGGAAGAGTACCCTTCTGTCTGAAGAGAGGAGCCTTATCAACTAGTCTGTTTGAAAAGGATGAAAGACTAGCTGAATGAGCTTCTACATCCTCATCACCATAGTCAAACATATCATCTTCCTCGAGGGGATAAGAATATAAAACAGATTTATCCTCACTTTTCTCAATTGGTTGCTTCTCTGCTGCATTCACAAAATGAGTCTTGTTGGGACACTTGTTGGAGTAGTGACCCTTCTTGCCACAACTATGGCATCTGATGTTCAAGCCATCACTGTCCTTGTTGAACTCTGACCTTTTTATTTCAATTCTGTGAACTTCAGGCTTCTTTTTCTCCATACGTGGTGGAGGTCTATAAACTGAAGGAGTCTTGAGCATACTCTTCTAATAAATGGACTTCTCTTCAGCTGTCTTGGCATGAGCCGCTACCACATCAACGGACCTGAAATTAGTGTTAGCCAACTCGATTCGGATCTCAGTACTTAGCCCATTGATATATCGCATTACCTATTGCTAGTTTGTTTCCTGAAGTCGAAACCTTGAAGACAGTTTGTGGAACTTAAGGGTGTAGGAATCCACATCCTTGTTACCTTTTGCAAGTTAAGCAGTTTATTGAACATTACCTTCTCATAATTAAGAGGAAAAAATATTTTCAGTCAGAATTTGCTTCATAACCTCCCAATTGGTAACGAGTCTAAGTCTTCTGACAAACCTTGCATGCAGTACATCATCCCACCATAAACATGCATACCCAATAAACTTGGTGAGGATGAGTTCATACTTTTTCTCGTCTGGAAGAGACTTATATGCAAAAATCCTCCCAACTTTGGTAAGCCAGTTAAAAAATTCCTCAGGTCCCTTATCACCACTGAACTTTGGAACCTCAACTTTGATTCTATAATCTTTGTCAGAAAATTGTCAGGTAACATCTTGGGGTATAATAGGATCACGTTGCACTCGGTGAGATGTATTTTCAATCCGTAGGGCATTAAACTAAGGAGGTGGTGTAGATGGTCCTTCATCGACTCGCGTTTCAACTTTTGTATAAAGGCAAGAATCTTAGCGAGGGCACCTTGAGTCTCGTCCATGAACTTGTCATATTTTGCCTCATTCTTCTCAAACCTGACATTAGTTTCCTTTTGGTTCTCAAGTACCTCACGATACAACTTGTGCAACTCAGCATTGGTGATGTGACATGTCATGGTTAGAGAGGGCAGGAAATTTGCTCTGATACCATTTGATGAGGATCCGGATTCCAAAGACTGAAATCGGATCGCTTAGGCCCACAAGAATAACTAAAAATCTCAAATTTAATGGTTGAAGGGTATTCTTGTAATTTCAGAGACAAACAGGGCTTTAGAAATAATTAGATGGCAGCTAGGGTAGTTCTAGAACTAAAAATTTAACATAAGGGCTTTATTTTGAAATTTTAAAGAAAGTGAGTTAAAAGAACAAAAGTTTAGCAAGGGGGGTTTTATGTTATTCTGAAATGTCCTTAGTTGTAATATAGAGAAACCACCTTCTTCAACCTTAAGTCACGACTGAAAACAGAAACCAGCGGTAAAGAAGAAACCTCAGGTCGATAGAACTCAGCTGATAGGCCTCGGGTTGGCCTGAATCTTCAAACGTCAGGTCACAATAGCAAGTCTTCTATGAAGCCAGCACCACAAGACCCACGATAGCCCAAATCTGGAGTATCTCAAGCCTGCAACTAGGTTTGGCTGTAATAAACCCAGTTCTGATTCTGGTTTGGGTTTCTTCACAGCGAGTTCCAGCTTTGGAGGGGAAATTCCAGGAGTTATGTCACCTAGGGGAGGGTTACCTTCGACCAACAACTCAACCCAAACAACTCACACACAGCTGAGTTCGAAGCACCTCAGTAGGGCTACAACTGTCGCCCAGAACAGGGTAAAAAAAAAAACCAGAATACAGAGAGGAAAGGAAGAAGAAGATCAGAGGGGAAAATCACAAATATGCAAAAATAAGGAAGAACAAGAAAAGAAGGGAGAAGAAAGTGAAACTCAGAGAGGGAGGAAAAAAGGGTTGGCAGCCATGGTTTCCAACCAAAACATCATTGCTCAAATTCATTCAATTCAAAAATCCATCCTCAGTTGGGTACAGAAACACTATTTAAAGACTTGAAAATAAACCTACTTTCCTAATTGAAACTGGAACAAATATTGCATCTAAACTAAGATAGAAATAAAATCTCATCAAATAATAATCTGCCATACTAATTCTAACTCTAAAAATGGAAGAAAAAAAGGAATCAAATTAAAGGTTACCTCAAGCCCAACGCCCAACTGCATCACCGTCCTTTCAGTGTGGAGGGGGATGCTTTTCTGATCGGTCACTCCTTTCAGTGAGGAGGGGGATGCTTTTCTGATTGGCCCCTCCTTTCAATGAGGAGGGGGATGCTTGATCGTCCTCTCCTTTAAGTGAGGTAGGGATTGCCTGTCAACCACTATGGAGTAGATGGTAGGCAAGGGAAAAGGATGGAGAGAGGATATGCCGCCAAAACCAAGAGCCATCGGGACGAGCGGAGACAGACCTGAGGGAATCATTAAGGAGGAGAGAGGAGTAAACCCAGGAAACCCAAATGTTGTTATGCTTGGACACCAGGTTCCTGATAAGCTTGAGGGTGCCAGTAGAGGAAATGGTGGCAGAATGTTCCGCCTTACTCAAATAGGGGCGGAAGGACTTGATTCTTAGCTTCTGGTGAAGGAATTTTCCATTGATTGCATGAGCTAGCCTGTATGGCTCGAAAGCAGCAAATTGTGGAGCAAGTTCAATGGTTACCCACTAAATTTTGAGGAAGATAACCTCATCGAAAAGGAAAATGGAAAAATGTTACATGGGGAAGCCATCATGTTTAACCGACGTATTAACAATGTGATACCTAATTAACGGATTTGAAACTCGGAAGAAATGGGTTTGTGTTCTATTAAGTTGGTTTTGGTTGCCTTAGATCATTTTCATGTTGTCTTGGGGAGTGATGGGTAGACGAATATATGCCTCTTTTTTTGTCCCATATTGTCCAAATCTAAGCATTTACGTCTGTTTTCCATTTTTTTATGGTTTTCAAAAAGTTTGACCATTTTTTTTACCATCCCGTTCTATTTTTAAACCGTTTTAAACATACCATACTGAACAAAGTTTTTTTACCATTCCTGTTTTAACTATGGTCCAGTGTCATGGCATGCCCTTTATGATCATGTAGAACATATATACCTACTTCTAGTTCTACTTATCCGTCTCTGCTTCACTTTCTTACTACAAGTCATGAAGTCATTGATAGTTGTTTTAAGAGTACTTATTGTGAATAATTTTTTTTTTTTTTTTTTTTTTTCAGTGGTGACTTAAATGGGTTTTGCTGGTTATTAGGTAATCAATATATATCTGCATATATCTTAATGACTGGTTCCTGGTATACTTCAGGCATTTATATAGCTCCAAAGGGCAGAAGATTGCAGTGTATACATATCTTGTCATTTTCTTTATTTATATCTTTTTCCTACATCCAATAGGATATGTGCTTATATATTTCATTGGCCTGTAAAGTCATCATCATCAAAAGATTGCGGCACATGCATATCTTGTTGCTCACTTTTTATTATTATCTTTTTTCTCCATTCAGGCATCTTGAATTTAATTATCTCATTGACCTGCAAAATCAGGATCATCAAATGATGTAGGCCTTATTTATGTTGTTTTGATTATCTTTTAGGTATTACAAAGAGAAGCAAGGTTGGGCTAATGTTTGGGTTGAGGTAGTGTTGAATCTTGTTGAAGATCACATAAAACATGATCCCTGATTCAAAGTTCTATTAGGATGGAGTTACCATCTCCATGGTGCAACGATTGAGGCTGATCCATGGTGTATTACTGCAATTCATGTAGAGGGGGTTTCCCATTAGTGCAATGGGGGAGTGGTTAGTGTAACTTCTATGGTTGGTTTGTTCCTGTCCCTCTCAGACCTTGCAGTAGTAGGAGCCTCGTGCACTGGGTTGCTCCTTTTTTTTTTTTTATTAGTTATAAAGCAAAGGTTCATCTCCGCTTTGCATTATCTGATATAATTCTAAAAACAGTCTAGGGTAGAGTGGTTGGTTGAATTAGAAAACACCTGCGGCTCCGTTGGGTTGCAAGGGGAATTAAAGGGATGGGAAGTAAAATTTTCGAACTTAAAATATATATATATATATATATATATATAATCCTCACCCCATGTGACTATATCACTATCTCCATATCATTCCATATTTGGTTATTAAATTACATTTTACTTTGCATCCAAAACCCTTTGTTATAAAATGTAGAATAAAAATTACTTGAAAAATATATCATTACTAAAAATGGTAAATCATATGAGATCACATGGGTAATAATTACAAAAGTTTCTTTTTTAAGTTTAAAAGTTTCATTTTCCTTCCCAAATTTCCCTTGCAATCATGATTTCAAGTATCGGTATCGTATTGGCCGTATCGTATTAGTATTGGTTGAGATTGATCCTCAATCCTTAACCGATCCGAATTGGTTACCCGTATCGTTTCAGGGGTAAAACAGTAAAAAAAAATGTATGTTTTCTGAAAAGCAAGGGGCAAAAATAACTGATATGCACCAATCCTCTCTCATATCGATCTGGATCGGATCAGTATCAGTAGATACCGATATTGAGAACTAAATCCAAGCTTCCAACCAAACATAACTTAAACGGTTACAAGTTTTGATGAATAGTGGAGATCAAACCAGAAAATTTTGGAACAAAGTCGTCTCGTTGTTGCCTCGTCCAGCTTTCAGAACTATTTAGATAGATAGGGCTAAGGTTTGATGGCCCAAATTGCCCCTTAATGAGGTTGAGATGCCCGGATAAAGGAGGTTAGTGTGTTGGGTCAGCAGTTGACATGTATAAACCTTGGCCAAACTTTTTAATATGGATCCTTGAGTTTTACATTTTCAACCTTTTTTTTGGCAGAAATTTCATTTTCTGTTTTCAAGAGGTAAAATGTGATGCTCCCTTGGCAATGGTGGAATAAGTGGTAGATTTGTGATGTTCTCGCACCACCATTTAGTATTTCCTATTTTGTTTTTAAATGACAAAAACATTTGTCTTCATCATCGGAATCAATTTTGAAAATCATTTTACCAATTAAAGCTCCAGAGTGTAGACACCTCATTTTCTCCCCCCACCCCACCCCCCCCCCCCCCAAAAAAAAAAAAAAAAACCGGCTACTCCATGATGGTTCAAAGGAAACTTCTTTGCCTGCTAAGGGTAAATTTAGCTTGAAATTGGTTGCCTCTTCAATGGAGGCTGAGGTGATTCGTGATGCATTGCTTCTAGCTTGCAATCTTCATCTTTGTAAGATTGTGGATCATTCTGATTTTCAGTCTATGATTCACAACGTGAATTCTTCAAGGATCATCCTTAGATTGAGCTATTGGTGCTAATTTAGATGATGTATGTGTTCTTCAATCTCATTTTACTTCTGTTATTTTCTTGTTTGTTTTGCGTTCTCGTCGATGTAAGCTCATTTTCTTGCTTAGGGTGTATAGGCCAAACTTTTAAACCATCCCACTAGATCATTAACCTCTTTGAAACAAAAAATTACCTCCGTTATCATAGAGTGAAGCTCCAAAAATAAGGGGACAGAGCTCTGTATATCATCTTATGTTTACAAACAGTAAAATATACATATATCATCTTATAAAACATTTTCATTATGTATTGGTCTATTCTATAAATTGATAGCCAGTATTGAGTAGACCACATAGTTTTTGTTGTATACATAAAACCACAAAACCTTCACCCAACAAATTACATTTTATTTCTTGCAACAGCCTAACACAACCAAATACCAATCCCTCAATCATTCTTAATTAATCCTTTATACAAAGCCATATTTTAGTATCACACCCAATCAGAATACTACAATAAAAAAAAGGGGAAAGGGGGGAGGGGAGGGGGGAAGGGGGCGGGTGGGAGAGAAAAAGAAAACTATATCTATAAGCTAAATCATCGATACTATTTATTCTTTCTCACACACCTAAGAATGGACTTTTTGAGTACTTCCCAAGCTCAGTTTCAGGACGCCTACTTAGATTCACGTTCAACCCATATTTCATATACATGGTTAGTGCCAACTTTGGCACCACTGGGTAATTCTCTACCACCTTAACCTGATAACGGTAGATGATTGATGCAGCAACAAATTTCATCTGGTAATAAGCAAAATCCTTCCCTAAGCACAGTCTCGGCCCGCCGTTGAAGGCAGTGAATTTGTATGCTGATTCACTCATAAATCGCCCATCTTTTAGCCATCTTTCTGGCTTAAAATCTCTGCAATCTTTTCCCCATATGCTCTCCATTCTTCCCATTGCATAAATTGCATAGATCACCTTCTCTCCTTTCTTTAGCACGGTTCCGTCGGGGAACACTTCGTCTTCGATAACCTAATGTAAACAATAATATATTTAAAAGATATTAGTCATAGTTATTTTGTAACATGTTAGTGAATTAAAAGTGAAGAAAACACAAACTAAATCGTAGTTTGAAGTGCATATATGACTTTTTGTTCCTGGAAAAACTGTATTAAACATGCACCATATTATTGTCGTCCAAATCTGTTTAATACTTACATGCATCGGTGCCCCATTTTTTGTCGCACCTGTGCTTACTATGCATATGACTGGATAAATAGACATACAAAATCATCTTTTCATATAGCTAAAACTTGAAAAACTAGTGACGTTACCTAAGTACCTAAAAACAAAATCTTTAATCACATACAAATATAAGTATATACATGCATACTACATGCTAGAGTATTTTGATTCAGTGAAGACTCCTCATGCGAGCCGCCATTTTTTACATGAATTTGGCACCCCAACCTAACCTTCTATACGGAGATAAATCTCACAATTCCATCAATTATCATTATTTTTTTTAACTTTTCCATCAACTTAGAGACTCGGGTGCAACCATGCTCATAGTAAAAGAAATGGAATAATTTGCTTTCCCCTTTAGGTATACAATTACCTTTCTAGCTTTTAACATTTGTCAAAATACCCTTTGAGATTCTATTACTTTAGTTACTAGCACAGGTTGCATCCACTAAATTTTGTCCCCTTAACCCTTAGATGCATGATGCATCTAACTATACAAACTCAGAAAGTAAAACATCCATAGACATGTATATGTGAATCTAGATTAGCTCCCCACACTGGGACATGAGTTACCACTCATCACATGGGATCCCACCATCAAAGGGCATCTGAATCAAACAGAGTCCGAATTAGCGTCCCACATGGGGAGAGTAATTGTCCTCCTCACATTGGGATCCCACCATCAAGGGGCATACAGAGCATGAGTCAGTACAATTAATGCATGCACCACTCATAATCTAACTATGCACTTTGGGATCCCGTATGAGTAGGTTACCGCATACACATATACATACGCATAATGCATTCATAGAGAATTGGGTAATAAAATATGTTACCTCCTTGTGATCTACCGGCACAGAAGGGTACAACCTAAGGGCCTCTGATAAAGCTGCTTGCAAGTACTCCATCTTCTTCACTTCCTCCGGCCTGAACACAAGAGACTCCCTACCTCCAACTTCATTAGAATCCCCTCTCTCCCCAACTATCCGGCAAATTTCATCAAGAATTCGCTCCTCAACCACCGGATTCTTCCCAATCAACCAGAAAAACCAGCTCAATGCAACAGACGACGTATCCCGGCCGGCAAGAATGAAATTTACACATATATCACGCAAGAATTTGTCTGAATACGGCTTCCCTTCATCATCTTTCGACCCAATAAAGATCGTTAGAAGGTCGGCCCGCCGCTTATTTTCGCCGGAATACAAAGAAAGCTCCTTCTTTCTTGCATGAATCACTCCATCGGCAAATTCATCTACTTCCCTTATTGATTTTTTCAGCTTCTTCTCTGTTCCCAAATTGAAAAACCTCATGGCTTTCCATATAGTCATTGGAGTCACAAAACGTTGGGTAGTCATCTCTGTTGCATCCTCAAAAGCTTGAGCAAATGGAATCTCCGGCAAGCCTGGCCGGAGGCAACCAGGGTCTACACCAAAGGCTATCATACAGATATTATCGAACGTGAGCCTCAAGAGAACATCTTGCAGGTCAATAGGGATGGACTGTTTGATGGAGTCCTCAAGAACAGGCAAGAGACGAGAATGGACGAGTTGAAATAGCGACTCGGTTGTCAATTTACGAAACTCGGACGAGTGGAACTCGATACTCGCCGTTTTCCGTTGTCGCCGCCAAACCTCGTCATCGGTATTAAAGATTCCGTCACCGAGGAAATCTTGCATGGCATCACGGAAATAGGGACCTTTAGGGAATTTGGAGAAGTTGCTCTTGAGAAGATGCTCCAAGTTACGTGGGTCGCCAGTGACTACACAGTGGAGGGTGGTAAACCAAGGACCCTTGAACTTAAACGTGCCGTTTGTACGGCAGAGTACGCCGGAGATCCATTCATACATGTCACCGCGAACAGCTAAGAACAAGGAAGGTAACATACCGACGACGGGCCAAATGGGTAGGCCATGGTGTTTTCGTTGCCTAATTGAGTGTATGGCAACGAAAACAGCGATAGAGACAAAGATTTCTATCGCTTGAATTTCCGGCAAGGAAAAAACTTGCCGGAAAAAACCTTCTCCGGAAATGTTTCCAGAAGAAATAGTAGTTTGGTTGGTTGGGTTTATCATGTTTTGAGGAGAAACAATAGCAACACAAGAAGAGAAGAAGTGGTGGTGGTGATAGTGGTGGTGGTGGTGGTGGTGTGAGGTTTCATGTGATATAAGGGGTGTGGAACTTTGGTGTTTCTTGGCGTGCATGAGTGTTTAACAAAGAGGTTTAAATTTGGTGAGCTGAAAGGAAGCAAGGAGGAGTGAGGGACTGAGGGAGTTCATTTCTTGAATTAGAATTTAATGGTTTCTTTCCTATCTAATGGCTTATTAGATATCAAAGCTTTAGGGTGGAATTAAGTTCGAAATCCTGTATTAGGAGTTTGAGTGTGAGAAGAGAGTTCTAATTGGTTGAAGCTTTTGGAATTTTGGAGAGGATGGGGAATTGAGAAGTTGGTGAGATGGTTAACCTAAGTACAACGGTCTATGACTCTATCAGATAGGGAGTACTTTGGATTAAAATGGTTTATTTTACTAATGGCCTATGGGTGATTAAGAAATGGGATTAATGATAAGTATTGAGTTGACGTGTGGGTATATTTGGTGGAAACAAAAACTTGGTTTGGAATCTTCTGATGTGGTATTTAGTTTTCTCCGAATTCTGATTTTGTGAGATTAAAAAATGGTTATGGTTGTGTGATTCGGTGGGTCTAGGTGGTTTGAGTCTTTGACCACGTTTGTGGGTTGATTGATGAAAATGCTTGTTTACAGTTTACACACACTAATATATTTTATTTAAAATGAGGGAAAAAAATTCTGTCCGGGTGCGTGGCCTATATGTTTCTATTTTTCTTCTCCCCTGTTAAAAGACATCTACCACTACCCCTTATTGAGGGTGAGGGGAAGATAGTATGTTGGCTAGGCTGTGTTTCTGGACATAAAATCATTGGCATGGGTTCACTGTGGGATAGAATTTCCCACACCAAGCCAATGGGAGGTAGGATTAAAACAGGTTCATATATAGGAAGTGACTCATAGTCATATGTTTGGTAGGGGAGAGAGAGAGAGTATGAAAGAGCCCATACACTGGAGGTGTGTGATCATGGTTTTCTTTTAAAAAAAAATGTGGGAATACTTTCTGAGTAAATAGTATAGAGAAGTGAAACGCATCAGTGAGCGGTGGCATCATACATTAAAGAGCAACGAAATCATTTCATCTGAGAAGAAAAGAGACAAAAATGTGGTAATGCAGATCGGGATTGTGGGTCAGAGAACCTTTTCTCAAATAATAACTAATCTATTTTAAGATCCAATTGTGGGTCTGTACATGGTTTCTATTTTAAGTATTGGGATTGATTGGCCAATATAGATTGGGAACTCCAGTTGCAACTTGTCAGATCTAATACCGATAAAATTATCTTAAAAAAAATATGATACAATTATGAGGAGGCTTTTCATTCATTGTGTGTGAGCAAAGGTTCACCACACAATCCTAAGGCTCACAAAGGTTTTAGCATGTTCCCCAAAATATTCTCTTAAAAACCTTTCATCCGCATCTGAAACCCCTTGATCCCATTTATCATGGCTTAAGGGAAACTTGATCCTAATTATAGAAGTCACTAACTTTCTTCTCATTTTATGACTGCTTCAATTCATCAGGGCCACAAGATCATGATCAAGTCTCATAGGTCTAAAATTTTTGGATCTGGGTTCAACTTGTCAGATGCTAAAGCGAGTTAACAGTCCACCTAGTGTTTAATAAGACTGTTGGATTGAATTATTAGATCATGATCTTATTGTTGTTGATAAAAGGAAGGCCTAATTGCAGTGGTAAAGTTATTTCATTGCGATCTAGTGGTTATGGTTTTGAATTGGAAAAGTCTTCCCACAAAATGGACATATAAGGCTGCATACATTATGACCCTCCCCAGATCCCGCAGTTGTCACACCCTGCCCCAAATATGGCTAGGGTATGCGGCACTAGATTTTTCACCCAGTCAGCCTGACAACACCCAGGATCATAGATGCAGTACAGTAAGCAAAACCCATCTCATAAGTAAACTAATAAATCAGAGTACGCATATAAGGTCTATAAATATAAATAAGTGTGGTGACCAGACTACTGTATTAGCAAATATAACAATTACATACCCATAAATCCACTCACAGGTAATATGAATATTTACAACCTTACAATAAAATTTACAATAATACATCTTGTACAACGTTGCTCAAATCATCTATCCCAGCAAGTGTCCATCAATTACACCTACATGCCCGAACTATCTCTGCCTTGCAAAAGCTCCAGTTCCAATATCTAAAAAGAAGATATCAACGGGGGTGAGCTACACAGCTCAGTGAGGGGTGAGCATGTTACACACACATACAAATCATGAATGCCAACACAAGCTCACATTATCATACCACATGCTCCATATGCAAGATCCACATGATTCATTTATTAATCTATGAAATTCTAATTGTTAAGTCTCAATACCTATGGGTATAAGTGCTATAAACAACGTAGGTGACATTCCCTACCCTATATGCTGGGCCTTAGGAATACAAGCTTGTTGCAAGCAAGAGTCAGCTAGTCTCGGTTAGAGCCTCGGTCCCCCCATCATCCGACAGTCATGCATACAGTACGTTGTACCATGTTGTACCCTCTCAAAATATAGTATGTCGTATTTGGACGTAGTAGTCCTCTGCGACCTACCACCGAGTGGGATTAGCTAATACCTTACCCCCTATTGGCAAGGGGTTATAGTACTAGGGATGTGAGCCTAATCCATATGCATCTAAATGCATCCAATACAACCACAGTACCCATTACAGTAGTGGCGGGAACTCATGGACTAAGTACGCTCTGATCTTATTGTTGTTGATATAGAAAATACCCATCTTGATTAGTTTGACCTTTGACCTTTGACCATTAGTTGTCTTCACGATTGGTGCATGGATATCTGGCAGGGTTAAAAAGGGTGGAATTGGGACCTAAATCGGTCTTAGCCAGATCGGATTACAATTGGCCTAGACTAGTCCTGATTGACCAAAATCAATATTTTAATACCATTTTAAGGTTTTGGATGAGCTAAATCAGCAAGAATCAGAACCGGTTGAGATACTTTCCACTCCGTCCAATGGTCAATAATATGCTTGCATGAAAGATTTCATTACACCTAGCTAATGTGTACACCATATATATACTTATTTATTTTCCTTTTTTCTTTCATTTATAGGGAAAAAGAATGGTCCTTGGTCAAATCCTCTACGCCAAGACATAGCTAGAGAATGAGAAAAGATTGCCACAATGTGTACATTAGACTGGAGAATGGACCCAAAATTGGGCTGGATAGCAGCCACCGGCAGGTCTCAACAGGTTGGCCGATGGAGCTGCCAGAACCCAACAATTTGACAGTTTGTTGTGTGGGGCCCACTTCTTTGTCCCACTATTCCCCACACATGCACCATGCTAGAGTCCTGCTTGGGGACTGTAACCCACATTTTACATCAATGGACAGTGATGTACATGTGGAGTTATAAATCAAGGAAGTAATGGATTATTTTCAGAGCCCTAGCCAAATAGACTCTTAGGTCTGTTTTGGGCTGGACTATATAAATCTATAAGCTACAGAATTATACCCTATTCAAATTCTTTGCTAATATAGTAAAGAGAAGAGAAGGAAAGAAGGGAAGAAGAAGAGGTAGCGAGAGAATTACTGTACTTAAGGCTGTTACTGGACAGTTCTGCAATTAGATATAAAATTCTGTCATGTACAATTGCAGAGTTTAATTGGTTTCATATGAATTAGTAGTTAGGGTTAGTAATCCTAGCTAATTTAATTGGTTTCCTAGCTAATGTAGATGTGGAGTTTAATATGATTTAGTACTTAAGGTAAACTATACTGCTTGCTCCAGGAAAGTTAGTCGTATTCTTTGGGACTCCAATTAAATTCATATAAAACTAATTAAATTCTAACCCTAACTACTAATTCCTAACCCTACCGAATGGTTGAAACCCTAACTCTCTAGTTGGTCAAAAATGTTGCCGGAGCTCAAATGGCTCGGTTTGAGCTCGACAAACGCACGGGGGAGTGTGATGCACACTCTCTCAACCTCCAGGAGTGTCGAGGTCGAGGCTCACCCCTACAACCCAGTGATTCCCTACTTTTCTCAAAATCTAAAAGCCCAAATGAAGGGGAAAGAGGGTTCGGGGATGGTTACACCTACCTTTGGCCGCAATCGGAAAGTGTGCATGTAGCCGAGAGCTCCCCAAGCTTCTCTTCCTTCTTCTTCTTCTTCTCCTTCTCCCTTTCTCCCTTTCTCCTCTTTTCTCTCCCTCTCCCACGTTTTGGACAAGTGAGAAGTGAGAAATTGACTCACTTCTCCTATAGTAAGTAAGGACCATAGGGTTCATTTGGTTAGGCAATTGTCCAGAACTCAAGTAGGTTAAGTCATCGTTGGGGACACAGGGGTCGACCTCCTTAGACTCATAGAGTGTACAAGTCATGGGGAAGGGTGCAAGGTAGTGTGGGAGGTTAGTCGAAGCTAGACACGATGTGAGTAGTGGGGTCCATGGGCATTGAAGCCATTTTAGCACCACAAGGTCCACCAGATTGAGATCACCGGACTCATCCCAGTTGTTTCCGGTGGCAACATCAGTGATGTACCATGATAGCTTGATGTCCACTTATGGCCATTCACTAGGGGGGTTGCCCTAGGATACGTATAAGTTCTTTCGGCAGTTTTTCATTACGTGCCGGGACTCGAGTGGGGAGGTGCTAGATCACTTACTACTTAGGGTTGGAAGTTTTGAATCCCCACTGATGTAGCAAAAATTGACCGGATGATCTTCCCTGCAGTTCCGGGTGCTTTGGCCGACCTGCACAGAAGAGATGACAAGGGAGAGCCAGGCTGACCCGACGGGGGACTCTCTGATGCCTAAGTCAGATCTTTCCACAGCAGATGCTCAAGAGAGCTTTCCAGTAAAAGGAGTGATTGATCGATCCCCCATGATGGAGGCTTACCTTGGTATTTATAGGCTGCTGAGAGAAGGAGGGGAGTTTGTGGAGAGTCCGGTTCAGGCGTAGAGTCCTTAAGGGGAGTGGCTCCATGATTTTGGGAATATTCTGAGTTTCAGAGCATATTCTAAGAATATTCTCCATTGAACTCGGAGGTGCAAGTCGTGAAAGGGGTGGACGCCTCTGATGACCTGTAGTGGATAGAGTCCCGCCCCCGTGATCAGGGATCACGTCCCTTGAATGTAGAAGTGGATGCGTGCACGTTTCTGGGTGCCTTACTTGACTGTGCCGAGTCAAGGTGACAGGTTGGTCGAGCTGAGGTGACTGGTAGTACGACCTGATGGAGGGCCAAGGTGGCAGCACGGCCTAATGGAGGGCCGAGGTAGTAGCACGGCCTGATGGAGGGCCGAGGTAGTAGCACGGCCTGAGATACTGAGGTAGCAGCACAGCCTGAGGAGATGCCGAGGTGGCAGCATGACCTGATGAGATGTCGAGGTGGTAGCACGGCATGATGGAGGCAGCACATCTTGATGGAGGGCTACGACAATAGCACGACCTGATGAGATACCGAGGAGGCAGCACGGCCTAATGAAGGGCCGAAGTGGCAGCACGGCCTGATGGAGGGCCTAGGTGTTAGCATAGCCTGATGAGATGCCAAGGTGGAAGCACAACCTGATGAAGGGCCGAGGTGGAAGCACGGCCAGATGGAGGGCTGAGGTGGTAGCATGGCCTGATGAGATGCTGAGGTGGCAGCACAGCCTGATGAAGGGCCGAGGTGGTAGCACGGCCTGCTGAGATACCGAGGTGGCAGCACGGCCTGATGGTTGGTCGAGCCGAGGTGACTG
Organism: Macadamia integrifolia; assembly: GCF_013358625.1. Classification (NCBI taxonomy): domain Eukaryota; kingdom Viridiplantae; phylum Streptophyta; class Magnoliopsida; order Proteales; family Proteaceae; genus Macadamia; species Macadamia integrifolia. The sequence continues at coordinate 6,008,484 of NC_056565.1, forward strand.
GTTGGCACGAGAAGAGGTCGAGGTGGCTGCTTAACATGAGGAGAGGCCGAGGTGGCTGTTCGGTAGGTGACAGGTTGGGCGAGCGAAGGTGGATGCTCGGCACAAGGAGAGGCTGAGGTGGCTACTCGGTATAAGGAGAGGTCAAGGTGGTGGGTCAATCTTCTATTCAGGTTTGCATACACGCTTCAGCGGTGCTGAGGAATGGGACATATTTTGCCTCATCACCAGCCCCCCGCTCTAGCAGTTCGGATCGATCTACTAGAACATTTAATTTGATCTTGACTTTCGTACGAGGTGCGCTGTCTATTCGGTGCGAAACGTGTTGCTTCACTTTCTCAGTCGAGGCTGCTCAACAGTTCAAGGACGTTTCTATCGCTTGTTCAAAGGAGGAGGAGGCAAAGTGCCTTTATGAGGAGCCGCATAAGAACATAGGCCAACTGGAGGTTGAGAAGAAAATGGCCCGAACTGAGGATGTTCGTGCCAATGATGTCGAGTTGATAACTGGAGAGTTGGAGCAGGAGGTTGCTAAGAAGCTCAATGCCAACAACAACTTGATGAAGGAGAATGATGCTCTCTAGGATGAGTTGTCCGAGACTTAGGGCGCTCGCAAGGAGGAGGAGCTCGCAGCTAGGGTTGGCGAGCTGAAAAGGTGACATCGGACCAAGCTGGAGGCCAATGAGGTGGTTGAACCCCTAGGCCTGTCAGAAGTGGTTGGTTGACATTAACATTGCTTCTTTTCAGGTCGGCTCGGATGATGCCATCCGGTTCATCCTGAGTAAGATGTCAGGCTACAATTTGAAGGATTATAAGTAGCGCGTTCCTGCCCCTGCTACTTTGGTGCAGCTCAACAGCTTGATCGACACTGGTGAAGAGGTGACCCGACTCGAAGGATAGCCAAGTGAAGAGCTAGGCCCGTGGATTAGCCCCCCAAGATTAGCCTTGTATATATATATGTAGATGTCTCCTTCGGGAGCGATGTACTTTGAGGGCTTTTTTCCCCTTTTTTGATGAAAAGAAAATTTGTTTTGATGTCTTCATCTCTTAGCATTCTTGTGCTTCTTTCTTTATTTTCTTGTACTTCGAGCACGGCTTGAAATGAGTAACTGTTGGAAGAATAAGGACTAGTATGCTGCCTGAGTGTGGCTCCGTTCCCTAGCTGAGCTCGGAATTGATCTTCCATGTCTAGCTTATGAGCTCTTGAGGTGCCAAGCCTAGGCCTAGCCATGGGGGTGCCGAGCTGGGGCTCGATCTTTGAGAATGCCGAGGTTGGGCTCGGTCTTAGAGGGTGCTGAGCTTGGGCTCGATCTTTTGAGGTGCCTTGGTGCGTAAGGGCTTGAAGTGCCGAGCCGATGCTTGGGCTTGAATGCCTTATTGCATAAGGGCTTGATGTGCCAAGCCGGGGCTCTGGCTTGCGTACCTTAGTGAGTAAGGACTTGATGTGCCGAGCTGGGGCTCTGGCTTGCGTACCTTAGTGCATAAGGGCTTGATGTGCAGAGCCAGGGCTCTGGCTTGCTTGCCTTAGTACGTAAGGGCTTAAGGTGCCGAGTCGGGGCTCAAGCTTGCGTGCCTTAGTGCGTAAGGGCTTGATGTGCCGAGCTGGGACTCGGGCTTACGTGCCTTAGTGCGTAAGGGCTTGAGGTGCCGACCCGGGGCTCAGGCTTGCGTGCCTTAGTGCGTAAATGCCTAAGGCACCGAGCTAGTGCTCGGCCTTGAATGCCTTAATGTGTAAGGGCTTGATGTACCAAGTCGGGGCTCGGGCTAGTGTGCCTTAATGCATAAGGGCTTGAGGTGCCGAGCCATGCTCAGGCTTGCGTGCCTTAGTGCGTAAGGGCTTAAGGTACTGAGCGGGGGCTCGGGCTTGAATTCCTTAATACGTAAGGGCTTGAGGTGCCGAGCCATGCTCGGGCTTGCATGCCTTAGTGCGTAAGGGCTTAAGGTGCTGAGCCGAGGCTCGGGCTTGAATGCCTTAATGCGTAAGGGCTTGAGTTGCCAAACTAAGGTCTGGTCTTGATAGTGCGAGCTTGAGCACGGTCTTAGATGCTGTCGAGTTGTAGCCTGGTCTTAAATGCCTCCGAGCTGTTGCCCGGTCTTAGATGCTACCGAACTAGAGCTCGGTCTTAGATGATGCCGAGCTGTAGCCTGGTCTGATGCTGCTAAACTGGAGCTCGGTCTTAGATGCTGTCAAGCTATTGCCTGGTCTTAGATGCTGCCGAGCTGTAGTCCGGTCTTTATGCCTTAGTTGTTAAGGTCTTTGTTTCCTTAGAAGAGCCAGATATTTAGGAGAAGCTTCATAGTATATTGACGGCCAAGACTTCCTCCATGTTGGCATATTGATTGCATCATCTTAACAGCTCAGGCATTGTTTCTGGCAAGTTAAGGGCCAGAGACTGGACCAGATCAGGGTGCATTACCCCGTTGCACAACGTGTTATACGCCACTCCTTTCGGTAGGTTTTTTACCTCCAATGTCACCTTGCTGAATCGGGCAAGGAACTCTCTTATAGTCTCTCTCGCTCCCTACCTCATGTTCATCACGTTTTGTGTAGTTTGCTTCTACTTCATACTTGCTTGCAAATGTGTGAGAAATGCTCTTGTCAGCTCTTCATAGCTGCGGATGGACCATGGCCAAATTTGACATCCATACCAACGCTACTCCTTTTAATGAGGCTGCAAAGGCTCGACAGAGAACGGCGTATGACCTACCATGAACCGTCATGGCTGAGCTATAATACAGTAGATGATCATAGGGATCTGTGGTGCCATCATATCCATTAAAGACGGGTATCACGAAATTTGAGGGCAGCTCGGCGTCTATCAGTTCGTCAGATAGTGCATTATGGGCCAGAGTTATAGTTATGTCAGTCGGGTGCCTTTGCCTCTGCATCCCTTCTACTCGCTCAGTGAGGCGCTATATGCGGCTCTCCAGGTCGTCCCTTCTCACCTTGGCTCGGTGATCCAGGATCGACGTGCCCTTTCACCTCTTCTTGGGCTTCTTCCTCGGCCTTGGTGACCACCAGGCCGATCTTGACCTTGCCGTGGTGCACCTCTGGTCGGCCTGATGGGCGAGTCCTGACCCCCATGGGTTTGATCTCGCTGAGCTGTCCTCTAAGAGTTTTTACGTTCTTCTCTGTGCGGACGCACGCCTCTAGTGAGTCTTTGAGGCGACAACTAGCTTCTTCCTACCTAGGGTGGGGATCTATGGACATCATTTGTCTCTGGGCTCCGGTGACACATGGAACGAAAAGCTCTCCTATTCTGGGATGGAACGGGACCTTGCCTGCGCCCCTCTGTAGAAGAGCGGGATGGTACTGAGTGAACAGTAGATGACGTTCTGGCCGACCCCCTCCTCACTGTTGATTGAGAGGTGACACTGTTGTCAGGAGATTCATCATTGAGTTGTCTGCCCAGAACAAGCCTAGGTAGTTAAGCTGAACTAGTCCGTGGCACTGGAAGTGCCGAACCGAACTGACGTATGAAGTCCCACACCAGTGCATTTGTCACTAACACCTATAGCTGCAGGCTCTGCATCTGCTCTTCCATGTTTGGGTGAGTTACCCGGGATGATGGGACATGGCAAGATAGCTAAGGGTTCTGCTCACACTGATCCCCCTCTCCCTAAGCAACTTACGCATCAGGCCTGGTTTGTTGGGGTCCTTATGGAGGGGTCTCTACTGGGACATTCTCTTGCTCTGCCGTTGGTGGTGAAGGGGGACGCCCAAATGGTAACTCGTGGGTGGATCTTACTCGTGTTATCGTAGAAGAAATGACCTTCTCACTCCTTAATTGCATTGATCCAATGTGACTTTTTGTAACTGATTCCCACAGACGGCGCCAATCTGATGCGGCAAAAATTGACTGGATGATCTTCCCTGCAGTTTCGGGTGCTTTGGCTGACTTGCACAGAAGAGATGACAGGGGAGAGCCGGGCTGACCCGACGAGGGACTCTCCGATGCCTAAGTCAGTTCTTTCCACAACAGATGCTCAAGAGAGCTTTTCTAGTAAAAGGAGTGATTGATCGATCCCCCATGATGAAGGCTTACCTTGGTATTTATAGACTGCTGATGGAGAGAGAATGAGGGGAGTTTTGGAGAGTCCGGTTCAAGCGTAGAGTCCTTGAGGGGAGTGGCTCCATGATTCTGGGAATATTCTGGGTTCCAGGGCATATTCTGGAAATATCTCCATTGATCTCGGAGGTGCAAGTCGTGAGAGGGGTGGACACCTCTGATGACCTATAGTGGATAAAGTCCTATCCCCGTGATCAGGGATCACGTCCCTTGAATATAGGAGTGGATGCGTGCATGTTTCTGGGTGCCTTACTTGACTATGCCGAGCCGAGGTGACTGATAACATGGCTTGATGGAGGGCCGAGGTGGCAGCACGGCCTGATGGAGGGCCGAGGTGGCAGCACGGCCTGATGGAGGGCCGAGGTGGCAGCACGGCCTGATGGAGGGCCGAGGTAGTAGCACGGTCTGAGATACCGAGGTGGCAGCACGACCTGAGGAGATGCCGAGGTGGCGGCACGACCTGATGAGATGCCGAGATGGTAGCACGACCTGATGGAGGGCCGAGGCAGTAGCACGACCTGATGAGATGTCGAGGAGGCAGCACGGCCTGATGAAGGGCCGAGGTGGCAGCACGGCCTGATGGAGGGCCGAGGTGTTAGCATGGCCTGATGAGATGCCGAGGTGGAAGCACGGCCTGATGGGGGGCCGAGGTGGTAGCACGGCCTGATGAGATGCCAAGATGGCAACACGGCCTGATGAAGGGCCGAGGCGACAGCACGGCCTGATGGAGGGCCAATGTGATAGCACGGCCTGATGGTCGGCCGAGCTGAGGTGACTGGTTGGCACGAGAAGAGGCCGAGGTGGCTGCTCAGCATGAGGAGAGGCCGAGGTGGCTGTTCGGCAGGTGACAGGTTGGCCGAGTGGAGGTGGCTGCTCGGCACAAGGAGAGGCTGAGGTGGCTGCTCGGCATGAAAAGAGGCTGAGGTGGTGGGTCAGTCTTCTATTTAGGTTTGCATACACGCTTCAGCGGTGCTGAGGAAGGGGACATATTTTGCCTCATCACCCACCAATTGGATAGGCAAGAGATGCGGCATGTAGAGCCATTCTTCCCTTTTAGACAGTGGGCTGCCACAAGCCAGAACCCATTGGTGCTTTCCACCTCCAGCTTGAGACCTATCACAACAGTTCAAATTTTACCAGGGTAGGGCACGAGTGTAACAATATTTCATAACTTGTTATAAATTCTAAGACATATCAACCAATATCAATTCTAAATTCATACACCATAACAAAAAAAAAAGTACAAAGTTCTATTGAGCAATATATTTGGTTATAATGTTGTTCATTGTTGTCAACATAGATAACAAACTTAAGAGTGATGCATGTTCTGTTGTTGGGAGTCATCAATTTAAAAAAAGAGTTGATTGCCTTAACTACTTAAGTACCAAGGGCTGCTTTTGGTTGATTTCATAAGGGGTTGTTCACTACAAGCTATCAGCGTTGTCTTAGATTGAACGACAATAAGATAAGTTGGCATTCAATCTCTAAGGCGGGTTTCTGCTGAGAACGGAATAGTGTTCATGTCCAAAGGTGAACAAAGCCCTAGCTTCTAGAGTTTGCTGCTTTTCCCAGGCTGGACCACCGAAGAAGGGCATATACTGCTCTCCTTTGTTTGATATGTTCATTCCAACACTTTTTAGTAGATGCATTAGTTTATAACTCAATCTCGGGGTCCATGCATTGAATTTGAGTTTGAAGATTAGATTATGAGAAATGTAATTCTTCAAGTCAACTTCATATTGGTGGAAGACTTAAATTAGGCTGATTAGAGTTGGGGAGAGAGAGATATGGTTAGTTAAGTAGCCATTGTGTTCAACAAGTCTAAAGTCTTTAAAATATCCAAAAAAAAATGAGGACATGCTTTAAGTGCATTTAGAATGGAAATTGCTGGTCGTTTGCCTTTTTCTTTTATCTTTCATAAATAAATGAGAAAAAGTGTTTTAAACGATAAAATATAGGAATACAATGTGGATTTTATCGATCTCTCTTGTGTCTATTCCAATCTAGATTAATCTTCTAGGGCCTCACTTTCATTTATGATCTGAAGGTGCTCAGCAATAATAGAAGCAATGTGGGAATTCTCCTATATTCGGATAAATGGACCAAATTTAAAAAGTGGCTATCATTCTCTATGATCTATGTGAATGTTTCTACCTCTTTAGATCTGATGGAATCCATAACTACTACGAAAGATGGTAGGAAATTTTTCTCCCAACTTGTTATTTTTTATTGACGCCATCAACGTGTTTCAATTGCCTATATATCATCGCCCTAATGGTGTTCAATCCATTGATGACCATGGGTCCTTGCTTGGTGAAAGTTTCGTCTTTAGTGTGGAGGTGGTTGTGGTCGTTGCTATTCCTAGAAGTAGTACCTTGCATACACCTTATGCTGGAACTAGCACAATTCCTATATTGGTTAACAAGTTTCACACTCTTGGGGTTGTGTCGTGGAGGGCATAGGATTGGACTTATTTGGAGAGGCAAACTATGAGGATGGGGAGATTCAAATCGTGCTAGGTGAACATCTGAATATGGATGAAGCAACGCATGAGATTACAAGAACCAAATTGTATTGGGCGAAGATGTGGTGTAACAAATGAATGAGGGTTATTCAGAGTGTATTGGGTGGTAGGATAAGTCCTTCTTACCTTATGGAAGGTGATTGTGTGTCAGAAAGATGTGGCCAAAGGAAATTACCCCTCTTTATGTTATGATGGTGTTTCGTAGGCCATAAGTATTATCATTATCAATTGTGCAATTGGAGCTGCTATCCTGAGACATTACCATGTAGGAGAGGCATCAGGTTGCGTAATCTAAAGACCAACATCCCTCCTTTGAACACAATGGATGCCATTGTTCCCCATGAAGTTGTATGCTCTACTAGTTATGGCATTAAGGACTTTGTTGGAGGATTCTCCTATATCTTCTCTCCTGCAGATATTTTTCCCTTATCTGAAGAAGTGCAAGGATATTAAGTGAGTCGTACCATTACAACAAAGAATCGCTATGGGATATGGGTGATTCCTCCCTCTATTGATCTAATGGCATGCATTGTTGTTCTAATGTCATGCATTGTTGTCATTGTCGGCAATTTGGTGGACATCAGTTGAATTTGAAATGTATTCAATTTGAAAAAAAGTTGGGATTGAGGACAAAAGCATGTGAGTTTTACTACAAATCCAAGCTATGTGAACTTCCGATGAGAAGACAAAAAACATGAGCCTGGTCAATGAGCAACTATAAATACAATGCAAGGAGGGAAAGAGCAAAAAAAGGACAAAAACAAAAGCAAATTAAGATTATTTGTGAAGACAAAAAACATGTGTGCCTGTCCCTTCCTTTTCTGTTAGTTGAAGCATATGGAGGATGCCCACAACATTTCAACAGTCCTTAACTTATAACTTGATGCTAGTGGTAGTATGATCCTTCGAGGTATGACTTAGCTACATATTATAGGTTATTCTTACAAATTTCATCATAGCCTTAGTATGGCATCTTAAATTGTGTAGTCTTGCATATCATTGTATGAGAGTGTGTGTGTGAGTGTGTGTCACCTTGTTCCAACAGTAGGACATCTATATATGTGTGGCATAACATTTATCTCAAAATTCTAAAGGTTATATGGTATGTCCTTGGATTGCCTGGCTTTGGTTCTATAAGTTATATGCTTGGTGTGATAAATGATTTTGTGGAACAATGATATTGTTGATAGTGTACATGCTTAAGTTTTTTTTATTCAGTGTTTGAGATGTGTTCCAGTTGAGTTCTTACAACAGATCAGCCTATTGAAGCTCATTCAAGTTATTCTGACTCATCAAGCATGTATGTCAGTCAAGTTTAGCAATTCAACAAAATTCTTGGTGGTTCGAAGCCTCTTTACGATTTTCTTAGAAAGAGGAGGAGAGAGAAAAGAAGAGAGATTGTGGGCCTATATCCAAATCCATGTGAGAGATGGGGTTGAAGTGCCACTTAAAAAACTCTAGCTGTTTGTGAAAATGAGTGTCTAGTTATCAATTTTCAGTATTAGCAGTACTTCACGTACAATGGTGATTAAGGATCTTTGGAGGCCTAGAAAAGTATATCAATGAGAGAGAAAATGGAAAGAGTTCATATAAACCTATAGCGAAACTTTTTATCTTTGGTCCCCACTGGTCCACATGGTATGAAAGTTCACATGGAATTCTAGGTGCAGTCCACAATATGGCTTGAGAGTCATTAAAATGTAAAATTTTGGGTTTGCTATGATCATGAGCAACTTTTGAAGTGACATTTAGAGATGATGGTGGGCCACCCTATGTGGAACCTAATGTTCATTAAAAAATCCTAAAGTGGTCCTCTATCTCTAGGTGTCAAGGTTATGCTAAGGTGAAATCCCAATTGGTCAGAATACATGTTTAAAGAGAGCTTGATAGTCAATCTAGGAAATAGTTTTACAGGTTATGTGCAAAGCTGATTTTGACCAGGTCTTTTGAGCAATTTGTGGGCCCCACAGGTGAGCCCATGAGTGCATTAATTCTCCATGTGATGTTCTTTCAGATAGTGTCAAGTTTTGTGACATGAATTCTATATAGCAGTACAAATCTAGAGAGGGGATGCTCGGAAGCATTGGTCCAAGTTGTGGAATTGTCACTTGTTGAGTTTGAGATTGTTTATTTTGTAGGAGCCATCGGCTTGCAGGATTGAGTTTGGAAAATGTATTTGGTTTAACATTGTTAAAAATAATGTTATTTCTATGAATCCAGATGAAATTGCATATAGTAATGAAATAAATAAATAAAGAAGTTGCTAAGATTATTCTCAGGGATTGTGTTACGGTTAAACAAGTACATAATAAGATGTTTAAAAGAGGGAGCAGAGAGATTCTTAGAGTATAAACCCAGCGGTCTTGTAGCTCAAATTCTCGTAGTGAAATCAAAAGAGAGAAAAGTATGCCAAATGGACTCCTGATGGTTTTGGCAGAAACTACATGTAGAATCAACAATCATCAATTTGTCCACATGCGCATACCTATTGAAGTTTTAAAGATCCCATCTAAGGGATCATATCTTGATTAAATCTAACCCCTAAGGATTAATCATGAGATTAGAAGTTGTTATTGCGGCCCAGGTTAAAGGTGTGTGTGAATTTCTGGGTATACCCATTCAGTGTCAGAAAAGATTTCAAATTTGGCTACTCTAGAGGCCGAAACTTAGGGAAAGGTTCTAGATGCCTTAAAACTCGATTTTGGAGTTTTGTGCATAGACCGTACCCCCTCTCCGCAATAAATTTGTGAGATCTACATGAATGTGTTGTTAGAATCTCTATTAGAGCTCTTTATAAACATATATTAAATATTTCTCCGAAAAGAAGGTGGTTTCGATAGAGACGTGCTTTAGGATGCAAGCCAGATTGTACACTAACGCATTAGAGCTTGTCGATGACTCTAAAGGTGGCTTATCATCAGTGGAAACTGCTCTTCGTTGAATGTAAGGTGTCCCCATTATCTTAGTTCATTGATTGTTTTTATTGAATCTTGCATAGGTAAGAGATTAATGTGTATTTAAGTGAGGGGAACTGGGTATTCAAGATTTTCTGACATTGATTGTAAGAGGAGTTAATTCTTGTTGTTCCTGCATTATATGGAATTAGTGTCGAATCGTATAAAAATGTTTAATATTAGTTAAGTGTCGAGAAAAGCACAAAACTTGTAAGAGATATTGCTTTGAGGAGTAGGCTAGTATCCTAAATCTCATAAATGCGTGTCTTTATTTGTGCCATTTGTTATTTAAGCATTGTTGTTCCATACTGGGTGTGGTTCACTATTAGTTCTCAACCCTTTTGGGTCTGATGTGACTGATCATACGATTGTGTGTGCATATTAACTGGTAATCAATTGGGTCTATCCTATAATTAGTTAAAACGTGTTTAAAACATCGATCCATTTTTTTGCATTTTAAAATGGAATCTGCCAAAGGCAGTTCAAACGAACGACAAAAAAAGTATTCGACTGAGTATTATTGTTTAAATGCATTTTAAACACGATTGCTTTTTTTTTTAAATGTTCTAAAAAAAAAGACTGTTTTTTTTTTTTTTTTACTTTGAAACCTACTAATGACATGAGAAAATTTAAAAGAGCCTAGTGCTAAAGTTTGAATAACGAGTAAAAAGAAATGTTATTTTAAAGTTTGAGTATCAAAGTACCCCACCACTTATAAAAAACCGAACATGGGCACAATCACATTCCTACTTTAAACACAATTTAAAACCCAACTTCACTCATCTCTTCAACATCTCCGATGTGAGACTATTATGTTTACCTAGAAAGCCAATACAATATCTCCATAATGCCTCTGATACCTGTCGTTACTCTTTATTGGATAAGCCATTCAACTCAATTTCCTGGCCCACCTCCACGCAACCCAACATCTCAAATTTGTTTGTGATGGTAAGATTTATAGTGTGCAAGCTGGGAGATGGCTACGGAGCTCCAACAATGGATTAATAATTGTATGTTATGATTGTTTTGAACTTTGAATGCAGGCATTAATTATGCAATATTTCCTTAATCCATATGTGTATGTTGCCCTTTTTTTATCCCCTACTTGAAAAATATAAACGTTCAAGCACATATTGACGGTTTACTTTTTTTTGTCATTCTTGAAATATTTAACTATCCAATGTTCCTAACATTTTTTTTTTTTAATCATTCAAATTTTAACTAAACTATGGTCCATCCCAACCGGTTACAGTTTGAATGTTCAACAAGATTATTTTAGGATCGTTAGATGTAGATTCACTCCCTGTGTTGGGTGCCATTAATCACCCTCTCCTTTCAAGTTTCTTGGTAAGTGAAGTGTGAGTTTTTTGTTTAGTCCAACATTGGAAACTTTAGAAAGTTTCTTGGGTATACATAAGAATGGGTCTTTAAGAACATAGAGTTCCTTAGAGATAAGTATCTCATCTCTCATGTTGGAGTTGTTTGGGGTGTTTTTTCAATCACACGTGTGCGTCGAGTCAAGTTGGGCTAGGCCAAGGTAATTGGGTGTGGACTTCACTTTTTGGATAGTGATTTTGGATTCATTATATGCATTTGAATTTGAATCTAGCTAAAAAAACCAAATTCATTAAAAATATTTGAATTTGACTCAAAAAAAAAATCATTGAATGAATATAGAGCATAGTATTTAATATACTTAAGTGCATGCACCCTACATACCCTGTACGATAGGGGACATACCCATATGCATAAGAACATATATATATATATATATATATAATGGGTACAGTCCATGCCTATAAATACTTAGTACCTGCAAAGGAGAAAATTTAACAAATTATTAATTAATATGGGTCAGACTGGGTTCCGACCCGGTTCCTTCGTGGGTCACCCACTTAGGGTAATCATAGACCTACTAGGTTTGGGAACCTTAGCTAGCCAATTCTCTATAAATAAGAAGGTTTTGGTCACAAAGCCAATTAGGGTTTTGACCTAATCACGTTTCTCCCCATTCTCTACTACCTCTCCCAATTGAGAGTGTTTGTCTCCAAGGATCTCAATTGCAATCCGTGGATTTGGAGGGTGAAATATTTCCTAGCGATTGCCTAGCGAGATTGCCACAATCTTTCACTTGTCGTTGTTCGTGCTAATCGACGCATGGTGCAACCCGATCCATTCCACTGCGAAGAAAGGCATGCTAAGGTAATCCCCGATACCCATTTACTTTCCGTTTAACATTGGTATCAGAGCTGAGTCTTTGGTTGTATTGCGTATTATGGCACATTGTTGCACCTCCTCATGCTTAGCTACAAAGTGATGCTGACCGATCCCAAACTATGACTTCCATCTTTAAAAATTAGTCTTCGTGAGAAATCAATGGCTCCACTCTTGTCTCAGCTCTTCGCAGTAGAGGCGGATTAAGTCCACCAATTCAAAGTTTCCTCGTTTCTGAGGCCACATCTCTACGGTAGTGGGCTGGGGACTTTCCTGAGCTGTGATTGCAATAATCAAAATTATTATTGTTATTTGTTTTATATTATTAAATTGATTCAAAAATGATGTAATGTTTTCTTTATTTTATTTAAATAAAGTGAAAATTAAGTAATCATTACATCATTAGATATGCCCTTTTGAATCGGTTTAGTATATATTAAAAGAAAAAAAAAAGGAAAGACAAAGACAAATAGTGTACTATTTATGAATGGTGTTCATGAACAGTAACGCCACTACTTGCCTCTGTATTGCAAAGAAATATTCACTAATATTAACAAAATAAAAAAAATAAAAAAAGAGGTAGCATGAGTATTGCTTTTCCTCTGTTCGCTAGAGCTATTTCGGAATTTTTTTTTTTGTTTATTTTTTTTATTTCGATTAATATTGTCCTCAATCCATAGGGAGTTAGAGTTTGCCACTATGGAGTTAAGGGTTTTTTTGGACCCTTCCGAACGTAATGATGGTCATGATATTTTTTTCATACGTTTGGAATGACATGATAATTCATATTACGTTACTTGTTTTAAGGTATTGGGATCGACAAGTATTTGAAAGTATTGGTTGTGATGTAATTTAAGGTTTGAGTTTGTGTCACCCTACCTAAAATTACGTTTTTACCCTTATTGACTGAGGTCAAATGGGAGGGTACTTTATTTGATTTACTTGAAGTTGCTACTATGATGATGGATATTTATGCTCTTTGCTTTACATTGTTGGATTTATTGACATAGCTCAAACATGTGACTTTCACATTATTAGGACAGACATGTTATTGCTTTGAAATGTGTTTTAGCATGTATATGAATATATATTGACAAATCATTATACCCTCCCATGGCGGTTTTGACTTGAGACTCGCTCCACTTGTTGGGATCTGTGGTCGATCTTCACCCATGGACCCATGGATATTTATTTATTTATTTATTTATTTCTGGGTTGGAGATCATGATTGGTACTTTATAAGTGGGCATGTTCCTATGTTTGTACGTTAGAGATAGTCTTCATGTATGATATAAAGTGTGGCGCTCCCTACTAGTAGATTGATGTAGTAGGACTTTTTAAAGGATGTAATTATTTTTTAACAGTGTAATTAATTTTTTAAGAAGCCTTATAAAGGGAAAGCGTCTCACGCTATATATCATACACTTACACTACCTCGACATGCCACTTTAAGTACCAATCGATTTCTATATGGGACCCATGCGCATTTGTTTTTATGGTGTAATTTTTAGATTGGAGATACCTAATGCTCCTTATATTTGTTCAAAATTGATTAAAATTATATGTCCCTGACCCACACATGTGAGATTTGATTATGAGCCTAGCGAATTTTTTTGTCTCACCGTGTGTTCTAAGGAACCATTAATTTTAATTAGGATTTCTAGAACAAATTCTTAATGTGTACCTAATGTTTTCCTTGCATATTCTTATGTGTAGTGATATGACTACTAAACATATTGTTGCAGACGTCAATGAGCAAAACTATCTTAAGTACTTGACCAATGTTATGGACAAACCCGCTGAGGGTACTACCGCTCAGCGCCGTCGTGATATAAAAACCTATAATCAGCAGGTGAATAAAGATTTCAGTACGTACTTTATTATGTTAAGCGCCATGCATAATGAGTTGATTGGTGATTTTGAGAAACACGCCACAGCTAAGTCCATGTGAGGCTAGTTGAACATTGACTTTGGAGATACATCTACTACAAGGTTAAGGGGTATGACCTTGAAGTTTGAGATGTATAAGATGGATTCTAAGCACCCTATGCCTGAACACCTTAGGGTGGTCAAGGACATGATTTGGAAGCTGAAAGATGCTGAGATCACTCTTACTAATGAGCAGCAGGTTCAAGCTGTCCTTCGGACACTATCTGATTCTTAGAACCCCATAAGCTCATTCTCACACATAATGACAGCATTAGAAATTTTTCTGATGTTGCACAACATGTGGAACTTGAGGTGGAGCGCTAAGAGGTGAACCGTGTAACTGCTCTAGTTACCCATGGAGACAAGCGCAAAAGACAGGGCAACCCAAGAAATCAGGGTATGGTTTAGAACCAGGCGCCATAAGAAGGCAAGCCCGCCAAACGTGGCAGAAAGAAATATTTATCTAAGGTCAAATGCTACAATTTCTAGAAGATGGGGCACTTCTCTCGTGATTGCACTAAGCTGAAGCAAGTATCATTTCTATCCCACTCTCCTTGTACATATGTTTGTATCCATGTGTTTGGTTACCCATACATAGTCTGATTGGATTGTGGATACAGAAGTAACAAACACATATAGCGAGATTGAGGGGTTTTTGTAGATTATCGTAGTATTCCAATTGGATCTCAGAATGTGTTCATGGGGAATGGTACCAGTGAAGCAGTTCGAGGAGTTGGTACTTATCAACTCAAGATGCGTACTGGATGCACCTTGCTTCTTCACGATGTGCTTTATGCACATGATATTCAGCATAATCTACTTTCAGTTTTTGTATTATTACCTTTAGGATATTCCTTCCATACTGATGGTTGCACTTTAAAGTTTTATTTGAATGGTATTTTGGTTGGACGTGGATCATTGCTTAATGGATTTTTTAAATTAGATTTAACTGATTCTCCTTTATCTATTTCTTATATAATTAATATATGTGATAATTCTGAATCTATTTCATGGCATGATAGATTGGGACACATAAAGCGAGACATGATGACTAGGTTAGCTAGAGGAATGCCTTTTAGGCCCACTCGCTAAAGTCAACCTCCCTGTGTGCGAACCTTGTCTAGTAGGTAAGGCTCATCGAAAGCCTTTTGGAAAGGCAGTCTGAGCTACCCAGCCTTTAGAACTTGTCCACTCAGATATTTACAAACCTATGAATGTAAAGCCACGCCATAGCCTCTTACTTTCTCACATTCATTGATGATTATTTACAATATAGTTATGTGTATCTGATCTCTCACCACTACGAGGCATTAGATTGCTTCAAACGCTTCGTGGTAGAGGTTAAGAATCAGTCAAGTAAGAGCTTAAAAACTCTATGCAGTGATCGAGGATGCGAGTATCTATCTAACCAGTTTAATGAACTGTGTGAAGAGAAGGGGATTCGCAGGCAGTTGACCATTTCTCGCACTCCGTAGCAAAATGGCATAGAAGAGAGGAGAAATAGGACACTCTTAGATATGGTTAGGTCGATGATGGTGCAAGCCAACCTCCCGATACCTTTTTAGGGGGATGCTCTTCTGATTGTTGCCTACATCCTTAACCGAGTGCCTTTACAGTGAGTTCCTTCATCCCCTATGAGTTATGGAAGGGCGTAAAGCCAAATTTAGCGCATATGTGACCATGGGGATCAGTAGGTTATGTTTATAGCACCACCCATAAGTTTGGGAAGCTTGGCCCTAGAGCTAAGAAACACATCTTTGTTAGATATTTAGACAGCTCGAAGGGTTACGTTATATACGGTGAACACCCTGACGGAGGAATGACCGAGATAGAGTCACGAGATATCGACTTTATTAAGATAGATTTTAATAGTATTGGTGACGTCAGCATAGATCTCGACCTTTTTAAGATAGAGGATGAGAAAAGTGTCTCACCTATTCTTGGCCAGGGTGGGGAATTAACTCATCCTGTAATCTCCAAAGAAAGTGAGAATGATCATCAGCCTAGTGGGAGTGTACCACTAGGCAATCATCAGGATTCCTTCGCACGTAGGAGCACTCGTGTGAATATTAGCCCGTCGTCATTTTAGAATTGAAGGGGAAGCTCTCATTTGTGTTCCAAAGGATGAGGATGAGCCGCTTCTTTGTGAGAGGTGCTCTCCTCACCTGCTAAGAACAAGTGGCAAACTGCTATGGAGGATGAGCTGAGTTCTATGAGTAAGAACCGGGTATGGAAGTTAGTTGACCTACCTCCTGGCTGTAAGACCATTAGAAACAAATGGGTTTTAAAGGTCAAACTCAAGGTGAATGGTTCAATTAACCAGTATAAGGCATGCCTTGTGGCAAAGAGCTATACATAAAAGGAGGGTATAAACAATGATGAGACTTTCTCCCCAATGATGAGAATTGCCTTAATTCGCCTCATTCTAGGCATTGTTGTAAAATTGAATTTGAAACTCTTTCAGATGGATGTTAAAACTACATTTCTCAATAGAGAACTAGACAAGGAGATCCTTATGGATCAACCAGTGGGTTTTGAGGTCAAAGGACAATAGCACAAAGTCTGCCATCTCAAACGTTCTATATATGGCCTTAAACAATCGTTTAGGCAGTGGTACTTTAGATTTTATCATGCCATTACCTCTATTGGTTTTGAAATGATTGAAGAGGGCTATTGTATATACGTGAAACCGTCTAAGGAAAGTTTTCTTATTCTATCCTTATATATTGATGACATTCTATTGGCTGGGAATGACATGGAGATGATTGTCGTCATTAA
Source organism: Macadamia integrifolia (assembly GCF_013358625.1). NCBI lineage: Eukaryota > Viridiplantae > Streptophyta > Magnoliopsida > Proteales > Proteaceae > Macadamia > Macadamia integrifolia. Next base: position 6,024,947 of record NC_056565.1, read on the forward strand.
AGAGTGGTTGTCCTTTACTTTTGAGATGAAGGACATGGGTGAAGCCAACTTTGTGTTAGGCATCAAGATTATTAGGAATCTCTCTAGGAATATTCTTACTTTGTCTCAAGAGACTTAAATAAAGAAGATCCTTGAACGATTCCACATAGATAAGTCTAAACCCATTGACACTCCCATGGACAAGGCTTGTGTTTTTAGCCTTGACCAATGCCCTAAGACTGATGAAGAGAAGAATCAAATTTCCAAAGTACTCTATGTAGCAGCAATAGACAGTCTGATGTACGCGATGATGTGCATGGATCCAGATATATACTTTGTAATTGGCATAGTTAATCTTTACCAGAGTAATCCAAGACCATGCCATTGCAAGCAGTGAAAAGAATCTTTCAATACCTTTGTGGAACCACTGATCTTGCCCTCACCTATAGTGGTTCGAATTTGAGATTGAGAGGCTACAGTGATGTCGACTGGGCTAGTAACAGAGATGAGAGAAAATCTACTTCGGGATATGGATTTGTCCTAGGAAGTGCGGTTGTATCTTGGAGTAGGAAAAAGCAGACCTGCATCGCCCTATCCACGATGGAGTCTGAGTACATCACGTGCTCGGTGGCCGTTCAGGAGGCCGTTTGGCTGAGAAGGTTCCTACAGTGCCTTGGTGTTACCACTCATTCAGGAGATGTAGTGTTTGTACACTGTGATAGTACGACAGCTTTGGCATTCGCTAAGGACCCAAAGTTCCATGGGAAAGCCAAACACATAGACATTAGATATCACTACATTCGAGAAATAGTTACGCAAGGGGAGTTGTCTTGAAGCTCCACGAGTAGCATGGTGGCTGATCAATTGACTAAGCCTATTGTTCAGGACATTTTTCTTACTCATATTAGGAATCTGGGACTTAGACGTGGACGATTTGTATTTTGAGTTTTAACATTTTCTTTAAACATTATTGTTATCACTCCTTAATTTATATTTATGAGACATATAATTATTTATGGTGATTTACATGTGTACACATTTTATTTTGTAAATATGTCACCAAACTTGAATCAACCCAATCACACGGGTGATTCACCTTGACACTTAGAAACAACGAGAAAGATGAGCCAAATTCACCTTGGCGCTTAAAGATAACAAACAAGATGAACAGACAGCTTTAGCTAAGTGGCGCCTTAGTTAGAGCTAAGATGAGACATTTCTATGGTCGAACACAGAGATTCCATGTCTCAATGTATCCTACTATAGCCGACTATGAGACCTCAGGCAGACACCATGGGGGTGGCTGGGATGATTTACTCAGTTTAGGCGCTTGAAAGTGCGACTGAACCTAAACTTGTATGGTGTTCTATTTATTTTACACGTAACATGCCCACCTTAGTAGGAGTTGAACCATAGCATACATTTCATACTATATGTGCTTTATTACGACCATTTGTGAGAATGAATGAATGGATCCCTTCTTCATCACTATGTGAGTCACTTGGATCAAACTGAGTTGATCCTATGGATACACTCTACCTGAGACTATGTCATGAACAGGATGCCCAATGACACTACTTTGACTTGCTCCTTAAGATCGTGGATGATTCGGTCTAGTGGGACACAATTGGGAAAGCGATTGGGAATAGTCGGATTGACATAGGGGCGCTTAGGGAAAATTATTCGAAATTACACCCTTGTTATGTGGCTTATTGCCCAGGGGACTTGTTGTATTTATGTTTCGACGTAGTTATAAGCATATTGCATGTTTTAAGGTTAGCACTGCTCATTATGAGGGATCAAGAGTGCTAGACTTGGTGTAATTAGATTGTTTAAGGTACCCTAGATTATTTGTGACTGATGTGCTATGTTGGTTAGATGAAAGCTTGATATAGCACTCCTACATTCGTATTATCTCATTAAGTTGCACGCTCCATTTCTTGTATGATGAGACATCTATGGTAGAGGGACTTCTAGATGGATAATTGAGTATGTCCACCCTACGTGGGTGAGTGAGAGATGTTAATTAATATGGGTTGGACTGGGTTCCGACCCGATTCTTTCGTGGGTCACCCACTTGGGATAATTATAGACCCACTAGGATTAGGAACCCTAGCTAGCCAATTCTCTATAAATAAGAGGATTTTAGCCACAAAGCCAATTAGGGTTTTGACCTAATCTCTTTCTCCCTATTCTCTTCTGTCTCTCCTAATTGAGAGTGTTTGTCTCCAAGGATCTCCATTACAATCCTTGGATTTGGAGGGTGGAATATTGCCTAGCGAGATTGCCGTAACCTTTCATTCGTCGCTATTCGTGTGGATCGACGCATGGTGTAATCCGATCCATTCTGCTACGAGGAAAGCTATACTGAGGTAATCCCCGATACCCATTTACTTTCCGTTTAACACAAACCATACAGTAGTATATGCCCTATAATTCGTTGGTTATTCTTCTCACCATTTACTTATTAAAAAAAAAAGTGATTCTATCAAGCCTATTTTGTTCTTTTGTTTTCTTTACTATTTCAATCGTTCATACTGCTCTTATCATTTTGAACAATATATCCATTTTATTTTGTTCCTAAGCTTATTTCTTTGAATCACAGGTATAACTTATGGACTCCCTATTTAATCACACTTAGGAGTGCAACGTTTGTGATTAAGGGGTGATTTTCTCTTGGAGGTATAAGGGTAGGTCAAGCCAGTATTTACTAGTAGGGGCTCTTGAAAACCTTAAGGAATGTATCTAATATGACTTCATCATGTGTAGCTGACTTTTACATCAACAAAAAGAACTGCATGTATCTACAAATTTTTCTGCATTAATAGGAAGTATTGTATCTGTGTACCAGATTCCTATACATCAATAAGAAGTATTGTTCAATGTTACTATTTCTATTTTACTCTAGAATTGTACATCTTTATAGGTAAGTCTGACATTGCCCTTTTTACTATTTCAATTACAACATCATTTACTTCTCGCTCTCCTCAGTTGGCCACGGTCACTAGGACTAGGATTAGGAGTAGACCCAAGTGATTGGGTGAGTATTTTTTATCTCCTAAGAGTTAGCTTTGGTGCCTAACGGTTTGGGGTTCTCGCTTCCCTTTTGTATCTTCTTTAGATCTCCTTTATAGCTTGATTCAACTGTAGAAGGGATAGGTTGTTGTTTGGTTGGGAAGTTTTGTAATACCCTACTTCTTAAACCCGGTCTGATTACAGGGTTGATTCGGTTTAACCATGCAGGACCCGAACCGGAGAGGGTTAACGCGGGTTCCTTATGGACCATGATGGCAAGGGTGACCTTAAACACCGGCTGGCCCGATAAGTCAGAGCCAGTGCCAGAAGAGACGGGGGTACCCAAGCTGTGTACATGCACATATCACAAGGCCATGTACGGATAAAGCAGGTATGTAGCCGTATCTTAGGGTGCATACGTATATTACATCTTATGCCAAGAGTGAGATTCGTGCCGAGGGCCGAATTCTGTCAAAATCCCACTTGTTGGCCAAGTTTTGGCCTCAGGTGGGCAGTCACAGGTGGGCGCATCCACCCACCTGAGTGACCCACCCATGTGATTACTTAGTTAATTTAGGAAGTATAAATAGCATTTATGTTTTCCTTTTTCTTTTCTCATTTATGACACTCGGATGTTGGTGAGAAGAGTAAAGAGGAGAGAGAAAAGAAGGGAAAGAAGAGGAGAAGAGAAGGAAGAGGAAGAAGAGATGGATTTCAACGGCGCCGAGGCTTGATCTTCCCATTCCGACGCTGGAAGAGTGATCTCCATCACTAGAGCTACGTTTAGAGGTGAGCAAAGGCTAGGTTCCTTAAACTTTCACCATACCCAAGTAAAACCCTTGATTTGGGTAGGGTTTCTTGAGGTCTTGCAAATTCCCTTTGAGATGATGAATCTAAGGTTTAATAGATGATCTATGTGTTGATTTTGAAGGATTTGAAGAAGGGTTTCCACGGTTGCAAGAACATTGGTGATTGGAAGTGATTTTGGGGTTTTGAAGGAGTTCTTGAGCAAAGAAGGTAAGATGCCTTTTCATTCCTTAAATCTAACCTAGATCTAGGTTAGAACCATCTTATGAGACCTTGAATGTGTGAAGAATGAGTTTGGAAAAGCCCCATTTGAATCCCTAAAGGTTGGGGGAAGTTTGGGAAGAAATAGCATTTTCCTGCCAAGACCGGTGGGCCATTTGGCCTGCATGAGGGCACCACCCTGAGAGGGCAGGACCCTCCGGCCCCACCGGCTGGCCCAATCGGTGGGCCGACCGGTGGACCACCCTACTCGTCAGTCTTAGCAGGACCCTCGGGCCCAACCGGTGGGCTAGACCGGTGGGCCAATCGATGGGTCGACCTACCCGCCGGTCAAGACCGATGGGTCTGACTGGTGGGTCAGACAGGTGGGCTGTCCGACCCACCCGAGAGGCTCCCAACGTGATTTTTACGTCCGATTGGATCCAAAACGGATGTGCGACCTTCATTTAGGATTCTAAACATGATTTTGTCATTGGATCTTGTTAATTTTGATCCCAAAATGGTGAAATGCTAACCCCGCTCACTCATGATAGGTTCATCAAATCTTACGCTTCTCGCACCGTATCTCACCCGTACCGAGCGTGAGTCCTTGTACATTACAAGTAAGTGGGGAGAGGACGTTTGGCCTTTTTTCAAGGCATTGTTTGGCATTCATTTAAATTGTATCTAGACTAGCCATGTCATCATGCAATGCTATATAGATTAGTCATCCTCACATTGTTATGCCATGGGTGCTGTGTTTATTTTTTAAATGCCAAGTGATGATATGCTTATGTGATGAATGTTGACATCATTGTGCATGATGCATTAATAGACTGGATGCCGTAGTCGGCTTGGAAATGAGTGCATTGGTGGCTTGTGGTATGGGACGCTGTGGCACTATGCGATCGTACTATTGTCATATAGGAGCATACGGTTTAGGATTATCATCTTCCCGTGCTACGACCCTTCCCAACAGGGGTTAAGGTGTTGGGTTACCATTTGGGGGGAAGCAGTGGTCGCGGTTGTCGGGTCACTGTGGCGATTAGACATTACGCCCAGCTGGTCATTAGGACAGTCGGTAACCCCGGTGGTATATTCAAGAGGGCCAATCGTACTGCTTTTAAATTGCTGGAGTCAGCACCTTTAATTTTTGTCATGTATTTTATGTTGAGAGCTGGTGGTCGACATGTTTTACTTTTTCGAGTACTCATGGTGGGCCTTCTCCGACAGTCCTATGGGCGTATCGCGGGATGGAGTTCGCGGCTCGTACCCGGAGATACGCGCACTGTGGTTGTAGTAGCACTAAACCAAAGACTTAGTAATGTTGCTTAGGTGGATATGATTAAAAATGTATTGCATAGCATATAGTGCATATGATTGTGATTTGTTGTGTGGACTGTTGTGTGGTCCATCTTTCCACTTACTGAGCTAGAGAGCTCATCCCACGTGTGAACCTCTTTTAGATGATTTTACAAGTCATCCGCCTGAAGAGCACGGGTCGGGCCCCATGGTTGAGTTCCCTGAAGAGGATTGGTGGGTCCCTGAGGAGTTAGAGCACGGCACGGATTGCTCGTGCGAGGGCTGTGCTGCAGGATCGCAGTTCTGATACCGAGCTGAGCTCTAACCATAATACCGAGCTGAGCTCTAACCTTGACACCGAGCTGAGCTCTACATTGATACCGAGCTGAGCTGTACTATCTGATTTTTGACGATTCCTTTTTTAATACTTGATATGTAAATTGTATTCTTTTGTGTAAATATCATGCCTTCGGACTCACATGTACTTAACTATTGTATTACAATTTGGGTATTAAGTATTATGGGAATATTCACAGGTAAACCAAGTCTTCCGCTGAACTGATGAGCAATTTTTTAGTTGTGTGTATGCTGTGGTGGAATACTGTATCAGATGATCCTGGCAGGTTTGGGTTAACCGGCGTTAACCCGATCACTGGCTCGGTTCTGTGTGAACGGGGTGTGACAATGGTGGTATCAGAGCATGATGCTCTGCTCCACTCACAGCATACCGTTTAGACCCTGTAGAATTTATAATAGGAAATGGGATTGGGTTAATGTAAAAACTTTAAAGAGTTAAAAGCCAAAGAAAGAAAGGAATAAAAATGGTTGCATTTAGATATTGCATTTATGGCATGCGTGAGAGAAAATAAAAGGTTAATTTAATTGGTGTCATAACCCATCGAGTGTAAGTTTGACGAAATTTCGGCAGCATAACGGCGCAAAATGAGATTTCCAAAACTTTTCACACAAACACCTGATAAACAACATATCCATATATATAACAATGATCAAAATTAACAAAGACACCACAACTAAACTACACAAGTTATCAAACATACAAATTCATCACAAACCACTATCAAAACACATCATCCCACAAATAAGTCCAGTTACAAAGAAAGTACAAAGAATGAGAAAAGAAAGAAAAAAAAGTTACAATTGGATCAACAATAGGAAACAGGTGAGAAGCTGGTGTGGACGAGCTAAGTCCTCAATGATCATCGTCGTCGTTATCATCCAATACTACTATGTTCACCTGAGGTCTAGAGTTGACGTTGGGGCGATGGTCGTAGTAGTCAAACCTCGAGTTCACCAGCCGTACCTCCCTCCGAAGTTGGCCAAAATCTGCTGAAATGGTACTGGCCGTTGTATCCAAGTCCTGGCCCAGTCTGAGGAAGGAATTCTCTAAGGTAGCCTGCCTCTCCAGGATGCGTTCCTCCCTGGAAGCACTCTCGTCCAGTCTTCTTAGCAGCTGATCTTGGCCATCCTTCAAAGCCCTCATAGTGGACATCATGGCCTCAAAATCATATGCACCACTCTCAGGTGGTGGGGCTCTATGTTGTGGGCCTGCAGCTCTGGTGAAGCCAGGATCAGTACCTCTCGACTCCTGAGGCACCTCCTTAAGGATGTCCTCATCCACCAAATCATCCTCCTCATCCTGAGGAACATAGTCCTCATCCTCCTCACTAGACTCCTCCTCCATGGGAACATCCTCCATAGGGGCAGCCCTCCTATCCCTACCTCTCTGAGCTCCTGCTCTCTGAGGTATGGAGACCCATCCTTAAGAGATTTCCCCTGTCGAACTTGTCCGCTAGAGTCTTCCCCTCCTCACCACTCAAGTCCACTCCGAAGAACTCAAAGATCCTAGTGAGGATCCTGCTATATGGGAATCCTCCATCCTCGGGGTGAGAAGTGTGGTGCTCCATGGTCTTGAGGATGATGTAGGGTAAGCACAAGTGCTCACCACCTCCCTCTAAGGCCTTATAGATGCAGAAGGCTAAAAAGGCTGCCATGAAGCCCACCTGGTTCCGGTGACCTCCTCTGGGGAGCAAGTTGAACTAGACCAATCGGACAAATACACTAACCTCCAGGAAAAATGATGTCTCGGACTCCGGACGTGCACTGCTGCCACAGATGGTCTCATAGATGTAGTCCGGTGTCTCCAAACTCATGAACGGACCTATGGGCTTACTCTTGGGAGGACTGTAGAAACGGTGCCCGGCTGCAGAGATACCCAAAATACTAGCCAGGGTGTCCACGGTTAGCTGAATGTCCACCCCCTTCACCATACTGATTATAGCTTACTCCCCGTACTGATAGGAAACCTCCAGGTTGCAGTAGAATCTACGGACCAACTGCTCGTAGCACGGACGGTCTATGTGGAGGATAGACTGTCAGCCCAGTGCTGTGAACCTCTCCTGAAGCTGAATCTTGCGGAAGTCGTCAACTACCACAGTCTTCTCCATCATTACAGACCTCTTCAAGAAGGCCTTCCAGTTGGTTGCTGCCTCTGAACAGTGGAAGAGTTCCTCGTCATAGTCAGAATGATCGATGGGGGCAGGTCTGGGTCACCCTGTGCGAGGGGCTGGAGAACTAGTCCCCGCACTCTTCACCTTAGAAGCGGTGGTCTTACGCCGAGTGCCAGAGGATGCGGGCTCCTTGCCTTTGCGAGATGACATCCTGGCAAGAAAAAGAGGAAAGAAGGGTAAGTGACAAAACAGAAATCATGGAAAGAAATAGAAGGTGACAAAATGTGACAAGTAAGAAATGATAAAAAGTCTACGAATGAAATGCCTGGCCAGTGACAAGACAAAGATTATGGCAAAACAGCAATGTGACAGAAAGGGGCAAGTAAAGCATGGCAAGTAGAGAATGATAGAAAAGAAAAACCCCAGTTCTTATTGTGCAAGTTCAACCTAAGGAAGAAAAAAAAAATGGAAAGACTCACAATAGAGTGAAGCATGAAGCTTACATGCTCATGGATGAAATGCCGTCATTCTACAATTTAGAATATGCAAAAACATCTACTATTATGCTATTGAGGTCTACAAATACGAAAGGATGTAAAGAAAATCAAAGAAGACCCAACACAAAAGATGGATTTTCATGGGAAGATATGGGATTTCAAACATAAGGGACTTTCTATGATTTCTACAGCATGTTAAGTACAAATCAAACATAATGCATTGCATTTGAGTTACTAATTGGGGAAAAAGAGCAGGAATTGGAGAAATCCCCAAATTTGAGAAAACTAGGGCACGGTTGGGGTTTTCTCTCAAAAATGGAGAAGTAAATCCTAGAACTAGAAATAAATCACAAGAGAGACATCACATTCACGTGGAGACACTGTTCTATGGAAGGAAACATGGGAAAAGAACCTAGATTAAAGTCTATACATGAGTTCTACCCCTAAGTACAAGTTCTGAGAAGAAAAGGAGGAAGAAACTTACTTGTGAATAGAGGAGTTGAATATTCCCAAAAGTGTCGGATCGTTGAGTGAGATCGCGAGTGGAAGCGTCAAAAAGCTCTCCAAAATCGCCTGGGAGAGAGAGAGAGAGAGAGAGAGAGAGAGATGAAAGAAAATAAGGAGGAACAGGGTTTAAAAGGCCTTGTTCGAAAATCCCGCTCGGGTAGGACCGACAGGCCGGACCGGTGGGCCAACCTGCCCGTCGGTGTTAGCCTGTCGGTTGAAGTTTTGGACCGACGGGCCGACCGACAGGCTAACCTGCCCGCCAGTGTCACCCGCCGGTTGAGAGAAAAACTTGAAAAAAAATAATAGTATTTATTATTATTATTATTATTAATATAATCATTATGATTATTGTTATTATTCTTATAATAATATGTTATGGTCAAGTGGGACCATTGACATACTTGTTGAAGCACTAACCCTGTATTTTTGGAATCAAGTTGCGGTTAGTTGCAAACTATCATACACTATAATACCCTGCATGTTGGTATATAATTATGTGCCGATATAAATTCTATGGTGTTTAACCAATGTGATGTATGATATGTCCCAGGTTCAGGGATACGATGGTACGTACTAGATCCGGTAGCAACGCACAAGGTACCCCGCGTGGTCCTCGTCCGATCGGTCAACCACCGAATCCCAGGAGGTCCCGCTCTGTGGGGCAAACCTCACTTCCACAACCTCCAGAGACCTTTGGTCAGGGTGGGGCACAAGAGGACCCACCTATGACTACACTTCCGGACCCTCCACCGGTTATTACCCCGGGGGATGTTGCTACCATAATTCAGCAGTCACAACAGGCTTTCCAGCAACAAATGCTTCAGCAACAGCAAGCATTTATGACTGCTATTCAGCAACAATTGGACCTTTCTCAATCAGGTTAACCTCCCCGGATACTTACTCCACAGGACCTACCTGTAGGGTCTGGTACAGGGCCACAAGTGGGAGGTACACCTCTAATTCCGTCATTCAGTATTCCTCCGTATGGGGTGCCCCCTCCATACTCTTACTATCCAGCTTATGTTCCTAATTACCCACCGACGAATAATACGTCAAAGGTAGTGGAGTCATTCAAGAGGAACTTGCCACCTGTATTCTCTAAGGTGGGGAGTGATCCTTTGGAGCCGGACCAGTGGATCTAGGAGCTAGAGAAAATATTTGAGGTGATTGAGTGCACAGATGCACAGAAACTCATTTGTGCGGGTTACAACTCAAGAAGGAGGCCAACTCTTGGTGGCAAGCCTCTAAGCCCATATTATTAGCCGCCCATCCGGAACCCACCTGGGAACAGTTCAAGGAGTTGTTCTTGGACAATCATTACCCACGCAGCTTCAGAGACTGCAAGGAGACTAAATTTATGGCCTTAACACAAGGAGGTAAGACTATCCTTGAGTACCAACAGCAGTTTGAGAGCTTGTTCCATTTTGCCCCTAGGCATATGAGGACAGCTGAAGAGAAGGCTGCGAGATTTCTAAAGGGCCTAAAGGCATCCATTGGGTCTGTACTTGAGGTCTTAGATTTGACCGTCTATGGTCAGATTGTGCAAAAGGCCAAGACCATGGAGGATAAGCAGAAGGGGGAACAGTCCCTCACCCCTGGACTGTGGAAGAGAACAAATCCATTTCCGGATATGGGTAACTCCTCTAAGGCATACCGTGGGTCGTACATTTATGGGCCTATGTATAGGCAGCCCTATAGGCCATCTGGCTACCCTCCTAGAGCAGCTGGTGGTTCAGGCTCCACATCTTTTCATCCGAACACTAGTGCGGCACCTATAGTTCCAAGGCCGCCCCGACCTCCATCTTCAACGGGTCAAGTGCAGAGGGGCCCCGCCCCAATTCTGACATCTCAGATCTGTTGCTTTAACTGCCATTCCTATGGGCACTATGCAAAAGACTGTCGGGTCAGACCAGCCTTGCCCTCCAGTCAGCCCTCGGCATACCGACCTCCCTTAACTCAGGAAAATCAACCGCAGGGAAGGATGTATGCCCTATCAGCCGAGGAAGCTGAGGCCAGCACAGAAGTGGTAGCATGTACATTTTAAATTTAAGAATTTCCTTATGTTAAATATTGATGACCTGCTGAAATTATATGCATTGTTACACTAGGTGTCCTATCTATATCGAGCATACCAGCCTATGTTTTATTCGATTCAAGAGCTACACATTCATTCGTATCTAAGAGATTTACCGAGAAACTTGGGATGTCACCCAGGATCCTAGATCATGGAATGATTGTTAGTATGCCGACTGGTAAAGTTACGCAGTTAAAGAAGGTGTATGGGCCGTGCCCAGTGGAAATTAGTGGGAAGAA
>NC_056565.1:6038485-6067388 GCF_013358625.1 Macadamia integrifolia
TGGGCTAATCATTCACTTGAAAAAGCATCATGGGAGAAAGAGGATGAAATCTGAGCCAAGTACCCTCATCTTTTTGAACAACCAGGTACGCCAATTTCGAGGACAAAGTTTTCAGAAAGGAGGGGGTAAATGTAATACCCTACTTCTTAAACCCGGTCTGATTACAGGGTTGACTCGGTTTAACCATGTAGGACCCGAACCGGAGAGGGTTAACGCGGGTTCCTTATGGACCATGATGGCAAGGGTGACCTTAAACATCGGCTGGCCTGACAAGTCCGAGCCAGTGCCAGAAGAGACGGGAGTACCCAAGCCGTGTACATGCACCTATCATAAGGCCATGTATGGATAAAGCAGGTATGTAGCCATATATTAAGGCGCATACGTATATTACATCTTATGCCAAGAGTGAGATTCGTGCCGAGGGCCGAATTCTGTCAAAATCCCATTTGTTGGCCAAGTTTTTGCCCTCAGGTGGGCGGTCACAGGTGGGCACAACCACCCACCTGAGTGATCCACCTATGTGATTACTTAGTTATTTTAAGAAGTATATATAGCATTTATGTTTCCTTTTTCTTTTCTCATTTATGACACTCGGACGTTGGTGAGAAGAGTAAAGAGGAGAGAGAAAAGAAGGGAAAGAAGAGGAGAAGAGAAGGAAGAGGAAGAAGAGATGGATTTCAATGGCGCCGAGGCTTGATCTTCCCATTCCGACGCCGGAAGAGTGAACTCCAACGCTAGATCTACGTTTAGAGGTGAGCAAAGGCTAGGTTCCTTAAACTTTCACCATACCCAAGTAAAACCCTTGATTCGAGTATGATTTCTTAAGATCTTGTAAATCCCCCTTGAGATGATGAATCTAAGGTTTAATAGATGATTTATGTGTTGATCTTGAAGGATTTGAAGAAGTATTTATAAGGTTAGAGAAGCATTGGTGATTTGAAGTGATTTTGGGGTTTTGAAGGAGTTCTTGAGCAAAGAAGGTAAGATGGCTTTCCATTCCTTAAATCTAACCTAGATCTAGGTTAGAACCATCTTATGAGACCTTGAATGTATGAAGAATGGGTTTGAAAAAGCCCCATTTGAATCCCCAAAGGTTATGAGAAGTTTGGGAAGAAATAGCATTTTTCCGTCAAGACCGGTGGGCCAAACCGGTGGGCCATTTGGCCCGCTTGAGGGCACCTGCCTGAGAGGGCAAGACCCTCGGGCCCAACCGGCGGGTCCAATCGGTGGGCCGACCGACGGGCCACCCTGCCCGTCGGTCTTAGCAGGACCCTCTGCCCAATCGATTGGCCAGACTGGTGGGCCGACTGGTGGGCCGACCTACCAGCCAGTCAAGACCGGTGGGTCTGACTAGTGGGTCGGACAGCCACCTGTCTGACCCACCCGAGAGGCTCCCAACGTGATTTTTACGTCCGATTGGACCCAAAACGGACGTGCGACCTTCGTTTAGGATTCTAAACATGATTTTGTCATTGGATCTTGTTAATTTTGATCCCAAAATGGTGAAATGCTAACCCCACTCACTCATGATAGGTTCACCAAATCTTACGCTTCTCACACCGGATCTCACCCGTACCGAGCGTGAGTCCTTGTACATTACAAGTAAGTGGGGAGAGGATGTTTGGCCTTGTTTCAAGGCATTTTTTGGAATTCATTTAAATTGTATCTAGACTAGCCATGTCATCATGCAAATGCTATGTAGATTAGTCATCCTCACATTGTTATGCTATGGGTGCTGTGTTTATTTTCTAAATGCCAAGTGATGATATGCTTATGTGATGAATGTTGACATCATTGTGCATGATGTATTAATAGACTAGATGCCGTAGTCGGCTTGGAAACGAGTGCATTGGTGGCCCGTGGTATGGGATGCGGTGGCAATATGCGATCGTACTATTGTCATATAGGAGCATGCGGTTTAGGATTATCATCTTCTCGTGCTACGACCCTTCCCAACAGGGGTTAAGGTGTTGAGTTACCATTTGGTGGGAAGCAGTGGTCGCGGTTGTCGGGTCACTGTGGCGGTTAGACATTACACCCTGCTGGTCATTAGGACAGTCGGCAACCCCGATGGTATATTCAAGAGGGCCAATCGTACTGCTTTTAAATTGCTGGAGTCAGCACCTTTAATTTCTGTCATTTATTTTATGTTGAGAGCCGGTGGTTGGCATGTTTTACTTTTCTGAGTACTCACGGTGGGCCTTCTTCGATAGCCCTATGGGCATATCGCGGGATGGAGTTCGCGGCTTGTACCCGAAGTATACGCACACTGTGATTGTAGTAGCACTAAACCAAAGACTTAGTAATGTTGCTTAGGTGGATGTGATTAAAAATGTATTGCATAGCATATAGTGCATATGGTTGTGATTTGTTGTGTGGACTGCTGTGTGGTCCATCTTTCCACTTATTGAGCTAGAGAGCTCATCCCACGTGTGCACCTCTTTTAGATGATTTTGCAGGTCATCCGTCTGAAGAGCACGGGTCGGGCCCCACGGTTGAGTTCCCTGAAGAGGATTGGTGGGTCCCTGAGGAGTTAGAGCACGACACGGATTGCTCGTGCGATGGCTGTGCTGCGGGACCGCAGTTCTGATACTGAGCTGAGCTCTAACCTTGATACCGAGTTGAGCTCTAACCTTGACACCGAGCTGAGCTCTACATTGATACCGAACTGAGCTGTACTATCTGATTTTTGACGATTCCTTTTTGAGTACTTGATATATAAATTGTATTCTTTTGTGTAAATATCATGCCTTTGGGCCCACATGTACTTAACTATTATATTACAATTTGGGTATCAAGTATTATGGGAATATTCACAGGTAAACCAAGTCTTCCGCTGAACTGATGAGCAATTTTTTAGTTGTGTGTATACTGTGGTGGAATACTGTATCAGATGATCCTGGCAGGTTTGGGTTAACCGGTGTTAACTCGGTCACTGGCCCGGTTCTGTGTGAACGGGGTGTGATAAGTTTTCTCCATCTTCTTATTTTTATTTTTATTTATTCCATTTTATATTTTGGGAGGGGGGCAATAGTTCTTGGGCTTCGTTGAATATATTTATCATTCACAAAAAGAAGAAAAAAAGAAAAAGAAAAGAAAAAAAAAAGGGGACATATTTTAAATTACATTTTTACTATGGTTGGAAGTGAATGACCTGACTATTTGTTCCTTGTCTCCTTCTTGGGACTCTTAGTTGAGAGTACATTTGTATTCAGTATTATAATTTTGAAGGCTTTGGATCAAGTATACCTAAGCAAGATAAAGACTTAACATGAGACTTAATTTGCTTGACCTGTTTGTGTATGCTCATAAGTCCATGATTGGGAATCTTTTGTAACCTTTGATACAATGATTTATAGATTTCCCTAATGTTTTGATAAAAATATGCTTCATAATTGAGACTTCCTAAGAAGTGTTGGAGTTGATTTTTGATTTCTTTAGAAAAATTTTCAGCTAACTCTTCAGTCTAATCAATTAGAATAATTAATGTGCTTTGGCATATGTTAAATCCTACAAAGCTTATTTATATTTGTAATAATTTGACTTTTAGGGGCAGTAATAACTAAACCATTGATTTTAATAACAATTTCAAAAATTCTATAATACTTTTGTGTTGAAGATATTTATCCAAGGGTTTTGTAGTTCGTAAAAAGTCTTAGTGTGCCATGTTTTATCTTCTAAGTACTTCTACACACAGAAATATGAACAACATTGGGGAGAGTTGTTGATATAGTTGATTAATTTTTTGTCCAAAAAAATTTTGGATTTCTTTTTTCCTATGATTTAAATCTTTTCAATATAAGAGTTTGACTATATGTTGTTTCTTGCAACAAAAGGCTTTTGGATGATAAAAAATTACTTTTGTTTGTTGAGATTTGGTAATTTAAAATAGTGTTTTGTAATTCTTCATTTATCCTTTTGTACCAAATTAAGAAAAAAATTTGTTTTTTATTGACTTTTAATTTTATAAATTAGCCTTCAGACCAGGCTACTTGTTTGAGGAGATTTTCATCTCTTTCAATTGATTTGTTGTAAAATAATATTGTAACCATTTGTTCTAAATATTGGTGACTAAACCGTTTAAATTGTCTAAAAACGTTAATAAAGGTGTACCCAAAATCAGAGTATAATTAATATCTTTGACCATGAGAAAAGTGGTTTTGACTCATAAACCTTTTTTACATTTGTGAATTAATTATTTTGTAATTAATTTTGATCATTTTGTTGAAATGCGATTTTCAATAGCCTTCTCAAGATATTTGGTTGGAATCTTCTCTTACACTGAATTACAAGAGCTATTCCATTGAATAGTTCTAACCCACTTTTGGTCTACATCTAAATAAATTTGTCTAATCAATTGAGCCCACATTAGTTCAATTTTCCAAATCAAAACTTTTTGGGGGAATATGAACAATTGAACTACACCGAATGAAATGGACAAATCTCTACATGGAACCTCAATAATTGAATTGGATCAGATGCGATGAACAAATCTCTCTAGATGATTTTTTTTGAGAAATTAATTGGGTCGAACTTGACGAAAAATCTCACCCGGGGAAAGGGAATATGAGCAATGAATTAGACCAGCACAAATAAAATCTAAACTAGGACATAATCATTGGGCAGGTTGAGTACCTATAGAATCAGAGACAGGGGCAACTTCTCAATCTACCCCCTTCCTTTTTTTTGTTTTTGTTTTTTGTTTTATGTTAACCAAGGTGTCTGGGCAGCTTATGCGCACCTCAATCTATCCCCAACAACTGATATTAGGTCTTTGAACGGCATGATGCCCCTGGTTCCCAATTGAGTGGACTTAGGGTATAAGGCTTGTGGCATCTTCAGGCACCTCGAGGTGAATGAAATCCCTCTTATTCTGAACAAATATTATATCAAACCAAATCAAACCAAACCAAGCCATAGTCATTGCCTATTATTTTGGTATGATTGAGCGCGTTTTAGTTAGATATTCTGAATGGATATATGGAACAAAGATCCTCTCCAATTGCACTGAGCACCCAACGTGCATCCAATAGCGGGGATCCCTTAATGTGAGATCCAAATCCTCTCTAATCCATGGAGAGAGAGAGAGATACTCACTGGTCCCTCTTCAGCATGTCTGGGCTGGAGAGGATCTCGTTCCCTGGATGTGTGCACCCGTAGTTTTTGCCTGGGTGGTTCCAGCTATCAAAGGCGCACTGGGTAGATGGTGAGGTTCTGAATCCCAAATATGTATACATTTCTGGCAGCAATTTTTTTTTTTTAAGTTGGGCCCTTGGTGCTTACGAATTCTCGGTAACACACCACACCGTGTAGTGCAAATCCAAGGACTTTTTTTATTTTTTTTCCGGTGGAAAGCAAATCCAAAGACCGACAACAGCTTAGGCTATGCATTCATACCTTGGACTGCGTGTCTGAAGGCTTTCCAAGCCTTGGATATGCGCTAGACGGTGTAACGCGCTACAGAAGACCCAGAACCGCAGCCGGGAAGGAGAGGCCAATGGGCGTGTGGCGTGGGGCGTGGGGCGTGGGGCGTGTGGGGAAATGGGGTAGTTGGAATTAAATTAAATGCAGCGTAAATTTGGGAATCATGTTTTCCAAAGCTGTTCCGGAACATACTCGAGAATTCCAATTTACAACACGAAAGAAACCTGAGCCTCTACTCGCATGGCGGGAGAGGATGGCGATTAGCGCGATTCGATCAGAAATTTTGTTTCTTTCCATTGGCTTTTACTCCAATTCTGTCCTTTTATTGCTCTAATTCTCTCCTTTCGAAAATTCTGTAATCCTTTTGTCTTGGTGGTTTGAATCCCTAATTCTCTCAGTCAGGTACGATTTATCATTCTCTTTATACTTATTTGATCTTATTATCATACAATGTTCACCATGGATTTGAGTAATTCCCACTATTCAGAGAATATTAAGATCATATTTCTTTGGGATGTTATAGGGCTCCTTGAAGAAACCATTACGTTTGTTTCTTTTTATTTCTTTTTATTATTTTTTTAACATCTCAATAGTTGGATGTATTATTTTAAATATCATCTGGTTGATGATTTTGAATGCTTCTTTGGTATTTGATCCTTAAGATCAGGTAGAATGATGAACTTGGAAGGCGTTTTCTTTTGTTATTATTTTTTGTGGGGTTAAAATCTCTCTCGCCCTCTTCTAGGGCAGCAGCGTGCTGGATTTTTGGTGGGTTCTTTTATTTTTGTCTGCAAGTATTTTGAAAGGTTTTTCAGGCCACATAGAGCCAGGAACGAGTCCGGTTTTTGTATGTTGCTGATGTCCATGTGTAGCTAGACTACAAGATAAATTGAAAATATGCCAACACTCCTGAACATTTTTTTTGGTGCAGATCTGAAGCCCGGCGTGTTTGTTCGCTAGGCCAAGTTTTAACCCAAAGAAGTATCGGTATTCTTGTAAAAAGTGTTCATGAGTATTGGTAGATTGTTAATCTAGTAAAAAAATATTTGTGAGTATTGGTAGAGTAATCAATTATTATATGTTCTGGGTCTTAATCTCAGAGAAATTAGGGAAGTCTAGTAGTTTACATCTGGGAAACTAGCAACACATAAAGATTAACGTTTTGAAATCTAACCTTAACCTATGGGCTCAGATTACAAAATTTTGCTGTCAAGGGGGCTTGCTAGAAACCTTGTCTACCAGCCTACAGATGGAAGAAAAGAAGAGAGAAACAGGGAAAGATATGAGGGGGACTCAACAGGGAAAACCGACGAACCCTCAAATCCATTAGGTAGTTAAAACCCTAATTCCAGAGAGGAAGAAGAGCTAAATGGCTGCTTTTGATTAAAAAACTGAAGTATCTAACAAACGAGCCAAAGTGACCTTATATAGTTAGGTTACTTCTAAGGAAGGAAAAAAATGTAAAAAACAAGCAAGTAGGGTAAAAATATAGGAAAACCCTAAATTCTACAACCAAACTTCACGGGCTCCATTGAGGGCCCAAATCGATGAATTGGAAAAATCTTGTGCAGGCCTAGTTGTCTAGACAAATTGGGCCGTTTTTACCTCTAGACCACTGTCTGCCATTTCCGAGTTGGGTTTATGGCTCCTGTGATGCTAGCCGAGTCAGAAGATATGATTCCAGTAGTATTGTTAAAAATGCTGAAAATTTTGGGAGGATCAGTTAGTATCTTCGGCCAGACCATGTGGTCTTCTGTTGATCCAAACGATCTAAGAAATCCTCTGAGACCTCTACATCAATCCCTCCCACTTGTGAAGAACTCGTCCTCGAGTAGTTGAGTTACAGTCTGAATAAAGTGGCACTCTTGGAGGAAAAGTATTTGTATAGGTCCACAACATTGAAAGTCTTTGAGATGGCCATGTCATCGGGCAGGTCCACTACATAGTCATTATCATTAATCTTATACAGGATCTTATAAGGTCCATACTTCTTAGGTTCTAGCTTGTTGTAAGAGTCTACAGGGAATCATTCCCTCTATAAGAAACCATGACGATGTCTCCCCTTTGGAAGACCTTAGACCGGCGTTGCTGATCAATGGCTGCCTTGCACTTGGCATTAGATGCTTCCAGCCTCTCTCGAACCTCCTTTTGGACAGGCGAACTTGCTCTGCCATTTGTTCTGCAGCCACACTCGAGCCAGGGAGTCTTGGTAGTTGGGTAGATCAAGTGCACGTCATGGAGTCTTTCGATACACAACTGAAAAGGGGGATATCCCAATAGAGCTGTGGATGGCACTATTGAAAGCGAATTGTACTTGGGCACGAGCACTATCCCACTCCTTCGGTTTGTCTCCGCAAATGCTACGAATTAAGTTCCCCAATGTTCTATTCACCACCTCGGTCTGCCCATCAATTTGGGGGTGGGCAGTGCTGCTGTATTTCAAACTGGTTCCGAACATTCTCCATAGGGTGGTCCAAAAACAGCAAGGAACTTGGTGTCATGATCAGAAACAGTGGAGGTGGGTACACCATGTAGTAGGGTGTCAAGTAGTCGGGCCGAGCTGGGTCAGTCTTGGTTGGGCCTAGTCGGGCTTGGCCAATTTCTAGGGCTGCATCATGAGCGCCCGTTTAGCTAAATGGGCTTAGCTAGCACGAGCATGGTACGGTTAAAAATCGGGCCAATCGGTCTTGGGCTTTAATCGGGCCTTGACTGGGCTATAGATTTATTTAACTTTCAACGGGCTCTCTTTAAAATTGGTCTCTTAAATGTGCTTGAAGAGGAATATCAATAAAATGAGGCAAAGATTGGTATAACAAAGAAAGACGCCACAATTAAAATGGATTAAGCCAAAGATGAGCAAAGCAACTAAGTTACTAAGGTACTCGGTCTTTAACCCACGAAACTTAAATAAATTAAACTATGCCTACACAACCTTAGCTTAACAAGTTCAAATCAATTAAACTATACATAAAAAAGATGAATATTCAGATAACAATCACCACCATTTCAACTATACATTTCACATAGCCTTAGCACTAAATACAAATAGTATTAAAAAAATAAAAAATACAAGTAGTATTAAAGGGTCGAGCTAGATCGGGCTTGAAGGAGTCGGTTCAAATCGGGTTTTGCAAATGTGTCGGGTGGGCCTCGCCGGGCTAGGTGGTTGCACCATATACTACCTATTTATAAATGTATCAGGCTTAAGCCCGACACGTTTATTAATCGGGCCGGTCTAGGTCGGGGCCATAAACGTGTCGGGCTTGATCGGGCCTGTCGATGCAGGCCTGGAATTGACACCCCTACCATGTAGTCTCACAATCTCCTAGAAGAATAGCTTAGCCACATGAACTGCATCTGATGTCTTCCGACACAGGATGAAGTGTACTATTTTGGAGAATCGATCCACCACTACGAACATAATCAACACCTCGGTGGTTCCTTGGCAACCCCGGTACAAAATCCATACTTAGGTCCTCCCCCAAATATCCTTCGGCATCGGAAGTGGCATGTGTAACCCCGTGTTTTGACCCTGACCCTGACCCTGATTGGGAAACTTCTCATGATGGCTGCAACATCCTTCTATTGTTGGGGCCAATAGTACCTTTCTTCGATACTTGCTATGGTTTTGTCACACCCCAATTGTCCACTAATCCCACCAGCATGTAGGTCTCGAATCACCTTCTCTTGTAAGGAGATCCGTGGGATGCAGAGCTGGTTTTAATGTAGGAGTAGATTATAAAAAACTAACCCCCACAAATATAACCCCAAACAAGAAGAGAAATACTAAAAGGTAACAACCTAGAATTATCCCCACAATATGCAAGTAATACAATACTCAAAAACCAGAAAAGAGCTAAGACAATAGGAGAGAGAAAATGACCTGCGCAGGGTCCAAGAGAGGGACCTGCAGCTGGCTGGGTAGAGCTCAGATGGAGCTCTACTTCTGGTCGAGTGTAGGTCCCAATGAGAGGAGCAAAACCTCCAAATATGGGCAGATTCTGACGGCTGGTTTGTGAGATGCTTTAGTTCTTGATTTCAGTTCTAGGAGAGAGAAAAATCAAGAATCGCAGGATCCAGCAGTGAGCAGCTTCAGATGGTCTTCCAACAGGGATCGAGTGGTCCTCTGGGAGGATAGAACAGATCCTCAAAAACTCCTTCAGATCAGACCACGGATATGTGCAATAAGGGAGATCTCTTGATGATCAATATTAGCAGTACAGGTTTGATTTCTTCTTGTATTTTATTGGCAATAAACAGTGGACAGAATTAAAGATTGGATGCAGAAATAAAAGAGAAACAGAGGGAAAGTGGGAGAGGAGTGGCTGTCTAGGCCCGGGCTTCTCACCCCCAACTATCCTAGCTGTTCTAACAATTGGCTGCAAATACTCTTTATTCAAATCTGAGAAATAAGTGTACATAAGCTACTCTATTTAAAGAGGGCAGAATTACAACCATAATAGGTCTAGGAGCTAATAGGAGTTAGTTTCCAACTAGGACTAACCACTCATATTGCAAGTTGCAACTAGGATTAGAAATAGACTTAAGAATAGAACTAGGGCTGATAGGCCTTAATAGGACTTACAATCAATGGCCCAAAATAACATAAAGACATTAAAAATAGTACTTAAGTAAAAAGCCCAATTCGATGGGCCCAATGGGCCCATCCTTTATTACCCTAAATAGGCCTCAATTAAAAGGCCGATTGTAGTCCCTTTGGGTTGGGCTTCCTCCTGCGATAGTCTTGTCCATTGTTTGAGTTTAAAAAGTAGCCGCAAGCATACGGATCACAGTAGCTAACGGGTCGAATACAAGGAGAGTAGCCAATTTATTTTTGGATTCTTTTAGTAACGCGTAAATGAACTAATTAATTATGGTTATCAATTTCTAACTACTGCATTAACACAAATGCATCTAAAAAACGTCCTAACCAATGCATCTAGGAATTTAAATACTCAAACCACGCAGATAAAAAGTAACTAACTGAAAGTAAAAGTGCTGAAATAAAAGGCAATAAAGTAAAGGGCTGAAATAAACTAAAGTAATAAGTAACTAACTGAAAGAAAAAGTGCTGAAATTAAAAGGGAAGAAAGCTAGAGAAAGGCACACAAGTAGGTTTCTCTGCTTAGCCTGAGGGATGCACCGCAAATAATGCAAGCTTCCCTACTTGACTAATGAGTAACTCTTACAAGGGCTCTTCTACTTAGCTTAAGGGGAAGGGATGACTGAAAATAAATAACTGAAAGTAAATAATTAGAATAAAAGGATGGTTCTATGGCTAGGAAGGGTAGAGCCAACGCATCGGCTAGCTATGAACCGTGGGGAAAAGGGAGAACAATAAAGCAAAACTGAAATTAAAAACCTAAGTTAAGAATGAATGGGTAGCAAGAAGGGGGAATGAGAGGAGGGTGAGAGGACTTATGATGAAGCCTACCTACCTTACTTCAATCATTGAACTTGAAAACTTGGCTGAAATTTGAAATACTACCAGCCCTAAAAACCAGATCTTGAATAAACCAAATTTGAAATTGCTAGGACTAGAGAAGACAAATCTGAACTTGAAAAGAGAAGCTCCACACTTGGTTCTTGTCACTTGGAACTAAGCCTAGAACTAGAATTCAAAATTACAATTGAATACCATAAACCATAAATATGAAAGAAAACTTGCATTCATTAATTAGAACTCCATTACAAAAGTGTTTAACCAAAAAGTAAGAACTAAAGAGAGACTAGACCTAGAGAAGAAAACTAGAGAAAGAGATAAAACCCTAAAATAGAAGTGCGCCCAAGGAGAGAAAAAGAGCAAAAAATAAAAACTAGCCGTCCTCTCCCCTTGAACGTTTTTTATTTATAGAGAAATAGGGAGAGAGACCAATGATTAGGGTTTGGGGTGCTCGCAATTGTGAGGTGGAGAAGAGAGAAGGGAGAAAGGGAGAGAATCGTAGGAGAGAGAGTATAGCCCACGATTTTCCTTTTTTTTCTATTTTTTTCCTTATTTCCTATTTTCTCTCTCTTCTTCATTTTGGCTGCTCTCTTGCTTTGAACGATTCTTCTTTGCTTTGAATTAATTAGGGCAATCTTCTAATTGAGTTGGAAATTTCGTCCATGCCCCTTGTGCTTTAAGTGATGAGTAGGAGAGAGAAAATCTTCAAAAAATCTCAAAAAAAAAGAGAATCGCCCAAGGTGGAGGAGAGAGAGAGTGTAGCGTCCAAGTGTGTGGGGTCCCTCCTTGTTAGCATCTGGAATATTCCCCTAGGACAATTGCAGACGGGCTGGGCCTACTTCTCGGTTCTGTTCTGGTCCATTATTCTTTTTCTGACCCGAAAAGAATAATCACGTGTACGGTTGTCCAAACGAATGTGTATTTTTAATACAACACATCCATCTTGTTTAGAATTTCGTCCTCTTTGCAGTCATGAAAAGAAACATGACTTCTTTACGTGTAAAAATAGAGATATGGCGCCCGATAGTCCTTAAGGCCTTTAAAATACAGAACCTGCAAAAAGAGAGTAAAACCCAAGGTAGCTCCATTCTAAGTATGTAAAAATGCATGCTTTACTACCTAGATTTTACACATAAATGTGCTCATCACCTATAATAAGGATCTACATCAGGTTTCCTTGAATAGATAGCCTTTTAACACATTAAAGTCTTGTAGGCTACTTCTGCAAGTATTTCTCCCAATTCTCAATGAAGTTTTCATCGGCCTTATATAGATCCTTCATGGATTCGAATCTAACAACCTCGGTGCTTAATGTGACCAGGAGAGTAGCTCTCCTACTCGGCCTACTCGGAGCATCTACAACCTTGTTGGTGGCACCCGATTTATGCTTAATCACATAAGAAAATTGCTTCAGAAAAGATGCCCACCTAGCATGCATTTTGTTGACGTGTTTCTACCCCTTGAAATACTTAAGGGATTGATGATCAGAATGTTGAACTCCTGAGGGAGTATATAACTCTCCCAAGTTTTTAAGGCATGGAACACCCCATACAACTCTTGCTTATATGTTGACCACTTCTATCTAGCTTCATTTAACTTCTCACTGAGGAATGCTATTGGCTGACGCTCTTGGGATAGAACAACACCAAGCATCGCACTCTAGCTCGAACACCTTATCAAATTTAGGCATAGCAAGGACTGGCGCAGTTGTTAGCTTCTCCTTAATCAAGACAAAACTATGGGCGGCTTCATTAGTCCAGTGAAACCTCCCTTTCCTCATGTAGTCAGTTATTGGGGTCCTATGCTATTGAAGTTCCAACTAAATTGATGGCAGAAGGTTGTTGCTAATCCATGGAAACTACGAACTTTGGTGACAGTAGTTGGGATTGGCGACTCTCTGATAGCATGCACCTTCTCATCATCAACATGAATTCTTTCAGCACTAACTACAAATCCCAAGAATATCAGATGATCTGTCATGAAGCTGCACTTCTTTAGGTTGATGTATAACTTATTATCCCGCAACACAGTCAATATTTGTCTCAAATGATTCAAGTGTTCTTCCTTAGTGCCACTATAGATCAAGATATTGTGGCAAATATCATGCTAACACAGACAAACCCTTGAATCCACAAGGTAGTTAAAACCCTATTTCCAAAGAGGAAGCATAGCAAAATGGCTGCTTTTGATCGAAAAACTAAAGTGTCTTACAAACGAGCCAAAGTGAACTTATATATTTAGGTCACTTCTAAGGAAGGGCAAAAATGTAAAACTAAGCAATTAGGGTAAAAACGTAAACATAATAGAAAATTGGGAAAACCCTAAATTTGCGACCAAACTTCACTGGCTTCGTTGAGGGCCTAAACGGATGAATTGGAAAAATCTTGTGCGGGCCTAGTTGTCCAGATGAATTGGGCCATATTTGCCTCTAGAGCGCTGCCTACCATTTCCGAATTGGGGTTACGGTTCCTGTGACGCTAGCCGAGTCAAAAGATGTGGTTCCAACAGTATTGCTGAAAATGTTGAAAATTCTAGGATGATCAGTCAATATCTTTGGCCGGATCATGTGGTCTTCTGCCGATCCAAACGATCTAGGAACTCCTCTGAGACCTCCTCTACATCAAGAGGACTATGGTAACCTCTAGAAGAAAGGAAAATGAAAAGTCACTAATAAAAGACCCACACATGGCTGTGGTCACCTTGTACATCAAGGAAAATAAATAATAGAGGGTAAATCTAAACTAGAAACTAAGTCCCCTACGCAAGGAATAAAACTTTCCTGAAAAGTAGCACCAATAAAAGCTGTCAAATTCTCTATATTCTTCTCTATGTATTGGCCATGGGGTCCACTTGAATTCTTGAAAATTCTTCCTACAAATCAGCTCGATTTACCTTGAAAAGAAAACCTCCATGCTAGTAATATTGGCCTTCAATCTCGTCCTCATCCATCTGGCTTATGGGACCCACAAATCTAATAAGAACCATCTCTTAGTCTTTACCGCAAGGAAGGAAGTAGTCCAGTCCTGATTACTTTCCATCATGTGTGCTGGCTTGGACTCCAAAAGATGTGGAGTCTTCTAACTTAAAAGTCACATTCCAGCAACAATTCTTCACGCAAATCTCTAGCTGTAACCTGCGACATTGCTGAAATATCTCCCTTGATCTGCTGTCTGATAGACTGTTGCTTGATGGATAATCGGGCAGAGAACTGGCTAGAATTTTGGGACAAAAAACATACCCATGTCGTGGGCCCAAAATACTGGTTCAATGGGGGGAAAACAAACCTGGACAGATTATGGTTGATTGATCTACATCAGATATTCTTGTCCCATGTTATTCACAGGACCATACTCTTGGTACAATATCCCAAAACATGTTATTTTTGGCCAAGAGCAAGTTCCCAGTATTTGTTATTGCGAAGAGTTCCCCCCTCCCCCCTCCCCCCTTCTAATTATGCAGTTGAGTTTCTAGAATTTGCACTGACAGCCATTTTTTTGTTGTTCAATTACATTGTGTTAGAATATGCTCATGCAGAATTCGTGTTGGGTCCTTTTTTTTTTCCTTCTTTTTACCTTGAGAAATAACATCTTTGTTTTCTTCTGAATTTTTGATGGATTGGTTCAGTTTCTTGGTGTTGATTGAGGTTTTTAGCATTTGATGTTGAGAATTGGACAGAAATTATTGCATGTTTTGGGTTGATCTTTTCTGAGTTTTCTTTAGTCTGGTTTGTGCCCCCCTCTCTTGGGGAATGTGATATCTGAAATCTCTGTGAAGTAGTTTTTGGTAATTGGTATTTCCTTTTGTGTAAAGACAGTGGATCCTTTGTGTCCAATATCTGAAATGGCCATAGAGTCTTTCTGTTTATTTAAGTTGATTATTTGGAACTAAAACATTTAGGGTTACTGTTGTGTGCTTGATGTGAAGACAAATATCTACGAGTCAAAGGCTCTGTAGTGAAGACGCAATATCCAACTTTAGTCAGCTTTGATCATAGCTTGCCGCCAGGAATCTTTGGGAGTCGAGTGGACTTGGGGACTCATGTAATTAACAAGTCTGTATGTTTATAAATATAGTACCGCTATTGTACCGGTTTTGTACAATCCAATGGGCTGTCACAATGGTACTGTTTTGTGCTTTAACTACTTGGAACGGGATCAGGTATGAGGTTTGTGTGTGCTTGCTTGCATTTTATTCAGGATTATAAATTGTTTATTGGTCCATTCTCATCCTAGGCAAAGTCCATCTTGTTGTGATAGGAATGAATAGGAACAAATGAGCTTTAGCTAATGTAATAAAGATACCAATTGTCGTTCCAAAGACCCCGCCTGCCTTATTTATTTTGAAAAGCTCAGGAATAGAAATTAAATTTGACACGACAATTGCAAACAATTTAACTGGAATGGTTTTAAAGGAATTTGATTCCAATATCACTGATGTTTGAGTCACCTCAGCTTCAGTTTTTAGAAAAAGGGTTTTCATCCGGCTTGCTCTACTTCCTCAGCTTGGGAAGTCATTGGAATAATCTGAGTTGGATAGTCATTTGGAGTCAACATATTTACTTGATTCCTAATGTTTGTGAGCTGAGTCAACTCGCTTGAGTTGCCGAGTTGACAAGTGATGATCTATATTACTTTTTCTCAAGTCTTAAGTGGTGTGACTAAACCTTAGCAACCAGAACCTGTGAAGAAGAATAAGAGAACTCTGAGAGAGATCTAAACCCGCAATAGGCTCATGGTCTGCCAATGAACTATTATAACAAGCAAAATCAGAGTCAGACTCTGAGTAGGTTACACACAACTTAGTGTAACTAGATTCCAACTAGGAAAACTAAAGGAGACCAAATGTATCACAATAGGGACACTCCACTATCGTGACTAATAACAGTACATATCTTAACATGTGGGAATGTCTTTGCTTGATTTAGAATAGCTAGGGAGAAGCCATAAATTAAAATTAATGAACTATGAGCAAGGATTAAAGTATCCGTATTGGTCGACCAAAATTAAGATACGTATCAGAAGGTATCGTATCGTATTGAAGATACACTGAGATACGCTAAAGATGCACACATAAATCGATAGAAAACACTTTTTTATACACTTTTGCATAAAAAAATTATTAAAAAAATCTATTGATAACATGTATTATGCATAAACATTAAATTGAGGGTATCGCACTACAAATTCAAGGTTTGTAGTTGTCCCATAAATGTAAAATCCTTGTTCTCAACCTTGATTTCCACTTTAGTTAAGAGAGAAATATGGCTGGCAGCAACTTTGGAACAAAAATTTCTCAAAAAATCGTGTTTTTCTGAAAAATGATCCATCTTGGCCATTATATGACCGTAGGGCACTGTATCGGTACGTATTGTACCATATCGGTGCATATCGATCATACCATATCGGTATGTATTGGTCGATACATACCGATACATACCGAAACGTACATTTCACCTCGATTTTATATCTTTCATAGTATCGGTGCGTATCGTATCGTATCGGTGTATATTGGTGCTTATCGGTATGTATCGTAGGATACATATCGATACGAAAGGATTTTAAAAATTCCATGTACCGTATCAGTAAGGGCCGATACAGATACGTATCGACTGATACGGTACAATACGTACCGATACTTAAAACCATGTCTATGAGATTTACTAGTAAGGTTTGCTTGGGATGTGGGTTGTGGGATTAACAATTTAGTACGACTTTCAGAAGAAACTTTTTTTTCAAATTAATGAATGGTGTTCTTTGAGATTTTGGATTAAATTCCCAAAAGTTAGGTTGTATTATGGCTGACATTGAGTCGGAACATAAATGTCAATATTTTGGATTAAATTCCCAAAGAGCTAGATTGTATAATGGTTGATCAATAGGGACCAAGGGTTTCAGGTGATGCATCAAATATAAACAATAAACAGAAACACTCACAAATCTGAATTAAGGTTGATACTGAAAACATGAATTTTTGAGGTGAGGCTGGGAGAACAGAAGTGATATTTAGATGAATCTAACCTTCATTCCCGTTCGAGAGTTGTACTTGTATGGAGTCAGTACCACCAAAGATCATGTCCTGAGGGAAGATGCCCTCTATTCTGTAAATGAGCTATACATTTTCCTTGTCTTCTATGCATGTGAACATGGACTTCACTGCATCAAATTGCATACCTATTTGGTCATCTTATGTTGATGGAGATTCCGCAATGCCTATTAGCCGTACAATGCCAAATTCCTGCTTTTGTCGGTCTAAGGAAATATTCTTGATAATGTTTTTGTAAACTACCTCTTTTGAATTCTCATGATGTTTCAACTTTCAAGGACTGAACTAAAGTGCATTCATCAATGGTTATTAAGATCTTTGTTGGACATGATCTTCTGATTTATTTAATGTTCCTTTCTGTTTCTTACACAACCGTGATGCATTCAATTTTTCCCACTCATAATTTTTTTTTAATGTAGCTAGGTCATTACTCTCACGGAAATATGTTTTTTCTTTCTGTAATTCTTTCATATTTGGATTTTTATTTTGTGCAATGCCCTGTATTTGTATTCTTTGTCTCTGTTCGTGGTATTGCGTACGTTAAAAGGAATAAACTTCTACTTTCCCTAATAAGGTGTTATATAGAATTTGTTTGTTTGAGAGGAATGCTTGGTCTGTCAATGTGGCTGCTCCACTTATTTATAAGTGACATACAGGTGCAAGTACTATAATGCCTCTATGAACAGGTTTACCCTTATATTACCCATATTAAACCCATGGTACAACAAAATTAATGAATTTCTTGTAATTGGCCTGTTGCAAAGATGCTCTTTATTGAATTATTTATTTCTCCTTGCAGCTTAATCTGGTCTATAAAAGGGCCCATGGAGTTCTTTAAAGCTTTAAGTGAAGTGGCACCATTGAATGAGCAATGCTTTGATATTCCTGATATTCAGAGATGCCCATTCCTGCGAAACATTAGTGAATCTACAAGTTTTTCCTTCTCCTCATCGAGTTTCCCCTTTCCTGTGAGTGTCATCATGCTGAATTCTGT
Organism: Macadamia integrifolia; assembly: GCF_013358625.1. Taxonomy (NCBI): domain Eukaryota; kingdom Viridiplantae; phylum Streptophyta; class Magnoliopsida; order Proteales; family Proteaceae; genus Macadamia; species Macadamia integrifolia. The sequence continues at coordinate 6,056,389 of NC_056565.1, forward strand.
CTTGGATTTTTATATTCTATGGTTTTGTTTGTGTAATCATGAAAAATCAAGGTTGGAACACTGAGGTTGCTGTTTCCAAGTAACACCTTGTATCCATTTGCTTTTCTTCAGAGACGGAGAGCCAAAGGTCCAATTTTTGAAGATGGTCCTAACTTTGATATGGCATTTAGGCTTTTTCATGGGAAAGAAGGTGTAGTCCCACTCTCTGGGAGGTCATATTCTCATTCCAAGAATATGGAGATGGATCCTGAGCTTGCACCCCAGTTTAATCCCTTAGCAGCCAAAGCAGCGACTATCAGTCTCTCAGCATTTGGGCCTGGAGGGCCATTCAGCTTTGATTTCTTTTCTGAGAAATGGAAGAACCAGAAAAGGAAATCCAAATCATCCGACAAGGGGAAACCTGCTTCGGAAGCACAGGTAGATTAATTTTATCCATTAAATGGTATGAAGTATTGCTCAGTTCTGTATTGAGACAACAGCGACTTCTACTGAGCCTTCTGACAGACACATTGATTTGGTCATTCAGGGCAGTGACTCAAAGCATGAATCACTGGGCAATGAATGGCTCGAGACTGGAAACTGCCCAATTGCCAAGTCTTACAGAGCTGTGAGCCGTGTTCTACCAATTGTTGCAAAAGCTCTTCAACCTCCTCCAGGCATGAAATATGGGTGCCCACCTGCAGTGGTTGCAGCCCGAGCTGCCTTGGCGCGTACAGCTCTTGCAAAGACCCTCCGTCCCCAGGCTTTACCAACAAAGATACTTGTGATTGGTGTATTGGGCATGGCAGCGAATGTACCACTTGGTATATGGAGGGAACACACCCGTAAATTCTCGCCGTCATGGTTTGTGGCAGTGCATGCGGCTGTGCCATTCATAGCCATGCTTAGGAAGTCCATTCTAATGCCCAAGACAGCCATGGCTTTTACTGTTGCAGCCTCGGTCCTAGGTCAGGTTATAGGTTCTAGAGCTGAACGAATCCGCCTGAAGAAAATAGCTGAGAGGAAAGAGTTGGAAGCAGGAGCAGAAACTAAAGGTGCCATTTGTGAGCCTAGTCCAGGTGAGGTAGGTGAGCTCACTGCTGGACGTTGTGGTGGGAAGAAAATTATATCGGACCCTCTTCTATTTAAGCCAGCTGGTATTTCCCCAGCTAATGTTTGTTTTTAATTTTGACTGTTCTGATTGGTTGTATTCATTTGGAAGACTAAATTTCAAAATATAGGAGGGAAGAAGGGAAAAAGAGAGAAAACGACATTGTTCTTGCACATAATGATATCTGATTATCGTTTCACCTATTTTATTTCTTGTAAAACATGAATCAGACTTTGATGTTATAATTGTATTGCTATTGTACAACTTGACAATCGACTGGTTTGAGAGTTGATCTGCATTTTGATGACTTGGTGATGAGCTAATGAATGAGTTAAATTTTTCAGGTTGCATCTCAAAACTCTCTTCGGAGGCCATATACTAGGATTTTCTCAAACTCCGGCTAATCGGAGCTCCTTAACTTCTACATCTAAGGGAAGGTGATTGCTACTGAACTGCAATGTTGCTTTTTCTGTTGGCTAAAAACCACTTTATCCTCGTGGCATGCAAATATTGGAACCCTGACTGGTTGCTGGCATTTGAAATATGCTCGACTCTAATCAAACTTCAAACCACTGGGAATTGGTGGGGTGTTCCACAATTCTTTAGTTCTACCATGGAACAAGACTAGATGATAACTATTGGATGAATTATTTAGCCTTCTTATCTTTGTTAGATAAGGGAATAAGTGAAGGAGCATGGCATTTGTGAGGGCTAAAAGTTCAGTACATGATGCAGCAATACAGTTGAGATGACAATCATGTTTGAGGGATTGGAATTGCATCGGCATAATTGGTGGAATCTGCTGATTCAAATTGTGATTGGTTGATCCTAATCCAGTTTCCTGTCCAATCCAAATTCCTGTCATGTGAAGAGTGGCCGCTCCGATCTGATCCAAATTGGTTCCCCTGGCCAATTCGAAAAACTGCATGATGAACACAATGCAGGGGTGATGGACTTGCCACGGTTAGTTAGGGTATGAGAGAGAGTGAGAGGGAAAGCTGGAAAGGGAAGTGGGGGTGGGGGTGGGGGTGGGGAAAGCGGAAGAGGAATGAGAGGGAAAGCAATAGAAAAAAAGTTATAAAATATTATATGTACTGGTAGCACAAAAAAGAGCAGCAGAATGAACACTGTCAAACAGGTGGACTGAAACTTGGAAGATATATATACAGGAAGAAAATAAAACTTGAGGATTGTGTTTAAAGTTTAAACATGAGTGATCAATTAGGGATTCTCCCATAAAAAACCAGCAAAGCCAAGCTATCCATCCATGTCATAGGGATGGTAATAACAAGTATGTACTGTCATGAAAAATAAACCCAACAAAAGGCCCCCGATATGGAGTAATATCTGATTCAACTTGTAAGGAAGACTCAGTTTTTGCAAGAAGCAAACCAGCCAAAAACGCTCTCAATGGCATAGAAAGGCCAGCCTGTTTCAATAAAACAATCAATTAATGTTGGAAAGAAGACACATGAGGAGTGAATAGCAGGGATGCACATACCCTAGCTGTAAGAAGACTTAGTCCCCAGAATAACGAGAAGGGTATTAGTAGAAAATATCTCAGCATTCTGATCTTAGCAATTTGCCTATAAATTAGCCAAAGCAACTGAAAAAGCAGAGGAGAGTTAGTAATCTAAAGCACAAGATCTAACGCAACCCAATCCACACAAGAGCTTCACTCATGTAGTCATGTTGGGTGCTTTAGTTTCATAAGAGCTTTTACTTTATGCTTCCGACCATCTCTTTTGAGATATTCAAGTTCTATGCTCTCTCACTCCCAGAGTTTGATAACTATTCGCCATCAGGACCATTTTCCTTGGTTTTGAGATATTTAAGCTTGGGCAAAGTGTAAGCAAAGAGCATGCATTCTTTTAGATGGGTATGAATTTGATTCAGTAAAGTCTGCGACTGTTCAAACGCTATAAGGTAACTCTACAGCTTAAGATGCAAACTATGATTCATATCAAACAATCATTCCAAGGTATTATTGACAAACTGACTAACCTCTGTAAGAATTGAATTCTGGTCGAAGGACCTTTGTTAATTGGATAAGCAACAACAGTAAATAGAGTGAATTAACTGTTCAATAGCAACAAATCGAAAGGAGCTTGTAACAGAACAACGTTTGACATTTAATCAATTAGTTCAGAGACTGTCAAGATTTGTCCCATCTTTTGATGGGGCAATTGCGTTCAATTAGAATTTGTAAGTTACAAGTTAGTTGTATCGTTTTTAGATTTCATTATTCGAAATTTAGAATTCCATGGTTCCTCATGTAAGATTTCCTATTAGGTGGACTAGCATAGTCAAAGATTTGTTTCCAAAACCGATTTAGTGGTGTTGACTAAAGATGGAGTAAGCAGAAAGAATCCAATTATTTGGTAAGTGATCTCTATGGAGATATTGGATTCTATTAGCACACCTTAATGGTATGAAATATTTATTACTATGTGTGAACCTAAGGTATTATTTCCTTAATGGGGAGGAAACTCTAATTTCTTTGCAGGGTTGGTCCCTACCCTCACCCCTATATATAGTTATCACTGACCCATTAAGTGAGGCTAATGACCTAAAGTAAAAAGGAAAGAGGGTAGACTAGATCAACATTGATCGTGTTGTACAAGGAGCATACAAGAAGACATTGAGGAGTTCTTATTCTTCAGCCATGGATTCAGGTATGCCTAAAACATGTCTTTGTAGTGTTTATCATGCATGCTCATTGATTTCCATGAATTGTTTCTGTATTTATTTTCTTTCAATGGTATCAGAGCCTATTCATGATGAGTCAATGGGCTGCAATTTTATGAGAATCATGTAATGAATAATTGCTGCATGTTAAAGGGTTTATTTGATATGCCCAGTAAGGCCGTTGCATTATTCGTTTTATGAGTTGCAGATTTTAGAGTTTTTTAAGCTTTTGTTTTTATTTTGGGAATGAGATTCTCTTCTATATTAATAAATAAATAAATTGAATCTTTGAGACGTGTTTCCTTGTTTGAAGGAAACGTACATAAGGCTCAATTTTTTATTTACATTAGTTTAGTAAACCATGAAGTGGTCACTTTACCTAATGTTATGAAAGCGATGGTATGCCAAGTGCCAACAAATTCACCACGATCCAGGAGGAAGATGGTGATATAGCCGAATATGATATTAGAAAAAATTAATATGAGGAAGTTAATATGTTATCTCTTTCCATGGATTTTCCTAGGAGAACCCGCCTTGTTTTGAATAATCATCGTGGGAGATGATTTACTTTACAAAGATTAAAAAAAAAAAAAAAAAAAAAAAAAAAAAAAAAAAGGTGAAATAAAGAATAAGGCGTTGGGCTATTGGCTTAAATGTCCGGTTTCGAATTTGGCTCGGACCAGAATTTATTTGATAGATTCACCCTTATTTTAATAAAATATTTTATTACCATATACATTTTTGCTTTACCGGATCCATTAGAATTGGCATCTGATCCGATCCAGTTGATATTGAACAATATAAGTCATTTTTTTTTTGTTTAAAGCTTAAACTTGAATTGGGCCAAGCCCATGTGTTTTTTTTGTTTTGTTTTTATTTTTTTTAAACTAAAGTTATATATCTAATGGGCTAAGCCCATTTGCTTTATATTTTAAGAATGGTTTGTTTAAAAGAATAAAAAAAATAACTTAACTTAACACTAATGGGCTCAAGCCCAAATTTTTCTATATATAAATATTATGGGCTAATAAATCGATTATTATGGTTCAATCAAAGAGAAAGGTCTTCATTCCAAGATAAACATCTTTGATCGTTTACAACTTCTCTGAAGGTCGGCTTCGATGTCGGTCTGTGATGAAGGGTAAGGTTATAGATCCAAAGACCCATCCTTCAAGTTATTATTATTTTTTCTTTTAAGGTTAAATGGGCTGAGCCTATGGGTGTTTAATGGTTTGTTTTGAGTTGCCCATGTTTATTTAAGTGTAATGGGTTGAAGCTTATGGGCCTAATTTGAAATAGGCTGAATTGAACCAAATTAAATCCAATTTGGTAAATCAAATTAGATTGTAGACCACTATAATGTTGAACACGTATGTTTGAAGTATTGTGTGATTAGATTCAATGATCCGAATCAACATCGGTTGAGATCGATCCTACACTTGATTGTTTGAGACTTGGCATTGGTATTGTATCATAGGTAAAATAATAATAATAATAATAAAATCCAATGTCTTGATCAAGTCCTCTTAAAGTGATTAAATCCTAAATCAACCCAAAATCAAGAAAAATCGATTCTACCAAAATTGTGCCATGACTAAACCGATCAAGTTCGTAAATTCAGATATTCGACACATTGACCCCAAAAAATTGAACCATTTGGGTTTTTCAATGGGTAGTCAAAAAATCCACTGGAAAAAATCATCAATATTGATCGATGTTAACCGAGAAAGTATTTATTAAAAAAAAAAATCTATTATTTTTGTATTTAGTTATAGAACCAATTGGTCATTGATTAATGTGTTGAACATTGACTATATTATTGATATTGTGAAGGATTTTATCATTTGAAATAGTCTTATATGGTAATGGTCAATTTTCGCATAATGTCTAATGAGGTTTTTTTTTTTAGATTTAAAACAATTATATTGAGAGTCATAAGGTCTTGTGAATAATAAAATACCATTGGTCTTCATGATGTGCACTTTATTATGTACTTGGGATGTTGTGGATAATTACTTAACTGGTCAAACTAGTGGGAGGATGTAATTATGTACTCTGATATGTTGTTTATGGTTCGACCAGTGGATGTATGTTCAATATACTGGATTGAATTTAAAACAAAAAAAATGAGACTTATATTTTGTGTTCCACAACAATTTTGGAACAGCTATAGTGTTTTGTCTTTATTCTATAGTGGCTTCAGAATTGTATTTCTATTTATGCATGTTTTTGCACTGGTTTATCATTACTATGATATTAAAAAAGTCATTTATGAATGACATAGGAAAAAAATTAATGGCATTTTATTTTTACATGTCATATTTGGAATACTCTATGATGAATAAATATATTGGAATTAAGTTGGGTGTAAGCTTTCACACATGTTTAGCTGTAAAAAACATTTCTAGGGAACCATGAAAGGGTGATGTGGATTCCACCAAAGTGACGTATCTTGTACTTTCATGGTTTTCCCTAGGGCAGCATAGTATGTGACATTTGCCTAAAGATGATGTCACAAAAGTTAAAGAAAATGACAGTAACCTAAGGATTCTGATCCCAAAGGTAAAGGGATCTCAAAAGTTATTGTTCTTTTCACAGTTAATACAAGAAAATGAGAGGACCAGTGTATTCCTGTCTTAAAGGATAATGATACAGTTTTAGCTATAACTCTTGAGTGATATAGTCATTACAGTGAATGCACATGAATCTCACCAAGTTAAACTTTGTTATTGGTGTGGTCTATTTAAATCAATTTTTTGTGAAGATTCTTGTGGGTAGAGTTGGCATCTTAAAGATTAATATTAATGATGATACCTATACTCACATTTGAGATGTTATGACACAAGATCATCCTACGTTGCTTCTACATGTTGATGGTTTATTAATTATTTTCAGCATAGTTTTAATGAAATCCAGTTTTAAGTCTAATAATTGTATAGACCATAAACAGTTTATGCAAATGGAATTAGAAATCGTTTAATTTTGATTTATTGAAATGACTTCTGAAATCTGTTTATATTGTTGACTATTTTGGCCTTGTTTATTCAAGCCAACAGTTAGATCTAGTTCTAATATGAACTGATATTGACTCTTATAAATGGTACTACTAGGTCATCTAGTCCTACTCTCTTATATTAGTGAGAGAATAAATTATTATCCTATTGAGGGTGATAGATGTATTATACATGTTTTATTATGTATACTACACTTGTCGTTTCATAAATTTTAAGTCAATCTGGGGTATTTTGGTATTTCTTCGATGTTATATTTATCATCTGTGACATCAGGTTTCGTCACGAGACACATAATTATGAGTTTTGACACCCATTTATGATTCAAAATATCACAAGTGCATTGTTTAAGTACTATTTCTTCGAATTTATATGTCATATTTGTACTTATGATAAAGTTCAATTTTATTGAAAATTCATCGAGATAAAACAGATATATTATATTCGAATGATTTAAATGAACTCATTGAAGTTTTAGTGGCTTATTGATATAAAGCCTATAAAGTTGTTTATACTTACTATGGATCTAAACCAATATTATCTTTATTTATTAAAGACTTATTGTTGTTTTTAGCCTATAAGTTATTCGATTCATGTGCCCTATTAGCTAATTTTCTTTTGACTTGAAGAAATTATGATGCTTTATTATGATTGACTTTAAAGTTTATGGGCTAAGGTTTGTATTAGATATTAAAGTCATTTGGGTTGAAAGTTCATACTTGCATACAACTTCGTATATCTAATGAATTATGGATAAAGTAACATATTTCATATGTTTTTTGTTATCATGAATAAATGTTATGAACTTTCATATTTAGCATATTGTCATTATAGAAAATACCATATTTAGATTTTTATTTATTTATGGTAATGGCTGGAAGTACAAAACTGTCATACTAGGAATGTACTCACTTTGATAACTGTTAAATTATGGTGTTACCATATTGACTATTAGGATTTATAATGAGTTGCTTTTGTGAGCTTATGTTGAATATTTTATTAATTAAATACTGAAATAGCTCATCTTGTTGTTTGCACCCAAAATCTAAATCCACGGGCATTTGGTAGCAATCCAAGTCTACAGGTTTTTATAATTTCAGTGATTACGCTTCCACTTAGTGGGCTAGTTACTGAGATTGTGAAATTACTATTGACTATTCATGATGGGTTGCAGTCAAGGAGACCATATGGCTAATGATGTGCTCTTGCCACCACAGGTGAGTCTTCATTTGGTCGGTTTCGCTTGATAGTGTGAGGGTGACATTTTGTGCTTCATAGCTTTGGAGATTCTTGTCTTGCCACCACAGGTGACGGAATCTTCAAAGTGGTGTTGTTTCGAGCGTCTCGCCTTATCTGTGAAAGATTCCACTACATGTTGGGCAATCTTGCCACCACAGGTGTGACCCCGATGACGTCGGATCTTTTTTCAATTTCTGTTTTCCTCCAATTATTGAAAACAATACTGGGATAAATCTGATTAATAGCCCAATTAGTTAGATTTAATTATATTGTTGGGAAGTTTAATATGCCTTCTGTTTTTGCATATTGTATATTTTGGTAAATATGTATGATTATATTTGTCAGCTTTGACTTCCCAACTATTTTTCTGTTAAAAAAGTTTGAATAGTTCAAATTTTAAGGAATAAAATTAATCCTTTAATATCTCTCTGGCTATTATGATAATAAATTTTAATCTTGAGTTGATGAGCCTCCTAAGCCAGTGGTTGTTAATTATGTTCAAGCTAAGGTTCTTTATGAAAATGGAAGGAATAGAATATGTCTATCTAAAGATCAGTAGGAGTAAGCTTATGAATCATAAATTTCTGTAGAACTATATTATTACAGATTTGTTAACTCTATATCTAAACCATTGAGGATGTTCTGTGATAACTCCGTTGCGATTTGTTTATCTCATAACAGTAAAAGTACTTCAAACTCTAAACACATTGACATTAAGTAATTTTTTGTCAGAGAGAAAGTTCAAGAGTCACAGATTACAATGGACCAGATTGTTACAGAAAACATGATTGCAGATCCTCTTACTGAGGGATTGACTCCAAAAGTCTTTTAAGCGCATGTCACTAATATGTGACTTGTTAGTTCTTATGATGTATTTTATTAGTGGGAGCTTTGCTCATATATTCAGTTGCATCTGAGTTCAGCATTATTATATCTATGAAACATCATTATTGTTCTCGAGAATATACATGTATTTTATCATGGGCATTTGTTTATGTGTATACACTTATTTATTTGCCTCCTACAAAAATTTGAGGCTATATGTGGTGTATGTACCTCATTCGGTATCTGAGGGTTTAGTCAATACACACACATCCAGTCGCTAGCAAAGCCTCGTTTGATTAAGGTCTAGTGCTAGTGTTGTGAGACATCTGAACCCAGTCCCAATGAACTTCTTTGATTGAAGCTTGAGCGTTTGGGAGACGCTTGTAGTTAATGAGACCTTCAGTATCTGTCTCATAGGGCTCATTTGGTTTTCGAGCCAGGACCAATTTGGAAATAGACATGATGATTACTATTGCATGTTATTTTCATACCACACTTTCATATTGTTCAGCCCAAGTCGGTGATGTTATGAGCACTTTGACGTGTATGGTCTTATATCGCTTTAGATGTGATGATCAATACGGTTGGGTGTTTGTAATTCTCATTCGGACCAAGGCATTTGGTTTAAGGTGCACTCCATTGGACACTGTTTTGTTTGTGGCCACATTCAGTTTATCTAAATCGGAGAGTCCTTTTAAATAATTTTAAAATCTAAAACTTGTGACATATGCTGCCCAAGTGGGAGATTGTAAAATTTCCTATTAGGTGGGCTAGCATAGTCAAAGATTTGTTTCCAAAATCGGTTTAGTGGTGTTGACTAAAGATAGAGTAAGCAGAAAGAATCCAATATTATTTGGTAAGTGATCTCTATGGAGATATTGGATTCTATTAGCACACCTTAATGGTATGGAATATTTATTACTATGTGTGGACCTAAGGTATTATTTCCTTAATGGGGAGGAAACCCTAATTTCTTTGCAGGGTTGGTCCCTACCCTCACCCCTATATATAGTTATCACTGACCCATTAAGTGAGGCTAATGACCTAAAGTAAAAGGGAAAGAGGGTAGACCAGACCAACATTGATCGTGTTGTACGAGGAACATACAAGAAGACATTGAGGAGTTCTTATTCTTCAGCCATGGATTTAGATATGCCTAAAACATGTCTTTGTAATGTTTATCATGCATGCTCATTGATCTCCATGAATTGTTTCCGTATTTATTTTCTTTCACCTCAAACATATGGCATGTAATGATTTCATCCTTAGTGTGCATTGTGATGAAAATCTTGGAATTTGGGCTCATCTACTCAATTAAATGCATAACAAAACATTCAGGAGACCCAGGACTGACTAATGAAGATATTAATTCTTTGAATGAATGACAACCAGACTTCAGAGCTGTTGGAGAACATAATGCCCCCAAAAGCTGTTGTGTTGGGAACAACATTCAAGGATAAGCCAAATAAATAGTTAAGGGAAGAGGAACACAAATGATTGGAGAAAGCTATATCCCAAAATATTGCGTTTACAAGCACAGTATAGTTGGAAAAAGGGAATCAACAAGTAGACTATACTCCCAGGAAGCCTTGTATAAATCAAGCCTTCCATAAATCAAGAGGTTCTCATATTTGTTTTGACAAATCTAATTCAAGAATCAATTCCCATATGATACCTATGGATCATGTATTCAAAAATCAATTTGGGTCTTCTTTTCACATGATGGCACTTTAATACTCAAATTTTGGCCCCAAGTAGTGTACATACCAATCCATATCCATGCTTAAAATTTTAGTCCAGTTAGACTTATACACATGCATGGTAGAAACCAAAGAAATTGTATTATAGATAGAAAGTTTCCATCAACTTTTTTAAAATGCACTGAAACAAGGAGTAAGGGTGCGACTCACAAAAAGCAAGCAAGGACTAAAAAGAATCTCCAAAGTATTGTTCCTTCCTTAATAAGGAGGCATATAGGATTAATAATAACTGCCAAAGTTGTTTAAATTAATGGATGCTTTTGCTTTCTTCAAGCATTGCTCCCTCCTTCATGCTTTTACAATTCTTTTTGATAACGAAAGAAATGAAAGAATATTTTTATTTGGATAATGGATTTTTTCTCTTCCTCTTTTAGACCAAATAGAAAG
>NC_056565.1:6067488-6067849 GCF_013358625.1 Macadamia integrifolia
TTTTTTTTTTGCCGTGTTTTTCTTCATCTATAGTGAAGGAGGAACCTTCTCACCACTGATATCGGTCCCATTTTGATTAGATGAAGGAAGGATGTTTTCCAACTTGCCTAGGGGGTGGGAGATTATGATGACATAGGAATCCAATCACCACTGATGAGAAGATTTTTATTTCTTCGTCGGCAAAGGAAAATCTTTGGCTACTTTTGGTAACATAGAAATTTCAGTTTCTGTGTCAAAAAGCCTTTTTTTTTTTTTTGAAACGAAACTGAAATGACGAAACTACCTTTTGTCGTTCCATCAATTCTCGGTTCTAATGTTTTTTATTTTTTTATTTATTTTTTTCACTTTTTGTTACAAAAAA
>NC_056565.1:6067869-6093600 GCF_013358625.1 Macadamia integrifolia
AAAAAAAAAAAAGAAGCAAAATACATCAAAAAATGCACCAAACACTTTATTCCGTTTTTTCGTTTCCATAGAATGAAAAAACTCCAAAATCGTTTTTCTGGAACATTACCAAACGCAGCCTTTGACTTCTTTTGATACACCATTGGTTTAGTTGGGTTCGCACCTAGAGCTTGCAATTGTGTTGCGTTGGTCATGAAATTACATTTTGATCACAATATTGGGATTGATGAAGGCATTTATTCTACCATGTGAATAGATATGTGTGCATTATCAAATTCAAAGTTTAATTCAATGAAAGATCTCTTTCTGTATTGATACACATCCCATGTATATTATGCATGTGTGTGATTACTCCATACATTAAGGTGCACTCTTTCAGCTCTAAGTGAAAACAAATGGTTTAGATTTAAAATCTAAAAAACGCAATTAAAATTGATGGATCATATTTATCTTGTGATTTTCAGAAACATCACTTTCCATTGTTATATGGATACCCACTTGAAATAGAATTGGTGTTGTGCTAGATATGCTCCCCTCCAATTTTAGAGTATAATTTTCTGATTTCAAAGCATCCAAAATAGCAATTCTCAAGGCTTGGTCTAGTTGTTAAAGACCTAAAGGAAAGGGAAGTGAAAAATTATACAAAAATTAAAATCTCCTTATGACCCCATATAATTAAATCATTAACTCTAAATCATTTCATATTTGATTATTAAATTTTAAATTATTTTGGGAAAAGGCTGGGTATGCTCGTGCATTACCTAGGAAAAAGGCATGCTAACATCTATTGGCCGTTAGAATAGATAGATCAGATCTATGCGATTGATTAAATATAGTGTGTATGTATCTATCTATTCCGCTCTCTTGCAACTCCTTTCCTTCCCCTTCTTCTTCCTCTCTGTCTTTGTCTCTGGAGCTACCTCTCTTACCTCGTCTACCTCCGGCTCTGGCTCTGGTTTTGGTTCCTTCTCCCCCTCGCTCCTCTTTCCTTCCACCTACATCTTCTTGCATCTCCCTCAACCTCGCCCCCTACTACTCGCTACCCCACCTCATCCCTGCTCTTTGCCACTGTTGCAATCTTCGCAATCCTACAAGAATTCGAGAGGAGGTTGATAGACTTAAAACCAAGGTTGAACAGGTCGCAAAAGGAAATTCATCATTTCCTCACAAGGTATCTGCAAAGTTACAAGAGAATGCTTATTAATTTAATTAGGAAAACAAAAATTGGAAACTATTTCCAAGTAAATGGAAACTTCTCAGTCGATTAACGGACTTAAAGCATAGGATGATCCCAAAGACATTCGAAACCCTACGAACGCTGTTTCCAGTGTGCCCCGAATTGTTAGACCATCATAAAACAATTGCAGAGGGGAGTAAGAGTGGAGATATCTGAAACCTTATAAACGCTACTTCTAGAGTGGCAACGTTTCAATGTGGGTGAAGCAATGTTTCAACGTGACTTAAATTGTTAGACCGAGGGTAGAGATAGAATTAGAGAACAAATAAGGTATAGCAGCAGTGGATTGAAGGTTTAGACCTCTTTTCTCAATCTAATGGTTTTATTTAAAATAATTAAATCTTACTATTAAAATCCCGCTAACACATAAAATTCCAAGGTGGTTGCTAACATACCTATCCCCTTCCCTTTTATTTTACATCCAATTCTCCTGAGTTTGAAACGTAAAATAAAAATTCTATCTAAAAAGTACATTTCACTTTCCTTTCCCTTTTATTTCCCTTGCCATCATGCAGAGCTGCAACCTCCTTGCGGTTGTTAACTGACCAACTTTTCTTCGACTGTGGGTGGCAAGTGGGTGTGGGCAGCACGAAATGTGCCTTTCGAAGAGCGGAATGGGCCACGTGCATTTGGGTCTTAGATTCCAGTTGGGTCCCACAGCCTCGGACTGTGTACGGCACTAAGGCACTAAGGCACACATGATTCGCGCTTTCCGTTTCGGAATAAAGCTTTCAATGCTACGAGTCTGTCAAAAAGGTCAGCTACTTGAACGGTTCTCCTTATCCCCTGTAGGCCTGTAGGCATCTCATGAGAAACCAACAACCTCCAAAATCGTCCTTTAAAATGACATTTATACCCCCAACCGTTCCTCAAATTTTAGGTCGCGTGCCCTCCACTTCGTCTACTCCACACATTTTCACAAATAAGCGAAAAGAAACAAAGGAAATTGATCGAAGCAAGTAAACCAGAGAGCATCTCTTCATCATTTCATATGATTTTTTGTCCATTAACGTAATTATCTCTCTCTCTCTCTCTCTCTCTCTCTCTCTCTCTCTCTCTCTTCGGATCTACGAGTAAAATGGTAATGGAGGGGTGAGAGAACGACTCCAAATCGTTTGGTTCAACAAAGTTTCGAATTTTTAAATAAAATACATTTTTTTCGAATTTTTCTCTGGTTCATATCTCAGACTCTAACGATCTTCGCGGCTTTGACGACCGGATTCTCACGAGCGATGGCCTCGCGACCTGCGGTTTTGTAATCGTAACTGCATACGTGGCGGTCAGAGTATCGATGCTCCGAACAGAACAAATCCCCGCACCGGCATCGAAACCCCGTCAACCCTACCTTCCTCCTGCAACCGGAGCACCGATTCACCTCCCGCCTTTGGGTGTTCGTCGAATCTGTTCCCTCCGCAGATACCGCCGTCGTCGCTTCTGTCGTTGTTGTCTTGAGCGCCGTGGGTTCCCTCCGAGTCTTCATCAGCAGCAGATCGGACTCAGAATCAGATCTCGCCGGCGACGATCGAGAGGAGCTGGATCTGGACTTGTTATCTTGCGACGAAGAGGAGGAGGAGAAGTTGAGGGGCTTGAGGACTTCTGCGTTGGCCTTGAAGCAGTTCTGGCACATGTTCTTGGTGGCTGGGTTTCCAGGGAAACCACAACCGTTTGTGCAGAGGGTGAGGGTTTCAGGGACCTTGAATTCAGTCTCTTCTTTCTCCCTTTGAGCCATCTTTCCTTTTCTGGGTTGATGGATTTCGATCTGAGAAAATGAATCGGAAAAAAAAAATATTACAGATCAAGCGAGGAGGAAGGATAGGAATTAGGGATCAAAGCTGGAGGCCGGAGGTGGGTGTCTCTCTTGGTTGGAATGGGTGGAAGAGGGCTTAAGAGGGCAACGAAGGGTAAGGCCAGGGGATGGGTCTCTTTTATGGGATTCCAAGGTCGGTAATGGGCTAATGGATGTAGAATAATGGGCCACTTTGGAACGCGCAGCAGACGTTCACTCCCATTGATTTTACCATTTCACCCCTCACTGACCTTTTCTCCCTTTCTGCATCAGCTCTCACTTGTTCTAAGTTCTAACCGGGCAAAAATGAAAATAAAACAAGGTGATGCACTCATACATGCACCACGGCCGATACGGTTGAACCCATCCGGTTCATCCACTCTTTACCCCGGCTCAATAACAAAAAATGTTGTGTTAGTGACGTTAGTCCGCTTAAGTTAGACCAACCCATGTGCACATATGGTCGGACCGGCTAAGGTATTGAATTATTGATGATGACAGAAAGGGTGGGAAAGGCGAGGAGCATACGGGGATTTCCGAAAGGGCCAGAATCAAGTTGTACATAATTGTGCTTAAAATATACGGTGAACCTTGGCCAGGTGAGGGACAATAGTGTAATCTCCATCCTAGTAGCCCACCGTTTTGTGAGCCAGTGACGGAACTTTCTTTGTAATTTTATACACACCCCGTGCAACCGTCCAGCTTTTAGCCGCCCGATCTGACCGACTCTTTTCCTTTCAGAGCGGTCACTCTCGTCGTCGCCTTGCCGTACACGTGGGCCTGCGGTTCAGTACTTACGTGTCATCCAGGTATTGCTTTGTTTTGTGCGAGCGAAGCTAGTTACTAGGCCCAACACTAACTCCGGCTCAAAGACACGTCGATGTACGGACCCCACTTTCAATTTCATGGTGGGTCCCACCATGAAAAACCAATGGGACGAGTCCACGGTAACCACTTTGAAAGTAGTCCCGAGAGCGACGGGGTTGACAATTAGTCACAATTACACTAATCCAACGGCACAGATGTAATGTGCGGCAGATGGTGGGGGCAGATTAAAGAAAGTGGGGAGGCGGGAGGCTGGAGGCGGGAGGCGGGAGGCGGGAGCCGAGGGACTGTTGTGGGTCCCACAGGTCAAAGGTTTTCATAAATGAAGTCAACCAATTGTAGATGAACACGTAGTCATAAAATGAGGGATTCTCCGACGACGCCGTCAAATTTTTGAGATAACCACTTGCACGGCGTTGCTCGTCACTTACCGCTTACCACCAACACCCAACGGAAGAAGAAAGGGCAGAAAAAAAAAAAAAGCGTGACGTCCTCACATCAGGAGATGCTTCCAATGTTTGATTCATAAAATAACAATGAGGCACGTGAGATGGTGTCGTTTTTAAGCAATTCATCGGAATCATTTGAGCCAGGGCAGCCAAGATCTTTTTTTTTTCTTTTTCTTTTCTTTTCTTTTCCTGGTTATCAAACACAGCCTTAAGGCCAAGACCAATCATAGTTCGATATGAGTTGAGCCTGTTATCCAGCCCAAGCAGAGTTAGAAATATATGTGGTGCTAGACCAATTATATAATGAGATGTAACTTCTCTCTCTCTCTCTCTCTCTCTCTCTCTTTAATATTAAATCTTTCCAATCATTTTCTACCTTTATTCCTCTCTAGATATGCTTTACAAATATGTTGTATTGATGATTGGTAGTTTTTAATTTGAATCGGTGGAGTTGGTTGCCTTAGATGTGTCACCTATTAAATTTGGTTATCTAAAGTAATCATATGATCCACAGCATAAGTAAGATTTTTTGGCTACTCGAAGCCTAACGCAAGCTGATGGTTAAGAGTTTCATATTCAGAAAAATGGATAGTGTTCTTTATGGGGGATTGCAGTCTCCACTAGCATCTTTTACAACCTGTCTCGCTTCTTTACTCATATAGGTCATTTTATATGAGAAAGAATAGAAACAAACAATGGTCGAGGCTACGTTCCCCACATAGAACATTATCCCTTTGGAAAAAAAAAAGGGGGGGAAAGGGTTCTAAGCCTTTAGGATGGGGTATGTTAGCATTTATGATTCTATCTTCTCTTCCTTATATGAAATGATTTCATTGTCTGCCAATATTTGATAACTTTTAAGGGTGTCAATCGATATGGTTGACTTAATTCTATTGCTTCACATTAATCAACTATTTGTTTTTTTTTAATAATTAAAAAAAAAACATGAAAAAAAATGACTAGAGAAGAGATGAATAATATTATTAAATACATTAAAAAAAAAAAAAAAAAAAAAGGAAGAAGAAGAAGAAAAACAGTGAAGGGTGAAAGGTAAAGGAAAAATTAAAATAAGAAGTGCATTGTGGGTTATATACTTATATTATTATGGAATAGGATTATCGATCTTGGTTATAAAAACAAGTACATCTTACATTATTATGAAAGTGATTAAAAATAACAAGTGGTAGAGCCTTGAGGAAGGCATGGGACAAAGTATTTGTGTGTATTTACATAAAAACCTTGTTGGGGATGATCATCACTCTTCTTGATAATTTGTATTTTATTCCCTCAAAAAAAAAAAAAAAAATCACTCTTCTTGATAACTTTTAAACGTGTTAGGATAAGGTAGCATCACACCTACACAATTGACTACCAAAAAAAAAAGAGCATTTATGATGAGTCATGAGACGTCAGATCGGAACAAATTAGTGTGTCACGTCCCACTAACACAATACATAATCTTTTTGGGATAGGCGATAGATGTGACACCGCATGGGAAGCCAGTGGTATAGGTGAGCCAACGCATAGAAAGGTTTTTGGTTTTGATTTATTCCCAAATTCAACAATTGATTGGCTTATTTGGTTTTAAATCAGGAGTCAAAACTAGAATGATAAGATATAAAATGATGGTTTCTTCTTCAAACTTGGCATACAAAGTATGCTATTAACGGCCTAATAGAAATTTCTTATATGATAATTAAAAACTAATATGAGAAGGTTTCCCATGTGGTGATCAGTGTGGGGGGAATTTTTCATGCAACACCAATCATGGTGCAAGAAATGGCTTTGTCAATGCGAACGATGAACTCACCTGACCCAGGAAGAGAGAGAAAGTGTGAATATGAGACCACACGATTAAAATGTGAGTGTGTGGGAAAGAAACCTCCTTAAGTCAACTTGAGGATTTTTTTTTTAATCATTTAAAATTAAATTGTTAGACCATGAATGAAAAATATATTAGTAAAGTAAAAATGTTGATAAATGTGTTGAAAATTTATAAAATAATAACAAAGGAATTTGTAGAGTTCTCTTGTTAAGAGAAAAGTTGAAAGTGAGTTGTTTGAATTGGCTTCAAGGTTCTAAAACTTGGGATCAGTCTTTAGATGTCAAGATTGATACTAATCTGACATCAATTTGGATTGTATTATATATTTTTAATAAAAAAATGCAGTTTTTTTATTATAATTTTACCCTTGGGCCGTACTTGTGTATCAAGATGGATCGATCAAGATTGGGAATGTATTAACATTGAACCATTTCGATCTAGCCAATACTAATCGATCCAATCCAATCTCCCCTTGGTTGACATTGGTTTTTGTGGTGGAAGCTACCGATGAGTGCATTGCAAAGGGGAATGGATATATAGAATATACAGGGGAAAATATTCTTTAAGCTACCTATATACCATATCTTTTTCTCTCACACATGAAATGACTTATCTACCCCTAATGTACAAAGTTGTTTCCTCCCTATGCCACTTAGAAGATAATCTTCCCCCAACGTATAAATAACTTTGGTTGATGACAAGCACTAATATATTAAATAAAAGAAAAAAATCTCTCCGAGTAAGCAGCTTAAACTACACCTTATCACATGATTTCTTTATTATTTAATATTTTTTTTTTCTTTTATGATCACCTATTAGATATCCGGTCCCATCATATAAATTGCCTGTGTTGACAACAAACACGATATTAAATAAAGAAAAAAATCTCTTTGAGTAAGCGGCTTAACCTACACCTTGTCACATGATTTCTTTATTAATTCTTTTAAAAGAGAAAAAAATAAATTAATTAAAAAATATCTATAAGGAGGCATTGGAAAAATACGATTTTTGTAGCTAACATTTGTTTATTGAGTGAAAATTCGGTCCACAATCTTTTAATTATTTTTTTTATACTTCATTTTAAATTTGTATAAATGGTGGAATTTGTCCAAGCTTAAAATAGGCATATGAACGAAAGGGTTAGGGCATACTTGTTTAGCTACATTAGCTACTTGAATGTAAGCCATCGATAGCTGGGTCTAAGTGTGGCAATCCGTTAGTTTGTTGGATTTTGGTTGGTTGAATAGATTTTGGGTAGGTATTAGGCTTACTCGAAACCAAACCGTTAAGAGAGGTTTTGAATTTTTTGTTATTGGTTTGTATTCGGGTTACTCTTAGGTTTCTCAAGTCCATTTTGGGTTTAAGAGTATACATAAGAAAATTATGGAAAAATCCTAGTATTTTGGGTTTCAATTTCTTATCAAGTTACTATCGTTTAGCTCCGATTTTTATCGAGTTTGATTTCAGTTAATGCATTCATTCGGTAGGATTTTAATTTTAGTTTGATCCAATCAGTTTTGATTTTTATCCATTCACACTAGCCCGTTGTATGTGTTGAAAAACAAATTCTATATATCAGATTAGTGAGCAGTTTACTTAAAAATAAAAACGAAACAAGAGATGTCCAAAACACTTTTACGTATTTGCCTAATCAAGTATTAATTTTTATTTTTTTTTAACATGATCATTCTCTCTCTCTCTCTCTCTCTATATATATATATATATATATATATACACATTGGTATAATTGTTTGAAAAAGTCATTTACTTATAAAACGGTTGGATAAAAAATAAAAATAAAAACTCTACACTTGCATATAGTCGTTTGTTACATGTGATCTTATCCAAAACTAATGGTCCGAATGCCAAATCATCATCTTACTCGTTGACCAAAAAATAATAAACTTGTAAGAATGAATTTCTACCATTAGCATGTAGGAACACATTTCTAATCAAGGAGTGGGGTTCCCTAAATGCCCTAGTTTAGAAATCCTCCCATCATGTCCTGAATAATTGATTCATGACTATTCATTTTGGGCCTAGATATGTTATGGGAAAGGATCTCTACCTCATCATCTTGTAGATTTGGGTAAAGGACCCATACGAAGTCAGCTTGTGGATTTTTTGACATTCTCTTACTTAAAAAAAAAAAATTCATTTACTCTTTTATATATATATATATATATATATGGAGATTTAAAAGATAACTTCTCACGAGAATAAGTTAAAAAAACCCAATTATGGTAGGCTACACGGTTGAAAAGGACTATTAAATTTGATAAGTTTCTAACTGAGAGAACCTCAAACATATCCATTAGGCAATCTATCAAATCATCGGGACACCAAGGAAGAAATTATATATTTTCTTCTTTTACAAAACCCCACTTAATAAGCAACCCAGCATTATGGCAGATATTTATCCTAGAGCATGGTGAGAACCTACCACTGCCCTTACCAAGTTTAGGTGTAAAAAGGGTAATGGAAAGGCTATGAAAAAAAAAAAACCACTAGATTATCCAAAATTGTGTTTTCCCTTGAAATTTAAGGGGAAATGGTTCCTACATGCCTGTGTTAGAAACTATTTTCACACTTCAACTATTCTTTTTCCATGTGGATAGTCTCTCATGTTCAATTTTAACGTCTAATTTGATTGAAGGAAAGCGTATTTGTCCGGAAACATAGGTTACACTAGCATTCCCATGTTTCAATCTCTCTCTTTTCCTTTACGCTCTTAGACAAAAAAAAACTCTTCCTCTATGATTGAAATATCTTCCCATATATTAGCATGCATCTTTAACAAAATAAATAAATAAATATTGGAATGTGTCTACTTGTATATCCATGCATTCCTTCAGTATTCCAACCACTACCATGCACTCTTTTATCCTTGAATTTCAGATTTCTTTGCTTAGCTTGTGGCCTCTTTAAGCATGGATCTAAAAAATGGAATGTAATAGTCAATATCGACTGGATCAGAAATGTATCAACCTTGATCGATTCCTAATCCCATTCCACATGCATGGTTCAAGGGTAAAAATCGTAATAAAAACTGTTTTTTTTTTTTTTTCCTTTTTTCTAAAAAAAATAAGGGTAGATCTATCAGATAAGTCCGATCCAATATGTTCTATAATGATATAAGAATGGTATCAGCCTTGACCAATCCCATAATCGTTCCCAAGTTTTAAAACCTTACTCTTAAGTGAAACTTGACATGTAAGCACACAAGACTTGAAGATCTACTTGTTCACAAAAGTTGGGCACACCTCATCTCTCATGTGAAAATTATCGAATTTAAAATGGGCATATAGAGATGGTTCCTATCATGGGCATGTAGAATAGGAGACACCCTCACTAGTCACTATGATACCCAAAAGATCTATATTGTTAAATCAAAGCAAAGCAAAGGAAAGAGAGACAAGACCCTAATTCCTGAAGACGATCCACAAAGGAACCACTAAATTCCCCAGCAAAGATCCAAGTTTGATCCTTGAAGTGGAAGAATAAAGCACAGATGATGGTCCCTTGAGCAAAAATCTCTTTTGATGCCCAATTTTTGAAACCCTTTTATACCGCTACTTAAAAGAAATTTTATGAATAAAACAAGACGTAATTAAAAAAAATGTCAAGTGCTAAATAGAGAGGTATCATTTAGATAATACTTAATCCAAAGGTAAAAGGTTATTAAACTAATTAGAAAATGATTTTACCAAGCATCAGAATTTTTATTTTTATTTTTATTTTATTTTATTTTTTTTATTAAAGATGGGTCTCCATCCTTTGGCTTAACTAGTCCTGCAGACCCATATTGACCCCACAACCACATGGGTTAAGCCTCGCAGACCCATATTGACTCCACAACTGCATGGATCATACCGGGGTTGAATGAGAACTAGAACCACACACTTCCATTGTATCTATTTTTTTTTTTTTTTTGATAGGTAGGGAGAGAAGTAGGTAACAGCCAGGAGGTTCGAACTTGAGACCTACCGGTGAGCATGGAATTTTTGCACACCACAGTTCACCAACCGCACAAGGCAGTTGTTGTATCTAAATTTTTTCTAGACCTTCTATAGACAATAGACTATAAAATATAAATCTTAACATGAAGATCCCATAAATTCCCATTTGTATCTAAAATTTTCCAATTCAAGCATGCATTATATAGAATCAAGGTTTTCTTGCATGGTATCAGTTGCTGCCAATATCGATATGTATCAATTGTATTTGGTTGGATCGGACCATTTTACCCCCAAAATACCAAGATATTGGGTTTTTCAAACTGATATGACTCATATTGATTAGGTATCGATATGAGTCGGCCAATACCAATACTGATAAGATACAAATACCTAAAACCATGCATTATATGGAATAGAACACATTACTCATATATATGCGTTCCTTGAAAGTACTGAATTAATTAAGGAAAAAAATAAAAATAAAAATAGAAATTGTTGATGACAAAGTATCTTATAGAAAGATCAGAACATAAATCAAATCTCAAGTTTAATTACCTTTACCTTCCATAAACAAAGTTAGCTATCATTCCACATTGGGAACACACCATGGCTTGATCCCTGAACCGGGTCCGCTGACCAGCTTCCATAACCTCCTGAGTTGATGTTATACTCACTCTTAACAAACCCAAGATCAGATGTGGATCCTCCCATGCATGCAACTGAATTCACAGAAGATGAGTTTGCAGCCACCATGATCCCATTGTCAAGGTACCCAGCTCCATTGTAGTTACTGTTAGATGAGCTCCCATTATTGTTATCCATAATAGAGACAGATGATTGGCCCATGTTCATCATACCATGAAGAAAGTAATTATGATTGAACTGAGATTCTTGGTTAGAATGGATTAAGGAAGGGGTGGGTTGAGGCAACTGGTAATGTTGTTGAAACTGGGAGACCTGGTTGTAGTGAGTGTTCTGTTGGGGTTGTAGGGAAAGTAAGGGCTGAGGTTGTTCAAATGTTGGCAACAAAGCATAGCTAGCCTGAAAATTACTTGAGCTTCCACTGTAGAAACTGGAGCTGAGAGCATTCATTTCATCTCTCTTTCTGGATGCTTCTAGCACTTGAGATTCCTTTATGCGCTTGGCTGCTCCACCTCTAATGGGTAGAGATCTGCTTTCAAGAATGGTCTTCACATCATATCTGTTTATGTCAAAATTTGTGACTGCACTAAGCCCTCTAAACTTTATTGCAGCAATATCATATGCCTCTGCTGCTTCCTCTTCTGTACCTGTCCATCCAAGAACAATATTAGTTAGACCATGTTGTAGATTTTCTATTCTTCCTTTTGCTTTTTAAAATATTTTTATGCTGATAATCTCAGGAACTTACTGAATGTGCCTAAGTAGAGGTCCTTGTTTCCTGCTACCCTCCCAATTCGAGCTTGCCATCTTCCATGTTGATGATGCCTGTCCAAAGGGCTTGCATATGAGAGAGAGAGAGAGAGAGAGGTAGGAAACGAGAATCTTAAACAATGAAGAAAAGAATGTAATGCACAAACAAACAATCACACAATTGCACACAAGGATTTAATGTGGTTCAACAATTTTGCCAACGTCCATGGTGAGATGAGATTTGCTTCACTATCAAATTGAGAATAAGGTTAAGCCGCTTGTCCTCACATCTCTCTCAGATTGATTACAGAGAAAGCACTCTAGCTATAAATAGCCGAGAGAGAGAGAGAGAGAGAGAGAGAGAGAGAGAGAGAGAGAGAGAGAGAGAGAGATTATGATCTATAATACCTTGTAACCCCACGATACATGGATGCACCCCTTGAAAAGCCGCTGCTCTTCCTGATAATTAATGAGGAGAAAAAGGAAGGGAGAGAATAATATTAGATGCAAAGTGATCTTTTATAGAAATTCAAGCAGATCAGTTAAGACGGGAATTCTATAGATGAAAGGGAAAATCAATTATAATAATTAACAATCGAGCCTAGCCTACCTTCTAAGAGATGCAACAAATTCTTGTCTTGTCATATGCTTCATCTCCTCCAGTTCCCTCTCATAATTACTTAACTGCAACAAGATATGGACATTCCTCAGCCATCAACCAACAATAACAGTATATTTAATAATCAATACCCACCATTAATAATGCATCTGGAAATAATTTCCATGTCAGTACAATGAGAATATAGGGTTTATTTTTGTAAAATATATAAACTGATTATGAAACCCTAATGAAGTTGGAACATTCTATTCCAAATCTAATACAGCATTTCCATGATATCAGACCCAAGAAAGAATGACATACAGGAAAATTTGTTGTTGTGGAGGTTCCCCAATACTTAAGAGCTGCCAAATCATAAGCTCTAGCAGCCTTCTCTTCCTTGTCATACCCTCCTGCTCAAGAAAATCTCAGACCAGGAAAAGATTTAAGTTAAACAAGACTAGATGTATAAGATTTAGTTACTTTTACTCACCCAAGTAGACTGCAAGAGGTGATGGGAGCAACAGCGATCCACGGGCGGTGTCATGATAAAGGAAAGAATTAGTACTAACATTTTCAAGTTATGTAGGTCATGGATGAACACAACACAACTAGATATATATATATATATATATATATTGAAGCTTCACCTTGGCGACCTTTCCTTGCTTGTCCTTCCCTTCTACAACTATTATCCCAGAGATGAGCTTCATACCTTCCTGTCCATCTATGCCTACATTTACACCAAAACCAACAGTTTACATGTACAATTTTTCCCCCTTCTCAGAAGGGAAAGGGGAAAAAAGATATCTATATATTCATATGAGATCAAAAAAGTAGAAAGGTATATATCTACCTTGTTACACCTCGGTATATCGATGTTCTTTGCCCGAATGTATCTACAGCTCTTCTTGGAGCTGAATCAACAGCATTATTACCACTACTGCTCTCACCATTGGTACCCTCAGTGCTACCCATAGACAGTGTCAATGACTGTAAATTGTGACCACTTCCAGAAGAATCATACTCATTAGTAGTAGCAGCCACTGACTGCTGTGCTGCTTGTTGAGTACTACTAGAGAAGATGTTATAGTCAGATTGATTTGCTGTAATTTGGTTAAATGGTGGAAGGTCTTGAGGGTTATCAGATTTACAGACACCAAGAAAGTCTGCCACCTTTGGAACTTCGTCGCCATGAGTAGAATTGATCAAGTTCCAATCTACAAAATAAATAGGAGTCAAGAATGATAAAGATATAAAAGAAGAATATAGGATAAAGAAGATGAGAGATTATATATTCACCTTGGATTTGGAAAGGGTGATCAACAGTATCATTCATTAACCCTAGAGAGAACTGATGAGACTGAGGTGTATGGAGGTTATGTAAGGTGGGATGAGGAGGAGAAAGAGGGAAAGATAGCCAGTTGTTTGAGTTCATTGAGCTTATCTGTGACAGGAACTTAGTAGTATTTCAGGATTATCTGCATAGAAGACAAGAAATACTGAGAAAAAGAGTTAAATAGGAAAATGTAAAATGGAGAGAGAGAGAGAGAGGTTTACCAAAGTAAACTGAGAAGGATTTGTATCAGGGATTTATCTTCTTACAAATTTGTACAGGATGATAAGACTTTCACTGAGAGAGAGAGAGAGAGAGAGAGAGAGAGAGAGCAGAAGTTATGAAAGATTTGTATCAGGAGTCTCTCACTCTCTCACCCTCACTACTGTATGGTCCTTTGCAAGAACCAGGGATATCTTCTCTCTCTCTACACAGTGTGGTGGTTTGCAACTCTTATCTCTTATTCTCTCTTCAAGTAAGAGGTTGCCTACCAACTCCCATTGGCCATTCTGGGTGGCCAGCACCAAATACTAAATTGCAATACTTATTACAATATTCAAATAAAAGGAGGCAATATAGTATATTTTGTCTTATAGTCTTACCAGTCAGATAACAGTGCCGAGACCAATGGTCATAAGGTCTTTGTCTTTCTAGTAAGATATTATGGCAGTAACCCCAAAGTTCTACATGGTTTCTACGTGGATTTGCAGATAACACTGCTACAAAAAAAATATAGACAGACCTAGCTCCAAGAAGGTTGTGGCCCTCTTGGGTTGGGTCCCATGTATGGCTCTTTTTGGGTCCCCCTTTGCATCCAAAAAAAAAAAAAAAATACCCATTAATTCCTTACACATTACCTTGCAAAGCTGGTATATATCTGACTCATTGTAATGTAAACTTGCCACCATCGATCACAACATTCAACTGGAAATATATGGATCTCTTTGCCTACTGGGGGCAAAAAAGGGTGGGGGAAGGGTTGTGTTTGGGGTTCTTTCTCATTTTGTTTTTTGTACCATCCCCTCCCCCAACCCATGCATCGCTTCCCTCTCTTGCCTACATCCAATTTGGTTTCTTGGAACTCTAGTACTCCTCGGCCTCAGCAATAAATGACTCCTCAAAGCCCAGCATTCCCAGTCAGTGAATACCCTCTTAGCCGAAAAGTCTCCATCTCTCTACGTAAAGTTTACTGAACCTCTCTCTTCTCTTGTCTATATTAGATTAAAATAATCCATAGTTGATCCTAACACAGTCGTGGATCAGTTCCTTAAACATAACCCAACTCATGGCACACATGCATCCCATTTGAATGGATATCTTATCAAGGAGAGCTGAAAGAATCAGAAACATCTATCTGACCAACTTAAAAAAGATAAAAACTAAACAATTCCAAGTGGGTACCCATGAAATCAAATATATTAAGGAATCCTATAATTAAGAGGTCCCCGCATGTGTCTTATATGTACTTGGTGAGAGTTGTATAAGGTGGGCACCCGACAGATTAAATAAGAAAAGACTTATAAAATGAACTGGTAAAAGAGAGTTCAGAAAACTTTGGTCAAAATCCTGCAATTCTGTTTCATTAAAAAGAATGAAATAAGAATGACTAAAAAGGTTTGATTTGGTTCCCCAAGTAGAAAGGTGTCGACCACTTAGTTGGAATCCGCACTCGTCAAAGTCTCATTTCTTTAATAATCTCCTCATTCTTATTCTTCTTTCAAAAAAGCAGAGGAGGATGACAGTAGACAGTAAGTCTGTAACCCTTCATGTAAAGCTTTGTTAGGAAATGGGAAACAGTGCAGGGAAGAAGCTTACCGACCAGAAAGTGAATCAGTGAACACAACTGAAGTAGCAGCTATTCGAACTCCACCTTCAGAGAAAGAGAGAGAGAAGGGTGAAGAGTTAAAAAGGTAACCAGATGGGATTTTATTTAAAAAAACAAAATGAAAGAAAGTAGAGATTGATAAATTTTTTTGTTGGGTAGCAAAGAAGGAAGGTCGGGTTGACTCAAGTGCTCCTCAAAACAGAGGCAAGACCCACGTCTCTCGCTTTCAACCACAACCCCACAAGCCCTTAGCCTTCTAAAGAAAAATATTTTGTCCAAAGTATAACACAAGGGACGCAAAGAGAAAACAAAAAACCAGCAGGAGTAGTAGAAGACGAAGAAGAAGAAGAAGACGAGGAAGAAGAAGAAGAAGAAGAAAAAGATGAAAGAAAGAAAATACAGAAGATGACATTGCAGAGGGTGATGAGTCATAAGTGGCGGTCAAACATTTGCCGCCATTAAAGGCTTATTAGAGAGAGAGAGAGAGAGAGAAAAAAAGAGAGGTGTGCTTGGGATTTGTCTCCTCTGTTATTATTCTTTTATGTTGGGTTATTGGAGTCTTGTCTTGGATTTGGTGCAGAGAGAGAGAGTGAGAGAGAGAGAGGGGTTTATCTCTTAATATAATATCCCTGTAATAAATGTACAGTCACGCCGGTTCAGGTGGTAGCGGCCAGGTTCCATGGATGATCACCTACACGTGTAAATCCGTATGAGGATTTTTTTTTTTTTTAAATGACAAACAACAAGAACTTCACCATCCTAATAACCTAATTTAAGTTTTTACATTTTTTTTTAGTGAACAGGAAATTCATGAAAGTTTCCATCCATTGTAGAAGAAGTTCAGTCTTAGTCTCAGCCCTAGTCCAAGTCTTAGTCTTAATCCTCACAACTTTTTAAGCAGTTTTATGAGCTAAAAAATCACACAAAAATCTTTATAAATTACATTTTTTTTTTTTTGGTTAATGATGAACCCTTTTTAACACACAATGTCTTGGACCAATGGAACTACACCCGGAGTGTAAAATTACATAAATATTCATCATTTGAGTCAAAAGTGGAGATGAATAAGAAGACTTATAAATTAAAGATCCCCAAGACCACTTAGCTCCCTGCTCATTAGAATCCACCTCACAATCTATGCATTATTCACCCAAATACTCTCTTTCCAGAATCTCTTCATTAATGTCAATTGCAACCCCTATAAAATGACTTTGGTTTTCTGAGCCAGTACATCCCTTGCATAGCCACAACTCATAGAGATAAAGCTAAATTTTTTAAATTAGTGAAACAGATCACTACCTTAGACTAATAGATCTATCAGTGCAACCATTGCATATCATAATTGAATGACCAACATAAGATAAAGCTTTTACCTGATGTTCTATAAGAGTCATATCAACAATTTCAATCGGGAAGACTCATTAGGAAAACCCTTGTTAGTAGAAATCGGGTTTGACTCGATTCTCTCATGGAGCACCCATAGTGGGGGAGCACCCAATGGGGCTGCACAGACGGCTAGGGTTAGAAACCCTAGCTAGCTAGATCTCTAAATATAAAGGTCTGGCCATATAACCCTAAGAATGAGAGTAATTGTTGTGCTTCTCTCTCTCTCTCTCTCTCTCTCTCTCTCTCACTCCTAACTGTAAGTGAGTATATCTAAGAATTTCCATAGTCGTCCTTAGATTTGGAAGGTGGATTATCGTGAATGATGGCCTTTCCACAACCTAGTGAGATTGTTGCAAAGCGTAGCTTGCATAATTGGAGTTTGTGTGGATCGAAGTATAAGGCAACTAGATCTTCTCCACTACGTGGAAAGCTACATCGATGTAACCCTAGATCTTCGTTAGGTTTCTATTCTACAAACCTGAAGACCCAAATCTGCAACCTGTATATTAATAGCACCAAACAAAACCAAAGGGGATTGAATAACATTTGTAAAGCACGTTTATTTCAAAAAATCCAAATAAAGTACAAAGTAATAGCAACAACACTAATAAACCTAGATCTTTCGATGGAAGACAAGGAAGGAATGCATATCATAGATTAAAAAAGACTGATGAGAGAAGATGCCGAAAGGAGACCAACCCTTGCGATTTTCATGGGCTCCTCTCTAAAATCTAGCATTCAGAGAATCCAAGTAGTTGCAAATCGAATTGGAAAAATTAAAACAAGACATCCAAAGATGTAAATTGAGTTAAGAAAAACTTGAATTAGAATTGTTGTACTAGCCTGGGAAAGAAGAGGCACCTTCCATAGCCCTAATTTACAGTGAACTCGATCCACCATATTCTTCCAAATGACTTTTTCCCCTTTCTTAGGCACAAGCCGCACAATAGATGGTACCCAAATAAAGAGAGCCTTATTTCTAAGTGGAAACCCCTAAAATCTTAAAAATTCTCTCTATTAGGCAAGGATGTACTTGCTAAAAATGACTCCACTTTTAGAAAAGTTAATTTGTTGACTCCATAAATCTTGAATAGATTAAGCACCATTTTCAGAAGCACGACAAAAAGTAAAAGTATCATCAGCAAAAAGCAAATGAGATATCTCTGAAGTGTTCCGATTGACTTTAATACCCTTAACATATTTAACTTCAAAGAGCTTTAAGCAATTTAGATAATTCTTCTATAACAAGGATGAACAAGTATGGATTAAGAGGGCTCCCTGACGGATGCCACAAGATGGTTCAAGAAAACCAAAGCAACTACCATGTAATTTAAAATAATATGTACAAGTTGAAACTACATAACTGATCATATCACATTAACGAGGATACCAGAGATGATTGAAACCTAAAATTCAAACAACGCCCTGAAGAAACCCCATTCAATTCTATGATCATAAGCCTCAGAGTGGATTTCCAACTTCACATAGAGGAACCCATAAATAATGACTAAACCCTATTTACGTATTTACATTTAGGCCAACCAAACCCCAGTCCTTTTTTTTTTTTTAAATGGCTGTTCTCTTTTGTATTATGTGGAGTGGGTTGTGGATTGTCTTCGAAGAACTGAAAATTTGTATATTTTTTGTTTTTCCTTGCGGGGTGCCTTTGAGGGATGAAAATTTGTATCTCTATATTTTCCTTTAAATTGTTGCAATGGAGGTTATTAAGGTTATTGGGAATTCTTTGTAAACACAAAGAGGCATCAAGAAGATGACTTGTTACCCTTTCTCCATTGCGGGGTGACTTGTTACTCTCATCTCTTTTGTACATGGACGTAATCATCTTACTAAACCATATACTTATATCCTTCCGTTATGTGATTGTTTGTTTACTCTTCTATTCATTTTCTGCATCATGTGATATCATTGCCATACGCTCCTAGCCTCATTGAAACCTGGAACCACCTTTGCAATATTCCCAGAAGGCCTAGTGCTTTGAACTACTTCTGCCTCATAGACTTTCTTCCTCTCTTCAGCTTGAAACCTAATGTCCCTTGATTTTCATGTCTCATCCCTCATCACAGCTTTATTGTCTGAAGAGTTTTTATTTTTTCTCCCCACTTAACCTTTCCTTCTTCAACATAGCATCATCATCTCAAATTACTACTTTATGTTGGATTGTTGCCAAAGATATTAGTCATCTTTTCATTTCTTCTCCAATCACCAACTCAATATGGAAAGGAGTCTAAAAAATGTTGGCCTTACTTCTAATTCAATTCTGCCCTTCAAAAAGAGGGGTAAAATTGTAGTTTGATGGAGAATGAGAGTCATTTATCCATTAGAGCAAACCATGCATCGCTCCAAAAGCAGTGCTGGAAAATCCAAAGGGAAAGGAAGGCAATATGGGAGAGATAACCGGAAGTGCTCGTGACTCCTCGATATCAAAGTGTTCGCACGTGCACCAATGCCCCCACCCTAATAGGCTTTCAAGTTAGGGTTAGGTTGGGGTCAGGGTTATAGCCTTGTAGGTTTACGATCCCATATATAACACAAAAATTAATTATTCTAATCTAATCTAATTATGGGTTTCACAATAATGGTTTATATTAATAATTTCATTTAATTAATATAAAAATTGTCGTTTTATCTTAGCAATGTATACTAATCCCAAAGCCCAAAGGAAAAGAAGTTTTTTTTTTTTTTGGGAAATAATGGTGAGTTAAAGAGAGAAATTACAAGCTGTTAATCCCAACATGCCGCTCAAATGGAGGAGCGGGTCGGGTCCATAATCCGATGTCTCTTTTTTTTCCCTCCTCTTATGAAGAGCCTTCACGCATGCGCATGCACACGCATGTCATAACAACATAGCTTGCCATTCACCTCACCTACGTATCCTACAAAATCCTACAAATGAGAAGTCAAATTTATCTGTGAAGTTATAGGTCAATTGGGATCCGAATTGGGTCCAGCCGGATCTTGATGCTAACTCAATCGAAACCCTAGAAATTTAGAATGAATTGATTGCTTTGAATCAGTCGAAAACTAGATTTGGGCTCGGTTGATTCTTCTTATCTAGATCTGATTATGATTCGTGAAACTAGATTAGAGCATAAATGGATTGTGCTAGTTCCAATCCACATTCATTCAAACTGGTTTCGAATCCAATGACAAGGTTTGTTACATTCATGAGTGTCAAAGCTCACTCTAAACCGGTTGGATTGACTATAATTAACCGGTTTTAAGCTGGATCAAACCAAACCAAAACCCTAATTGTATTTTATTTCAAGCTGGATTTTATATAGAACTAATAAAATCAAACAAAAAAAATCGGATTGAACTTAATTTTTTATACACTTTCAGCTTAAAATAAGTAGAAGAAATAGTAAAAATTATTCATCTCCGTATTATTGCATTTTGGTACTTTTCTAAAACTATGAATCAGAGAGTTAAATGAGCTTTCTTTCCTTACTTTGATTTAAAGTAACTTTCTTTGCTTACTTCAAAGTAAAATTTGACCATTGAAGTGCAAGTTGGGTCTAGTGCTCACTCTCTCCATGGTGAGAATCACAAGTTAGCCGAGTTTTCTCTTGGTTAAACTGGATGGACAGATAAATGCAGCATCTGTGAATTGTCAACAACCATGTCTCTCTAAACAACCATTTTACTAATATATTTGCTTGATGAAGTTGGGTTATTTTTTTTTATTAATCACAAGTTAGAAAAAAAAAAAAATGAAATTGGGTCATGCCAAGATTGCATGAAGCAGAGAGGGGGAACACAGAAAGCTGAGAGAGTTGATGTCCAAGCAACTCGCTGAAGTGAGTTACAGGCTTTGGGGAGATAGGACAACAAACCATTGTAAGGCAAAGAAGAAGAGGAGAGGAGGAGAGGCTGCGGATAATAATGGTTCAAGAGATTCCAGAATGGATCGCTGTTGGATCCGCCAACTTAGACTGCCGGAATGGGAATGGACTAGAAGGGGCTTGGGAGTGTGATTAGACTCATCATCACTAGACTAATTTGACTAATTCTGACTGTTAGATATAACAATGGTAACTAGTAATAGTGATACTGATGTGCTATGACATTTTCTGCACAATGGTTATCACCTCAATATTTTGTTTTCTGCATCATCTATGACTCTCCTTATTTATATATGGACTGGTTGATACACAAATGTGTCAGCAGAATCACCCATGACCCGGCTTCACCCCGCTGCCAACCGAAGTAGGAGCCAATACACATACTCACTCCTTGTCACAACCAAAGTATAAAAACCATATTTAGTAGAT
Organism: Macadamia integrifolia; assembly: GCF_013358625.1. Lineage (NCBI taxonomy): Eukaryota > Viridiplantae > Streptophyta > Magnoliopsida > Proteales > Proteaceae > Macadamia > Macadamia integrifolia. The sequence goes on from NC_056565.1 coordinate 6,088,780, forward strand.
GCTTTACATTGCTCATTACCTATGCCACTACAAAGGCGCGGGATGAACCTGTGAAATACTCTACAGAACCAAAAAGGCTCTTTGAGGCACCAAAATGTCTTATCCTGTACACACCTGACACTGCTGATTGTGGGATTCTCCATTCTATGGTTGCCCAACTGTGAGTGCTTAGTTTTGAAGGACGAGACCATATAAAGCGCAAGCAGAAATCATCATCATCATAAGCTGGTACCCATGTTTCCTTGTCATGGAAAAACTCCACCAGGGCATATGTTCCCTCTGTCATGAGGTCATTTCTAGGGCAAGCTGACCTAAAAGTAGCTGATACCATGTCCCCTCTCTTGAATGTAGAATTCTGAGGGATATCATTTTTACAGTCCCCAAATTGAGCACCATGTGGGGTTGCATCCAAGATGACAGGTGTTAGAAAACTGAATTGCTTGTCGAAGAGATCTGGGGGCTCTGGACCTGGAGCAACAGTTAGGCCACTGATGAGAGATTCTGCAAGCTTCTTAAACTCTTGAATATAGGCGCTCAGTGTATGTGGACCATACAGTGTGGAGGCACCCTGAGAGATACAATATCATCAATAAGAACTGAGAAATGTATGGGACTTACATCAAACACAATGAAATTTACTTAGGCTGCACTTGGTTGTCACATGGAATGAAATGGTCTCGCTCTCATCGCTTTCATAGCATTGTACATAGTAGACTTCAACCAAAATGGATGCATTCCAGTCCATCAAAAAAAAAATGAGGCAATGTTATGGTAATGCTGCAATGTTCACTTTGTACAAATCTAAAATGGCTTTCACTTTGTATTTACTAAGATTTGAGAAAATTTTCAAGCATCATTTCATGAATGCAAATATTATTCAGCCTTCTAGGCTTTTTTTTTTTTTCCTAGTATACATTTTTCTTTACTTGAGGTATTTGTATTACAGTAACCCCCTACCACAGTTATTGTTCTCTTTTTTTTTTAGGCAAGCTGAGCAATAATTAGTTGTTCAGGTTTCAGGGTTTCAGGAAAACAAACCATTAACTGGGATACATATGCATTTATACATTGATTGCCGTTATTAAACATGGGATTAATTCATTAGTTCAGTATATATAATCTAAAAATGACATAGCTGCCAGCAACAGCCAGGACAAATTTAAAACTGAATTCCTGAATAATCCAATTCCATTAGTTTAGTTGGGTGGAAACCTCTTGGAAGGGAAAAGGCACTAAAAACCAATCAAACAATCTTACCCATCTGCCATGAACTATAACTGGACAAACTAGGATATTTCTATAAGTTTACGAAAAAGGCATAGAGCATAGATAGTATGCTACATGGTTTGTCTTTCACCAATCAACTCTATTTTGAGCTATGTTTGTCATAATTCTCAGAATCCCTGTTGAAGGTTTTTACTAGCTGCTAAATGGATGGTACAGACAGAATCACTAGTCCTCTTAAGTTCAACAGAAGATCAGACAGATAAACAGCCTATTCCAAGTCTCTCTGAGTGTGTGTGTGTGAACTCTCAGCCTTTTGGTTTATTCAAAATAAAACAAAAAACTATAATCAATTAGTCAAATCTCTCTTAAGTTTAATTGAGTCCAAGTAGGAGTACGAGTTTCATGTTGTTTTCCTGAAAACTAAAACAAAAACTATATAGTGAAAAATCTCTGCAAACGATCCATGTGTCTTAAAATATGGAACCGAACTACGTCATAAGCAGGGTGACTTTATGAATTAAGTACCCCTTGAGAGTAACATATGTAATAATAACATACAGCGTCAACTGCTCCTGGGCAGAGTGGTTTCATTGAAGACTTGTATAAGGGTTAATCCTGGTATTTATCTTTGACCAAGGTCACCTGCAGGGGGGGGGGGGGAGGATGTAAGATTCTTCCGATCGTCTTTCTTGAATCTTGATCAGGGTACTAGTTTTTGAACTTTATTTCCTGGGGTTCAAGTTTTCTGTCACTAAAGTTATTTAAGAAGCCCTATCATGAAACCCCTTTTTCATGTCATCAACAAACCCCGTGCCCAAATTCAACTAAGGAATTCCCCCACCCCACCCCTCTCAAACAAATAAAACTACATGCTAAAAAGTTTCACAACGAAAAAAAAAATTGATTGTTTCCCCTATACCATATAACCCCAAGAAGCGAAGAGTCCTAACCTAGATATTAGAGCTCACACCATACAAAACCCTACCTGATGTAAGACTAATTACCAAGGTAATCAGTCCCAGTAGGATACATCATAAACTCGAACAAGAGTTAGAATAGATCAGATTCACCAATAAGAACAGCTCTGAAAATATACTCAGATTTAGGTCAAAACTTGCATAAACTGTATCTCACCAAATAAGGCTCCATTGGGCTGAATTGATTTTACGTCCTATGTAGACAACAAACCCTCAAAATTCGGGCTGATTCTGCCAGATGAGTAGTGAGTTATGACGATGGCATGGAAAATGAAACTTTTGGTGATTCTTCAAGAACTTGGTCTGGGAGTGTCAGATGATCCTCAAATTTGGATCAAGTGGTCCTCCTAAGGTCCTCAACAAGCCCTTAAAATCCTGCAGCAATCATAGATCTGGTCTGGTAGATACAACGAAATCTCTTCCTAGGAAAACCATGTAACTGAAAATTGATGGGTTGTGTGTGTGTGTGTATTTTCTGATCAGCAATCTTAGAGGGCTTCAATCTCACTTTAAATATTATAAAAATATTTAAAAAAAAAAAAAATGAAGAAAGAAAGATGGAAGAATAGAGAAAAAGGGGGTAGGGGAATGGCTATCTCAGCCTGGGCCTCTCGCCCACAGTTATCCCAGTTGTTGAACATCCTATCTCAGGAATAAGGAGCAGAAATGGCTGTAAAATTCATTCTTTAATTAATTCTCAAAAGTATTACATAAGAGAAGGTACAACCTTACAATTTAGAAACAAACCCAAAATAGAAACTAACTGATTTTAGAAAACCAAATGCTAACTTGTTCACTAAGAAACTAACATAAGATCATAAAGGATTTTTCTAAAGGACTAAATCTTACTTTGACTACTTGTTAACAAAGAAACACAAAAAAGAAATAAAAAAGAGACCAAATCACTGTTCACGGATACTGTTCACATGAACAATAATTTCTGGTTTTGAGTTGGCTTAATAGGCCAACACTGGGGCTAGCTGGTATGGTTTGATGGAACCAGTAGCCCCCTTCTTTTGCAGGCTCGATCTACATCTCTACATTCGAGGAAATGAATGTTAGTAATCTTCCTTCAGCGTGGAAAAAGATGCATGACGAACAGAAAGCCATGGAAACATGAGAAGGATGAGTTTCCGCACAAACATAATTTGATTTCAGCGGCATGCCCCATCACCAATTAAGTAGTTCAGATGGATGAACTCAAAAAGTGATTAATATTGATGAGGTTCCTTGGTGTATGTTTTCTGTTGATGACATTGTTTTGGTGGATGAGACAAAAGCAGGAATTAACGCAGCAGGAATTAACGCCAAGTTGGAACTATGGAGATCAACCTTGGAATCAAAAGGTTTTAAGATAAATAAAATAAAAATGGAGTACATAGTGTGTAATTTTATTTACACTAGGACGGATAATGAAGGATGAAAATTGATGAGAGGAAAATTCTACTAAGTGATTATTTTAGGTTTCTACGATCAATCATAAATAAAGAAGGTGATATAGAGGATGATCTTTCACAGAGAATAAGAATATGATGGATGATGAGTGGAGAGGTGCGTCCAGAGTGTCGTGTGATCAACATATTCTTTTAAAACTTACAGGAAAATTTTATAGGATAGTCAAACGACCAGCTATAAAGTATGTGCGGACTGTTGGGTGGTAAAACTAAGAAGGATAAAGTAAGAAATGATCATAGTAGAGCTAATTTAGGAGTAACTCCGATACATGATAAGCTACGAGAAAGTCGTTTGAGATGGCATGGCCATGCTCAACAGAGGCCTTTGGATGCTCTAGTACAGATATAGTGATTTGATTCAGATTGAATGAGCTAAAAAAGCCAGGGGCAAACGTAAAATAACGTTAGGAAAAATGGTGAAGAAAGACATGCATAGCTTAGGCCATGTATCAAGTATGACCTCAAACAAAGCTGATTAGAGGATAAAGATCCATGTAGCCAACCCCATTAGTTGGGATAAGGTTGAGTTCTTATTGTTGTAGATGGATGAACTCAAGAACCATGCGTGAAAAATAGGCTCAAGCACCCACCTGAATAAATTTTCCACAGAAACCAGGAAATAGAAAGTTGCCTGCAAAGTATTTTAAACAAGCACGGAATCCAAGGTCCAGTTATTTCAAGCAGGAAGGCTTACCTCATACCTCTGCACCTGATATTCCTCAAATGTGGTAATGTACTGTGAATATGCATTTGTCAACCCTGCTATAACAACATGCACTTTGCTGTTGAATTCTCCATTAGGTCCAGAAGTAAGCACTGACTTCACAGCATCACGGAGACGCCTACCAGCCATTGTTGTGAACTCTGTAAGTGAACCAAGACATTAAAAACATTGACCTGTTCAGAGAATAAAGATACTAATGGAAAACTAGTATATAATGTTCCAGCAACAGTATTCCTCACAAAAAGTGGCATAAACAATGCACGGAAAGTAACTGCAGAAACAATGAAACCACCTTTAGCCAATGATCGGCCAAGAACCTGCAGCTGAGATTGCTGAACATGTGTGTGTGTGTGTGTGTGTGTGTGTGTGTGAAGAGGGAGTGGAAAAGATCTACAAAGAAAAATCAGTACATTTAAAGAAATAGGGAAGAGAAAGGAAC
>NC_056565.1:6093620-6094026 GCF_013358625.1 Macadamia integrifolia
CAAAAAAAAAAAAAATGGAACAACCTCCAGGTACACCGAGAATGACTAGTTGCCCTATTCTCAGAATCTGAACTGGAAGTACTGATGGCTGCACAAAACATGGTCAAACGAAATGCAATGTCAATGAGGAAATCAAATGTCCTGCAAGGTAGTCTTTAAAATCGTTCAACAAACAGAAACCCACACATCTGAGGAAAAAATCAATCTTTGCAAGATCGTTTTAATTATCAATACCATACTTCAGGTATAGAATTGAAATGGCAAACTGTTCAGCAGTCAATATCCTTACAACCATAAAATCAGGCTCTGGTGCTGGGAATCTCCAAGGAGGGGCTTCAGATTGTTCGTTCTGTTTGTGTATCATTTAAGGATATGCTATTGGCAAAGTGTTTTATTTTAGATTTTT
>NC_056565.1:6094055-6195108 GCF_013358625.1 Macadamia integrifolia
TTTTTGGGGGCGGGTGGGGTGGGTGGGGGTGGTTGAGGTGGGGGAGGTAACCCAGTGGTTTGCTTAGAGCTCCCCAATGGACATCACAAACAAAAGCTTCCAATCACAAAACCCCACATGAAAAGCTTAAACAAGCGCTTCTGATTCTCATCATTCAATTTAACCTGCCTTCTAGGAACCATAAGATTATAAGATCTTTATTGAAGTACCCAACAGAAGAGGGAGGGGGGAAGATCTCTATTGAAGAAATGAGGTTTCTTTTTTCCTTTTTTATTTTTTTATTTTTTTATTTTTTTATTTTTTTATTTTTTTTGGTAGAGAAGTTACAGTTTAGAGTTTAGGTCAAAATGAGTGGTAACTTGCATTTCTAACAGAAAGTGGCAGCAAACAAGAGGCCATTACATTGAAAATACAAATATAATTAAGAATAATATATTCATTGTAATTGATTAAATTACTAACATTATTTATATAATCATAGATTTTTCAGTAACGAAAAATTATTAAACAATAATACTGCAATTAATATAATCATTGTTGTGCTTATCTTCACTGAAACTAATATAATCACTGCTGTACTTATCTTCACATATTTTAAATATATAATGACAAAAATTTATCTTTAGCTATTATAATTTTAAAATAAAATAAAATAGAATAATGAAAGTTAATGTTGCATATAACAATGAATAAATTAAGGTGTTCAAGATGCTAAGTTAAAAAATATGTACAAAAGTAGAAAACGACTGAAAATCAGAACAATAATAAATAGAAAATAGAATGTGGGATAGTAATTAGTATACATAAAAATTACTAAATAAAAAACGTTATGATATGCAACATGGATGCTAAATAGAAAGCAAACAATCAATGAGGACAAAAATGAAAAATAATAAGAAAATAAGAGAATGAAACCACTGTAGGATAGTAAATTAATAAGTTCAATTACTTATTAATATGTATTAAAAATAAATTTCATGTCCAATCACTGAATAGTAAATAGGACTCAACTTTGAAACTGCCATACTTCTAAATTTTGGTCAATCATGGCATCAGATATGAAATCTAACATACTATGCATCGATTTCAGCTGTACATGAGAGGTTCTATGTTGAACGAGATGGTAAGAGGTGGTACGCTAAACCAGCAGATAGAGTTTAAGGGGTGTTGTACATTTTATATTCCACATGTGTATCCATTTTATTTTTTTTTGGGGGGGCAATTTATAATATCTAAAGGGGATCTACACGTTGCCAATGTGAGATGGATCTCCCACACAAGAAACCAACCCCCACAATTGATAAACCCCAAACAAGACAAATAAGACCAGGAAACAAAGAAATAAGACCATCAAATAAACCCCCAAGGATACAATACCAATACAGGAGCAAAACCAGCCCAAAATCCAACCCGATAGGAGAGATAAAGACCAGCTATAGAGCCGGAGAGAGAGAGGTGCGGCCAGGTCTGTAGGGCTCCAAGTAAGCTGCACTCTTGGTAGGTAGTCCCTAGGGAGGGTACAAAAACCTAAAAATTTGAAGGACTTCTGACGACTGGTTGATAAGATAATTACTTTCTTGAAAATCAGACCTAGGAGAGAGAATTTGTCAGAATTCTGCAGGGACAGCAGCTGGCAGCCTCAAACAGTCTTCTAAGGTGGATTGAGTAGTCCACTTATGGTGACGAATAGGTACTCCAATAGTCCCGCAGATCAGATCCTCAATATTGGCAATAGGGGAGATCGATTGACTTCACAAAGGGGTGCTGCTTGCTGATCGATCTCAAGGAACAAAACTCAATTGTATAAAATTAATAAGGGCAACAACAGTTAACAGAATTAGGTGATCGATTGAAGGAATAAGAGAATAATAACAAAGGGAAAAGTGGGAGAGGAGTGGCTATCTCGGCCCGGGCTTCTCACCCACAGCTATCCCGGCTGTTCTAAGCAATTGACTGCAATTTTCTTTATTCAAATCTGAGAATTATGTGTACATCAAACTATAACTAGGACCTAGTTTCCAAATAGGACTAGACACTCCTAGTACAACTAGGACTTGAAATAGACTAAGACTACAACTCCAACATGGAATAGGATTGACTAATTAATAGTTCATATAGGACATTACAATCGGTAGGCCCAATGGGCCTCACTTATTAAACATAATTAAATCCCTATTGATAGAATTGATGGGCCCAATGGGCCCTCATTCTAACAGCTTACTTCAGCCACTTGAAGTGGACTTAGGTGTGGTTCGATAGGCCCCTTTCGGCTGGGCCTTTCTTCCTATGGTAGGTCCTTCCAAAGTGTGGATCTACATCAGAGGGGGTGCTCGCAATGCATATATAGGGGGGGTCCACAAGTCAGGGAGGAGAGAGAGTTTGAATGAGAGGGCATACACATCGGCAGTGTGTATAGCCTTTTCCCTTATAGTATTTTTACTTAAAAGTACAGTTGGGCTGAGAAGGGTTCATTAGGTAGTTTAAAAATTAAGGCATCACCATCCTACCTAAATAACTAGCCGGTAATCATTAAGAAAATCTCAAGAATTAGAACCACCCCCTATACTTCAAGAAAACAAAAGCAATCCAATAGCTTAATAAATTTTCTTCTAAATCTTACTATGTCAACCAAAGATTGATCATAGGAACCCAAATATGGTCCTGTTGGTTGGAGAAAGAAAGAGCAGAGATTTCAACCAAGTGAAATGTATCAAAAGTGCAGATGGAAGAGTGTTGGTAAGGGATGAGGACATTATGAAGAAATGGGATGAGTATATTTGTGACTTTACTAAATGGGAAAGTTCAAGTAGGAACAACCCGGAAGATGGCATTTCACATTAAGACACCACACGCCATCGACATATACGAAAGGTTGGAGTGGCAGAAGTTAAAAAAGCCTTAAGAAAAATGAAAGGATGCATGACACAAGGCCTAGATGAGGTCCAGTTGAGAAGAGAGATGCCAAGAGTATGAATGACTTTGGGTTACCGAATGATAGAGGCCACCACTTTATTTATAGATGGAGAATGATTACAAACATGGAATGCTAGCTAATGATGACTCAATCCTTATATTGAATATGAAACATGTGCATATTTAATATTGACTAAGGTAAATAGTAAATTACCAAGGTAAATAGTAAACTAACTATGGTCATCTCAACAGTTCCCACTAGAAGCATAGAAGAGCTTACGTATATGTGGGTATCTTGGCTGATCAATCTATCTAACAAAATTATAAACACAATGAAAATGCCAGATGAATGAAGGAGAAGCATTGTATTTCTAATCTATAAAAATAAAGGTGATATTCAGAGTTGCAATAGCTACAGAAGCATAAAACTAATGAGTCATACTATGAAATTATGGGAGAAAGTTATTGAAGCCCGATTGAGAAGAGAGATTCATATTTCGAATAATTGATTTGGTTTTATGCCAGATAGATCCACGACAGAAGCTATTTACCTATTGAGGAGGCTTATGGAAAGATATAGAGACAGCAAAAAGAATCTCCATATTGTATTTATGGACGTAGAAAATCTTAGGACAAAGTCTTAATATTGAAGGATCTAAAGGCCTAAAATGACCATAAGAGAAGTTGTGAGGAATGACACGCAATGCCTAAGATTTGTCCCAAGTATGACCTTTGATAGAGCCGATTGGAGGGCAATGACCAATGTAGCCGACCCCATTTAGCTAAGATTTTCCTATCTTGCTAACGCTGGGCTTCTTTCCTTTTACTATCTTTTTTACTTTCTTTTCCTACTTCCATTTCTCATGTTTGTTTTTGCTCGGATTCATGTAGCCGACCCCATTTAGTTGGGATAAGGCTGAGTTTTTTGTTGTTATTGTTGGTTGAAGGCTCTTGTTGATCTTTATTTCTAGGGTATGGCCTCTTGATTGGCTGACTTTCATTAAGCCAAGTAATAATTGCTTCATCAAACACCATGTATATATGTCAAATTTAGATATTGATTTAAAAAAAAAAAAAAAAAAAAAAAAAATGTGTACCCAATGCATGAGTCTCCTGCCACTGTGGGGTTTAGGGAGGGTCATAATGTACACAGGCTTACCCCCGCTTTGCGGAGAGGCTGTTTCTCAACTCTAACCCACGACCAGTAGGTTCCAATGGAGCAACCTTACCACTAAGTTGCCAGACTTACCACCAGCCTCTTGAGAAGTGATGAATATAATCTAGTGAAGAAAATAAAAATATTCTGGAAATTACCCTGTAAGTTATGGATTAATTTAACAAGGGGCACAATCAAACATTTTCAGTTTTCCCCACCACCCTGAATTGTGTGTATATACATTGGGAAAGAACTTTGTCTGTTTGCGTTCTTTATGCCCAAACACATGGGGCGAGCTGTGAAAAGACGCCCCTGCCCTTGCTAGCCAGCTCTATGTGTATGGGTGTGGAGAACACAAGCGGACAGCATTCTTTCTACTATATATATATATATATATATACATATATATATATGGGCAATAGAATGCTACCTCCTGGTGCAAATACACACTAGTGCGCACGAGCATCTTCAGTGCTAGGTAGCACGATCTTTTCGCACTTGCTATGTCTAGGCATAGACACACGCCATACACCAAGAGGTAGTGTTCTTTCTTCCTATATATATATATATATATATAGAGAGAGAGAGAGAGAGAGAGAGAGAGAGAATGCTGCCCACCTGCACAGCCACTACCCCAGCACACAGGCCAATGGGAGGCCGCATGGTCTTTTCGCACCCACCTATGTCTGGGCATAGAGGGCACAAGCAGGAAGTGTTCTCTTTCCCATATATATATATATATATATTATTTAGCTACAAATATCATGCACAAAAATAACAGTATACGACTCACCGCCCAGTCATAAGGTTTCTTCATTTCACCAGTATCAAGCAAAATAGGCTTTGGAGATTGACAGTCGACTTGATCTTTACCCGGTGTTTTCAATACATTTCGCACAAACTTCCAGAATGAAGAATTACCCTGAGTAGCATCAAAATAACAATCTCCATATAGCATTCACATTCAGAAAGAAAAATGAAACATTGTGTATTAGTCAATTAACTAATATTCCCAAGTCACCTTGTCATCTCCTTGCTTGAAGTTAAAATCTGCAGGTCCATCAGTTGTTCCTGCAGCAAAAGAAAACCCCATGGCAGCAGGGCATGTTTTCACCATCTCATAACCTCCGCCCTGTTTAGGAAGTTTTACCTCAAGCTTGGAGAAGTCTATGTAGGTGTGCCGGGTCTCAATCTTGCCTTTCAATTTCTCAGATGCTTTCTTAAAGAGATCCACAGCCTTTTTAAATTGCCTTTCTCCAATTATGCGCGTACTTTCAAATTGATCTGGGTGACTGGCAGATAAAGAGAGAAATAACTTAGTACTGACATAGGAATCATACATGCGGATTGGAAAATCTAAGAAGAAATGAGAAATATCTACCCTGGGCCTCGGCCATTGCAGAGTTCATTCTTCCCACCACAGGTACTATGATTGAAATCACATGGTAGCCCAGTGTCTATGCAGAAAGTACCAAGCACATTTGGGCTAACATCGCCACAATTTGACTGACAAAAAGCAGATACAAATCTAGGCCTATCAGACTGCTTCAGAGCACTCCTAACACGACTAGAAATACTCGACATCCTGCTTGCTGGCCTCCCCTGAGAAGATTGATATGAGGCAGCAATATCCCTTAACTTTTCATCTGCATGAAACATGGGTTTTATTAGAGCATAAGTGAACACAAAGTTATTAGTGTGTTTCATGGATAAAATAAATGTGTTCTGTGTCTTTGCCGCCATGTAGTAAACAAGGCACTCCAACAAATGGATTATAATCATTATATAAGTACTCAAAATATCTAAACTCATACTTTCGAATTTTTTAAGTGATAATAACAGCCCAAAAAAAAAAAAATGTTAATAAGAAATTTTAATTAGTTGAACCAGCAGCATAGCTTGTATGACAACAAGCAATAGTGATGAAATTGATCATAAGCAGAAATCACCTAATGGATTCACTTAATGAAATTCAACACTTGATCATTTTCTCCCCCATCAGAACAACAGGGAATGTGTAAAACTAGAAAATCATATAGAAAGAGCAAGTAATGATGATGAATATGATGGAAAGGTTATCCTTGTTCAGAAAGAAGGAAGCAATTTCTTACCAATCAGGCAAGAATATCTCCCATATCACAATCTCATTCTCAATCATATTTTGAAACATGTTTGTCCACATCAAGCTCCAATTGTTTCAAGTTTTGGACAAACCAGACTTCATCATGTGCCGAGATAAAGGTTCAAAAATTGATAGAAAAGTTGATCCCTTTTTGGGAAAATCTGGACTGCTGAAAATCCAAGGGAAAAAAATAACAGGCACGGTGAACCATACAATTGCAATGGGCCCAAATATTTGACATGTCTCAATCTAATGGATGCCCTATTCATTCAACAGGCAGGACGACTGAATTGGTCCCTTGTATCACAATTCACAACCAAAAAAAAAAAAAAAAACCCTTGTATGCCAGAGAATAAAACACTTCTAGCAATACTAGTGAACAGGGGACCCTCACAGGCAATGGTTCTCTGCCACATGATCAGCAATTTTGAGTTTTAACCATAATATTGATAAATTATCGACTAGATCAGCAATGCATCAATTTTTAGGTCCATTTCAACCATATGGCCAACCATATGTATTTTCAACAGTTCCAATTGGTTTCAAAATCATTTATTTTTTCACCTTTTTCAGAACTTCTTTCCCTGTGGGTAAGATGCATTTAGGTTGAACCTTGCATGTGACTAGAGGCTGATGCAGACAATTGGTCCATAAACTTTTGGTTCCAGCTGCAATGATATGTGGCAGAAAACAAATCCTGTGACAGAGCCTAAACACAAGGCATGTGGAAGAGGTTTCTCGCCTTAACAACAAAAACAATAATAATAATAATATGAAATGGTGGGAGGTTCAGCCGTAGTCCCATATGGCAGCTTATCAGGAACCTAATTTGGAGCACCAATATGCCCCACCCAGCACAATTCACAAATGAAGCTTCAGCCCAAACAAAATTTACCATGTGGCAGAATAAAGTTTTTTTAAATTCATCAACACGTGGATGTATTGGAAAAAAATTGGACATCTGAAAATACAAGGGGTATGTCCAATAATTGATATAGCTATCTATTTCAGATGGCTCATAAATTTTACAGGTAGCAAGCACCAACCCAATCTATGCAAAGGCTATTTGGCCACATCAGAGAGTGCAAGGCTCAAGTCAGGCCATCGTTCAAGTAAGCACAGAAACAGCAGCCCCACTTACCTTTTATCTAATAATGATGAAGATTATAATAGTAATAATAAGGGAGAGATTTTCTTCATCCAGTCACTGCCACATGGCAGTTAAGTTGACACTCGAAATTTATAAACAGAATGCTCACATCACCCTCTACTCATGAGTCAAGTTTCTCTCTAAACTCTTGTGCCAAGTTACAGCCCAATTGAGCTATGCATAAATGTTGTCAAAACCAACCTATCTATCAGAAGGATTACTTAAGATAGCTAAGACTATCGCTGGGGCATGAACTTTGGTTTCATAGTGTAAAGGAGGCCGCATGCAGCTTAGCAACAAGGATACAACTCATACACTATTTCTTTTACCCTCACCAAGATGTATTATTGTACGAACTTGTAAGATGAACAAAGGAGTTACTTACAGTTTTGAAGGTTGGGAATAAGGCTTGACCTTCTTCGGGGGATGCTGTGGCCAGCATATGTATCAGAATTCAGGTTTTCAACATCATCCAGAAAACCATTCTGATCAAACCAGTCTTCCATGAATCGTGCAGCAGCTCCTTTGTTGTCTCCGCTTATCAATGAATTTGTACGACTCATAGAAGTCCCATGAGTGGCAAACCAGTTAAAGCTACCTACTGGCCCCCATTCATCATCCACAAACTTCAGGAGAGTCATCTCTTCATCAACATCATACTTATATTTACTCCGTTCCTTGGCAGGATTGTTCAGATAAGCACTAGGACTACGGTTCACACCAGCATCCAAAATCTCTCCTGTTGATATATTCCCAAAAAACATGATGATGATCAGAATCGATAAAGCACAAACAATTAGAAACCACCATTATCAAAAGACTATAAGCCCATATAAGCAAACTGGTCCATATCAACAATGGAAAAGGTCTGAATTCTTTTTGAGAACATGAAGTTTTAACCTTATATCCTAACTTTATGGCTTCAAATTTGGTTTCAACATATTTTAGCCATTACATAACAAACAAAATTTAAAAGCCCATTATGAGTTAACATCCTGCTAATTACATACGTTAGAAAGGATTCATGTTATGCCTCTCTTAGGTTATTATTCTCGTGCAATCATTCATCATTTACACTACAGATCCTAGCCATGAAAACCCAAGTTACTCAGGCCCTTCCACCCTTCAAATGCTACAGCATACCCACGTCTACACAAGCACAAGGATATTGGTAGGGGTCCATGTAGGACATGATGGCCCATCTGTATAATGATACCTGAATATTGTAGATTATAACAATAATTAATGAACTAAGATGATTACTCAAAATTTAAACAAAAAATAAAATAGGTCCGGAAAATATAACAAAGAACTCAGATTCCATAATAAAAATTACAAAGCTTTAGGCATTCTATTCTGTAGGCAGAATCTGGAAAAGCATAGGGTTCAGGCAAAAGTGTTGGATGATTTAAATAGTAGACTTCCAGCCATAGTTCTAAAACTCGGATCAGATCGGTCAGTATCAGCAGTATCAGTAACATCCCCAATCCTGACCGATCCGAACCAGATACACAGGTATGGTCCAAGGGTAAGAACATAATAAAATTATTTATATTAAAATGTAGGGGTAAATTTGTCTGACATGGTCTGATCCATGCTGATCTGGATCGATATCAGCCTTGACCAATCCCGAATTTTAGAACCTTGCTTCAGGCAGCTCAACAAATATAAACTCAAAACTTTCAGCCAGCTAGAGAAAAAAAAATGTTTGGTCTTTGTCAGTCTTCTAAACCAAGTCTGATCTAAAAGAAAATTCTTGCATATAAGAGCAGGTTAAGTGGTCATTAGGTCCTTTCCTCCTATCTTATTAGAAAGGGGAACAAGTTAAGTAAAAATGAAGCTTGCTTTCTATTGATTCTTGAGCTAGTAGTTTCATAAGGAATGATGTCAGCACAAATTATGAACTTTCTCCATTACCTTTATCAACATATACTGACCCTGGCCGGAGATTTTCATGAGCTTGTATAATGCTCTTCTCAATGCCATCAACAAGAGCATTAAATGACTGACGCACTAATCCAAAAGATGTTACAATATACACCACATATTGAAAATAACCCCCAGGGCCTCCATGAGTGTGGGTTCCACTAATAGCAACATTCTGTTGATTGTAAAGGCTCCCATACCTGTCAAATGGAAAGCATGATATGAGATTAGCAGCAAGGTAAAACAATCAGGATCTTCCTCAGATTGAATCCTTAAAGCTAAAGGACTTACGATAAAAGGTTGAAATCAAGGATCTTTAATCAATTTAAACATGCGTTCCACCAAATGAGGTTGAAAGAGAATGTTTTAAAATTTCTACAAGACTAATTGCCATGATTGGTAAAACCTTCTGTTTCTCCCATGGAAAAATTCTATAAATTTACTTTCTATTAACCTCGAACAGTTTACAACAACGACAACTCCCTTATTCCAACTAAACCGCACACAGTTTACCAGTTTATTATAAAAAATAATAAATAAATAAGCCAGTGCAGTAGAACCAGAATTTGAAGATGGAAAAAAATTAGATCATAACTACCTTCCCTTCAACCTCTCAATCACTTTAATTGTCACAAGTTGTGAAGCCATGCAAGCATCAATATTTACAAAAACCATCCTCTTCCCGTGACGCTCTGCCACAATAAATGCTCGAGCTCTCAACCTGAAGTGAACTCCAGATGCAGTCTGCGCCATATTAGCATATCCCATCATATTGACATCTGCAGCGGGTCCTGTAATGTCACAGCTTCCAAGTCCAATTAAATAAGTCGAAGCTGAAAGTATCCCCTCGCCGTTCTGTAGCAAGGGAAGCAGGACAAAGCAAAACCAGGTAGTTGCACAGAGCCTCTGAACATGGACACTGTGAAGAGAAAAGAGCCCCATAATGACTCTAGGGAGAAGACGTGTTACCCCTTATTCAGTTCTTGCCATTTTCTTCAATAAAGCAAACGGACTCCGTGAGCATATTCTTCAAATGTAACAATAAAGGAACAGCTGAAACTCCCATGCAACATCAGATTAAAAAGAAAAAAATGAAAATTGATGAACGTAGATTCCACCAAACAGCATCTAAGTAGTGCATGGCAAATAGGAATTCGAGAAGCGACTCTAAAAAGAGCAACAAGAAGAAATTCACCCAAAACAACAAAAATTTACTTAAACCTGAATAAGATAATTAGAAACCCAAAAAAAAAGCAGAGAGGAAGCAACTAAACCTTCCAATCCCCCCATTCCCCATCTAGAAACCAGAGTCCAGAATTCAGACTCCATCTGAACTCAACCATGTGCATTTTGATTCAGTTTTCAAGTATTTTTTTCAGTTTCAACCTTCCATTAAAAATATTAAATCAAGAAATGTGAAACGACAGGATTTATATTTACCTCGATTGAAAAAATAAATATTGTATTAAAAAAAGAAAAGATTTATAGCTATAGTTGTGGGAATTTGGATCCAATCGATGAATGCCGATTTTGGCCGGAATTGGTCAGAATCGACAGAAATCGATCGGAAAAAGGGCGACATATTACAAGGCATTTTGTTCCTTTCCCTCCTTTTATGACAATTCCAATCCAAAACCTGCCGCATAATAAGGAAAACACTAAAATTAACAAAGGAATCGATTCTCTAATAAGCCCACAGGGTGGGGAAGGGGAGCCAACGAATAGAAAGTTTCTACCCAAAAAAAACCAATGGGAGAGTGGAACACGGTCCATCAGAGGCTTTGTGCAACTACCCTTATCAAGAAGAGAATGCAGTTGCACTTCTGGGTCTGTGCAACAACCCCACTAACCCCTCCTGTATGATAATCCATTCTATATCCTCGTCGTTCGTCCGACGTCCGTGTCGTCGTCTAAGAAATACTCCCGTCCCTGAGAGTTGTTGCCGGAAATAGCAGAGATTTCCGAACTCTCCAAGTGCAACAAAGCCATTTTGTTGGCTGTCCCTGCAACTTAGAGGATGTGAACGGTGCGTTCACAGGGCGAAATCGAAAAGGGTTCTTCCAGTAGGGAGTAGGATTTGGTAGATGAGGGATCGGCACCCGCTGCAAACTGCGCCTCATCCCACCCCTGCTGTGACCAGCATCCGTCTCAATCCTGACGGCCAATTCTGGATACGGCTGAATGATGGACGTTTAACGATCCCAGTGTCAGTATCAGACGATACAACGTATCTCATGAGCAGCTCATACCAGGGTCCAAAAGTCAGGAATCCCGATTAGATTCCTAATTGGTGGAAATCAGCTTTTTTTCTCATCCTAATTTTTCTGGATTTGGAATAAGAAATCTCAATTTAAACCGATACAGGGGAAGGAGACCGTTCTGTTCTGTGCCAATGCAAACCCAGTTAAATGAGGAGCTGCAAGCTATAAAACAAATCAGAAGACGTAACCATCTCCATCACAATGCAGTGATTTGGGTATAATGGTTCTTAAGATTTTTCTTGTTTGCAGAACAATAAAGAAAATCTCTTCCTAATGGGAAAGCTATAAGAAAATATACTTCGACAATGGCAGTTTGCTCTGACGAGTTCTGGGATCCAGAGACAAATGGGCGGCCCTTCAATGGCAAGGGAGGACGAGGTGAGGGTGTACAAGGGGTAGTTGCAAAGGTGTTGAAGGAGAGAGAGGAAGAAGAGGGATGTGAGGGACGGATAGAAGGCTAGAAGCAAGGGGTGAAGAACCCGAAATCGGGCTTGGATCGGTCAAGGCCGATATAGATCTTTAAAACAATCTGGATCAGTCGTATCGGCTTTGTTCAGACTGATTACCCCTTGTTTTCTTTAAAAAACCATTAATCTGCACAACGATAATGATACATGATCAGCCCAGAATCAGGTTCAGTCAAGGCCGATACAGATCAAATCCGATGATCCAATCCTCAATCCATGATGAGAGCAGCAGCTGAAATACAGAGTTTCGGCACAATGGTTATCACTTCAATATTTTTGTTTTCTGCATCAGCTATAATAACTGTCCTTATACATGGACTGATTCATACACATACTCACTCTTTGTCACAAATAAAGCATAAAAACCTTAACTCAGTAGATGCTTTACATTGCTCCAGATGAACCTATGCCACTACAAAGGCGCTGGATGAACCTGTGAAATGCTTAACCGTACCAAAAAGGCTCTTTGAGGCGCCAAAATGACTTATCCTGTACACACCTGAAACAGCTGCCTGTGGGATTCTCCATTCTATGGTTGCCTGACTGTGAGTACTTAGTTTTGACGGACGAGACCATATAAAGCGCAAGCAGAAATCATCATCATCATAAGCTGGTACCCATGTTTCCTTGCTTTGGAGAAACTCCACCAGGGCATATGTCCCTTCTGTCATGAGGTCATTTCTAGGGCAAGCTGACCAAAAAGTAACTGATACCATGTCCCCTCTCTTGAATGTGGAATTCTGAGGGATATCTTTGCTACAGTCCCCAAATTGGGCACCATGAGGTGTTGCATCCATGACGACAGGCGTTAGAAAGCTGATTTGCTTGTCCAAGAGATCTGGGGGATCTGCACCTGGTTCAACAGTTTGGTCACTGATGAGAGATTTTGCAAGTTTCTTGAACTCTTGAATATAGGCACTCAGCGTGTGTGGACCATACAGAGTGGAGGCACCCTGAGGAATACAATATCATCAATAAGAATTTAGAAATGTATGGGATTTAATCAAACACAGAAATTTACTTAGGCTACACTTTGTCGTTAGTTGTTACATGGAATGAAATGGTCTCGCTCTCATAGCATTAAGTACCGAGTAGTCTTCAACCAAAATGGACTCATTCCAATTCATCACCAAAATATGAGTCAATGATGGTAATCTAAACTTTGTAACCTAAATGGCCTTTTCATTTTTATTCACTAAAATTAAAGAAATTTTTCAAAAATGCATATACTATGAAAAGCATTCTAGGTTGCAACCAAATACAGCTTTCTAGTTTATTTTCTCCAAGTATATAAGTTTTTTCTATACTTAGGTAGTTGTAATACAGTATCCCCCCTAACACAATCATTGTTCTTCTTTTCTTTATCTTTTTAGTTTTTTTTTGATAGGCCAGCTGATCAATAATTAGCTGTTCAGGCTGAGTTGTTGTTGTTGTAGATGGATAAACTCAAGAACCACGCATGAAAAAATATGGGCTCAAGCGCCCACCTGATTAAATTTTCCACAGAAACCTGGAAATAGTAAGCTGCTCGCATAGTTTTTTTAAACAATAATGGATTCTAAGGTCCAGATATTTCACGCAGGCAGGCTTACCTCATATCTCTGCACGCTGTATTCCTCAAATGTGGTAACGTACTGTGAATATGTATTTGTCAACCCTGCTATAACAACATGCACATTGCTGTTGAATTCTCCATTAGCTCCAGAAGTAAGCACCGACTTCACGGCATCACGAAGACGCCTCCCAGCCATTGTTGTGAACTCTGTAAGTGAACCAAGAATTAAAAAAAAAAATTGACTTGTTCAGAGTATGATGAGGGATTAGAAAATATCTCCAAGAAAAATCAGTACATTTAAAGAAATAGGGAAAGGAATAAAAGAAAAAAAGAAATGGAACAACCTCCAGGTACACCGAGAATGACTAGTTGCCCTATTCTCAGAATCTGAACCGGAAGTACTGAAGGCTGCACAAAGCATGGTCAAACGGAAGCCCCATAAGTAATCCCAATTATGTTGTAGTAGTTGAAAGATGAAAAACTGCAGCTGATGTATGATGTATCCACACTAACCATGGCTTCACATTTAATGACAAAATTGATCTTTGGTTATTACAAAGTAAAAAAATTAAATAAATAATGAATGTTTATGTTGCATATAATTACAATCATTAAATAAGTTAAGGTGTCAAGATGCTAAGTTAAAAAAATCTGTACACAAGTAGAAACAACTGAAAATCATAACAATAAACAGAATGTTGGATGGTAATTAGTATGCATAAAAGTTACTAAATTAAAAGAACGTTATGATATTCAGCATGGATGCTAAATAGAAAGCAAACAAACAATAGGATACAAATTACCATACACTAAATTTATAAACATAAGTCATATCAATAATAATTGACAAAAAAACCAACGGGGAATCAGGAGATTAATGACGATGATTATAACAATATAATAGACAGTGGAAGAAGCTATTCCTTTACTTTTGTACACGGGTGTTCAAGTAAGAAAGTGAAAAATCATTTAATCAATCTGCAATTTTAAAGCTTTTTCTTCCTTTTCCAGTTTTAAGAATTTCTTAGTTCAATTTTCTTCAAAGCCTTGTGGATTTGTCACATTGGAAGCTCATTGATAAGAATAAAAGTTGCTAAGCATATAAGCTAGCACAAGGGTTGTTAAGTTTTCAGTTGTCATAACAAAGTTATACAGTAATCTAATCATCAATTATGAACTACAGGAACACTATTACTAAATAATTATGTTAGTCACTAATCATGAATAAAATAATAGGAACTAACAAATTACTAAATACTTTTTCATGGTAATCATAAACTTGTAGACAGATAAATATATTAGTTGTTATTTCTAATAACAATTAAATTAGAACAATGATAACAAAAACTACTTACTGATTATATACTCAAATTTAAAGTTAAGTTTGTAATACATAGTAACTTACTAATACTCTTGTTAGTAATACCCATAATAACTATCTAATGAGGGGGAAAAAATAAGCAGTAATAAGAAAATAAGAGAATGAAACCACTGTAGGATAATAAGTTAATAAGTTAAATTAGTTATCAATATGTATTAAAAATAAATTTCATGTCCAATCATGATTTGACGAACAGTGACAAGCCCAGGGTTTAGCCCTTCTCGTGTACTCAAAACCATGGTTGCAAGTCACAGGCGCCCAGGGACTTATGTGATCGCGGGGTTGGACCAGCTCTTCCGATGTGGGATTCGTGCAACTGCTACAGTTACCTGCTACAGAGCCCCGCACACGGCCTTTGACGAACTCAGAGCATCGGATGCACATCCACACCACCGCCCGGCTCTGACACCATTCTCATCTCACTGGTATACGTCAAACGGGCTCTGCCCAAATCTATTAACTCAGGGGCTTTAAATAGCCAAGAGGATACAAAGGATAAGGTACGACATGTGGGTCCCAAGCCATGTGTCCTTCACATGGACTTCACATGCTTGTGGGGCCGTATGAGTGTCGGCATACATACATACAAACATACAGACATACATACAGACTCAATACTACATACATACATACAGACTCAATACTTACTCAAGCCATACAAACAAAAAGACATACATACAGACTTAATACTACATACACACTCATACTGTAATGTAAATTCAATCGGTATCGGGATCTGACGAGCTGCTGTATGGGTAGAAGGTTGCCTTGTCTATGAGCCAGTCGTCATAGGCGTCCATAAGCGGAATGAGACGAGGACAAGGAAGTCGACCGTTCTGGTGAAGTTCCCAAGCGGAATCAACGGTCTGAAGAAGAGATGCTGGAACTTGATGGGGCTGAGTATCATTGACCTGGCACATGGTGTGAAGAAACTGTCGCCACTCTGATCGATGCTGCCGTCGATTGATGAAGAGAGTATAGGGCTTTGTTCCATACACATGGTAGTCTGTTGTGTAGTTAATGAAATGGCAGGGGTTTAGGGTATGTGGAGGGTCAGTGATTTGGAGGACTGCTGGAGGTCTATGGAAGAGGATAATGGTATGGTGCATGGGTATATCAGGGGAATCATCTGGTGGGAGAAGAGAGGTGAAGAGATCCAACCAAGTTTCCATGGGAGCAAAGAGTTGTAGAAACTGGAAAATTGGGAGGTTAGGTCTATGGGGTTGGACTGGACTACACCATTGGAAGCACATCATTTGAATGGAGTGAAGGGGAAAACTGATGGCTATAGAGTAGGCTGTACATAAATGCCAGAAAATGCATTTATAAATGAGGGGTAATTCCTGTAGGTCATACGAGGAATTGAAGGTGAAGACTGTGAGGTAGGGAAAGTCTGGATGGCAAGAGGAACCAGCAAGAAAGAGACCTTCTTGTCGAAGGGCTATTCTGAGAAGCTGGATAGCTGTGAGCTTACTGTAGGTAAGGATGGCTTTGTATGTTAAGGTGTGAAGGATTTCAGGAGGAAGATGAGGAGGGATATTACAGCAAAAGTTATGACCGGGTGAAGGTTGTGGTGTGGCTGAGGAGGAGGAGGATGAAGCTCCTGGAGTTAAAGGGTATAAGAGGGGGATGACTGAAAAGGTAGAGGCAGGTCGGGAAAGGAAGTCTGCCAAGACATTTTCTTTTCCTTTGATGTGTTTGATATCAAAGGACCACTTTGAGAACCATTGAGCCCACCGGAGGAGTTGATCATTAGGAAGCTGTTTCTGTCGGAACTCAAGCATTCGAGGGAAACTTGACATGTCCAGTTCAATAAGGAACCTGTGTCCAATGAGGTGAAACTGGAACTTTTCAATGCCACGGCGAACTGCAAGAATTTCCTTGAATGTGGAGTGATAATGGGCTTCAGAGGTTTTGAATGAACCACTCTTGTAACCACAGACTGTTCTTGTAGAGTCAGGAGCTTCTTCAAGGAGAACTGCACCCCAGTGAGTATCACTAGCATCTGTTTGGAGAATCCTACGCCCATCAGAAGGAATCTGTAAACAGGGAAGTCTTGTAGTTAACTGCTTTAGAGCATGAATAGCGGCAGAATGTTCAGATGACCAGGGAGGAGCATTCTTTCTCAATAGTTGATGAAGAACAGACGTGTGTCTGATTTGTTGAGGAAGAAACTCAGTCATGTAATTAACTATACCAAGGAATTGCTGAACCTGATGCTTTGTCAGGGGTCCATCAGGAAATTGCTGTAGAGAGGTAGCAATATGTGGTTGAAGTTCATAGGTTCCTTTGGTAATAGTGACGCCAAGAAAATCAATGGTGGAGACACCAATCTGCATTTTCTTTGGGGAGAGCATGATTCCATAGTCTTGAACAATCTGATGGAAATGTTGGAGGAGGCTTAAATGTTCATCCTGTGTAGTAAACTCTGTAATGTCAAGAAAATCTGGAAAGAATTACAATCCAAGTCTGATAAAGTGTCCTCTGCCTGTGACACTTCCTGGATGAAGATTAAGTGTAAAGGTTCTGATCACTCCTGTGATTGTCCAACAAAAAAGCAGTTCCATCACAAGCAGTTCTTTCACTCCTCCAGAAAGCACAAGAAACGGTTTCCTTTTAAGCCTTCTCGGTTTAAACGGTTTAAACCTCAGTGGAAATTCCTTCGGAAAAAACAGTTCCGTGGGAAATCCAAGAATACTTCTTGCTTCATTTGTGGAAAAGATGGACATTTCGCAAAAAATTGTCCTAACAGAAGTAAGAAAGACAAGGTGCTTCATATGCTTGCTTCTCTCCATCATGATGATCTACAAGATGCTGATCTTGAATCTCTGTACTCCCTTGATGCTGAGCCTACTGACCTCTCTCTCTTTGCTATCGATTACCCAGATGAGGTTGATCCCCAATACCTCACAGACTCAGACCCAGAGTCTTCTCTCTCCGAGTCCGAGGAATCTGATCCCCTCTACCAGGTTATTCCTTTCCTTCCTCCTAGACAAAACCCAACACCTCTTCCTTGTCAGTCTATCTCTTTACCCCATGCTGTAGTAACCTTAATCCCTGAACCATATGCTAAACCTGTCCATCTAATAGCCTTTTTAGATACAGGTGCTGCAACAACCATCCTGTCCCCGAAAGTCCTTCCCAACCATTTCTGGAAACCTCAAGTCCCTCCTCTCCCATTTTTAGCCGCTAATGGTGAAACCTTCTATATCACCTTAGTTACTAGAAAACCCATTAAAATCCAACTTCTTCCAACCCTTTCTTTCTCCCATGTTATGTTAGGATCCCAGTGTCCTGGTAAAGACCTTATCATAGGTTTTGATGTCCTAAGTCATCTTCCCCTTAAATGGACTCCCCAAGGTCTTGTGTATAAACAACAACTTCTCCCCTGGTCCCCTTTTTCTAACATATTTCTTGCAGGAACAGGTCCTACCTTATTTGATGATTTTAAAGGCAAACTTCTGCATACCTCTTGTGCCGATTCTCATACGGAGTTCCTAACAAAGTGCACACATCCTCTCTGGCAGAATTCAAAGTTCTTCATCTCTTTACCCTTTAAGAAGAATGAAGATGTCAATCCAACAAAAGCCAGTCATCCTGGAATGCCCCCTGAACATTTGACGCTTGCAGTACAAGAATTAACCCAACTACAAGCTCAAGGATTACTTGAAGCTACTGTGTCTCCATGGGCATGTCAGGCATTCTATGTGAACAAAAGAACAGAACAGATACGTGAAAAAATGAGAATGGTTATTAATTATCGGCCTCTGAACTTTTTCCTGGCTGATGATAAATTTCCATTACCCACCCGTCCTGCTCTGTTAGTTCAGTTATCCTCCGCATCTGTCTTCTCCAAGTTCGATCTGAAAGCAGGATTTTGGCAGCTTGGAATTATTCCTGCAGATAGACCAAAGATAGCTTTTTGCGTCCCTGGTCATCATTTACAGTGGACAGTTATGCCATTTGGCTTGAAGACGGCTCCATCAATATTTCAGCGTGCCATGATGCAGATCTTTGCTCCCATTCAAGATCAAGCCCTGATTTATATTGATGATATTCTCCTGTTCTCAACTACACAGGATGAACATTTAAGCCTCCTCCAACATTTCCATCAGATTGTTCAAGACTATGGAATCATGCTCTCCCCAAAGAAAATGCAGATTGGTGTCTCCACCATTGATTTTCTTGGCGTCACTATTACCAAAGGAACCTATGAACTTCAACCACATATTGCTACCTCTCTACAGCAATTTCCTGATGGACCCCTGACAAAGCATCAGGTTCAGCAATTCCTTGGTATAGTTAATTACATGACTGAGTTTCTTCCTCAACAAATCAGACACACGTCTGTTCTTCATCAACTATTGAGAAAGAATGCTCCTCCCTGGTCATCTGAACATTCTGCCGCTATTCATGCTCTAAAGCAGTTAACTACAAGACTTCCCTGTTTACAGATTCCTTCTGATGGGCGTAGGATTCTCCAAACAGATGCTAGTGATACTCACTGGGGTGCAGTTCTCCTTGAAGAAGCTCCTGACTCTACAAGAACAGTCTGTGGTTACAAGAGTGGTTCATTCAAAACCTCTGAAGCCCATTATCACTCCACATTCAAGGAAATTCTTGCAGTTCGCCGTGGCATTGAAAAGTTCCAGTTTCACCTCATTGGACACAGGTTCCTTATTGAACTGGACATGTCAAGTTTCCCTCGAATGCTTGAGTTCCGACAGAAACAGCTTCCTAATGATCAACTCCTCCGGTGGGCTCAATGGTTCTCAAAGTGGTCCTTTGATATCAAACACATCAAAGGAAAAGAAAATGTCTTGGCAGACTTCCTTTCCCGACCTGCCTCTACCTTTTCAGTCATCCCCCTCTTATACCCTTTAACTCCAGGAGCTTCATCCTCCTCCTCCTCAGCCACACCACAACCTTCACCCGGTCATAACTTTTGCTGTAATATCCCTCCTCATCTTCCTCCTGAAATCCTTCACACCTTAACATACAAAGCCATCCTTACCTACAGTAAGCTCACAGCTATCCAGCTTCTCAGAATAGCCCTTCGACAAGAAGGTCTCTTTCTTGCTAGTTCCTCTTGCCATCCAGACTTTCCCTACCTCACAGTCTTCACCTTCAATTCCTCGTATGACCGACAGGAATTACCCCTCATTTATAAATGCATTTTCTGGCATTTATGTACAGCCTACTCCATAGCCATCAGTTTTCCCCTTCACTCCATTCAAATGATGTGCTTCCAATGGTGTAGTCCAGTCCAACCCCATAGACCTAACCTCCCAATTTTCCAGTTTCTACAACTCTTTGCTCCCATGGAAACTTGGTTGGATCTCTTCACCTCTCTTCTCCCACCAGATGATTCCCCTGATATACCCATGCACCATACCATTATCCTCTTCCATAGACCTCCAGCAGTCCTCCAAATCACTGACCCTCCACATACCCTAAACCCCTGCCATTTCATTAACTACACAACAGACTACCATGTGTATGGAACAAAGCCCTATACTCTCTTCATCAATCGACGGCAGCATCGATCAGAGTGGCGACAGTTTCTTCACACCATGTGCCAGGTCAATGATACTCAGCCCCATCAAGTTCCAGCATCTCTTCTTCAGACCGTTGATTCCGCTTGGGAACTTCACCAGAACGGTCGACTTCCTTGTCCTCGTCTCATTCCGCTTATGGACGCCTATGACGACTGGCTCATAGACAAGGCAGCCTTCTACCCATACAGCAGCTCGTCAGATCCCGATACCGATTGAATTTACATTACAGTATGAGTGTGTATGTAGTATTAAGTCTGTATGTATGTCTTTCTGTTTGTATGGCTTGAGTAAGTATTGAGTCTGTATGTATGTATGTAGTATTGAGTCTGTATGTATGTTTGTATGTATGTATGCCGACACTCATGTATGAATGCCGACACTCCCGACATACGGCCCCACAAGCATGTGAAGTCCATGTGAAGGACACATGGCTTGGGACCCACATGTCGTACCTTATCCTTTGTATCCTCTTGGCTATTTAAAGCCCCTGAGTTAATAGATTTGGGCAGAGCCCGTTTGACGTATACCAGTGAGATGAGAATGGTATCAGAGCCAGTCCCCTCCCCTTTCTCCGGCTAAGGTCCTTCTCCGGCGGCGGACCCTTTTCGGTTCGAACCTCTCTTAGTCCAACGGATGTTCTAGGCCACGCCCTATTGCAGGTTACTCCGTAGTTTCGGTTCTCTGGTGACAGAAAAAGAACCTTTGAGCGATGGGTTCTCAGGCCAAGGAGTGGCTGTTTTATACCCTGTAACGGCTCAGGTTGATCTGTCTCTGAGACCTTGAACTCCGGGGGTCCTGATCGGCCTCGACTAGGCATCTGTTGATCTAATTGAGTTTCACCGACGGGAAGTGCTGCTCGGATTTGGAATTTTTGCCTCCCTTACCCTTATTCCGGTATGTCTCTCTCCCGACGATCTACTTCTTCTCGAAGTACTACCTCTTCGTCCTCTTCTTCTTCCCGGTCATCTTCTTTTTCTTCTATAGAATCCATATATGAGTTTGATTATCTCCCCGATGATCAAATTATTCCGTCAACCCCTTCTCCCCTTTTAAATCCTTATACTGTCTTCCCTAAAAAGACATCTCCTTCTGCTACCTGGAAAACCCTTCTGGCCCCTAGGAAAAAAACCCCTCCGATAAAGGAGCTTGTTCAGGCTTCCCGATGTGAATTATATCACATCCCTGCCACTGACAAGGAACAACTGTTTACGTTGGAGATTCCATCTACTTTTATCCCTGATTGGCAAAACCAGGGGTATACCCATCTCCACTTAGGTGCGATTAAGTTTGCCCTCACTTTCCATGGCAGGAAAGGCCTCCCCGTGTTCTCCCGTATTGCTCTTCTAGACAGTCGTTTCCTCCGGTATGAACATGCCGTTTGTACTACTGTCCAGACCACTTTGAACGCAGGAACCATCTTCCTTACCTTGTACCCTAACTTTAACATTCCCCTAGCAGATCCTTTTCTCCCTACCGCTTTAAAGTTTCAGATCCAAATCTCTGGTTCTCCCCTTGCCCCTACGGCTTTAGCAGGTACTATCCACTATCAAATGGCTTATCGGTTACAGAACCATGCCTTTGACCTGTCCACAGGTCATTCTGAGGATGCCCTATTCCTCTCTGTGGATTCTGACCATGTTCCAAGCCTTACCTATGTCCCAAGACAAATTCCACGAGACGAACTCCTTCGTCTCCTTCCTTCTTCTTGGGTTACAGCTTATGAACAGCAAATGGCTATCCAGCAACCTGCTCCAGTAGAACCACTCCAATCTACAGACCCACAATTCATCACTCACCCTACCGGTGAGGTTGAAATTCGGTTTCCTCCTCCACAACCATTACCGTCTCCTTTCCCTACTCGGTTTACGGGCATGATTCAAGAAAAGATTCCAGTCAAATCTTTTGATGCTCAAGGTAACCCTGTTTACTATTTCTCTAATCCAGTCACTGGTCATAAATATTTTGACCTCTGTGATTGTGATGATTGTCTCCAAGACTCTGATGATGAGGATACCTGTCGACCCAAAAGAAAGTCCTCCCAGACTATTCTACGGGAACGATATGAGTCAGGAGATACCACAGTTGGACCCTTAAGCACAGAAGCCCGTTATCCCTTTATGGTTAAGTACGGTGATTCTCCAGACCCTCTTTATGTTCCACCTCCTACTCCGGTCTGTAAACCTCCTCCACCACCTAAGCCACCCTCTCCTATGATCCCTCCTTGTTGCATGTATGCTCCAGGATCTTCTTCTTCTTCTTCTTCTTCCCCAGTGAAGAATTTTCCTGGTCCTACAGATTACGGTCCTGATTCTCATGGTATCCGTCATGTTTGGAAAGTCAAACCTCCTATTCTCCCTTCTGGACAACCAAAAAAGATCTCCCCAGCTGAAGCAGCTCTTAATTGGCAAAATGAAAATGCCATAGTCCAAAACCAGTACCTTGAACGCATTCTTGCTACCACCCAGCACACTCATAGTACTGTTGGCCGGCATACTCAGTTAATTCAATCCCTGAAAACTGAGATGGATCAAGTCCATATGGAACTTGCTGGTATTGCTTCTTCGACTGCTGACACGGCTCAGGCTTTTGCCCTTATTGGACAAAAAGAGAAACATTTGAGGTTTCTTGAAGCCCAACTCTCTAGCCTTCAGCAAGCTCCACCTCAAGCAGCAACATCCAGTCGACATCAGCCTCTGCCATTGACAGTTCCCAGTCTGTCTTCACAGGATCCTTTTGCCATGTATACTATACCGGCTCCTCCGGTAGTTGCTTCCCAGAGATCCTTCCCACTTGAAGAATTAAAGGCATTACAACGTCAGCAACGAAATCTGAACCCCAGGCAACAGCAACAGAAACAAAAACACCCTGTCTTAAACCCAACTTTGGAAAAACCTTCTCCTCCACAGTTCCAACCATACCCTATGGCCGTCTCCTATCCTGCACCCACACCGCCTATCCCTACTTATCCATCACCTTCACCTTCACCTTCTCCACCTCGAACTAAGCCCAAATATCCTCCTATAGGTGCCATAACCCCTTCTGGTGATGATGTCCTCACAGATCTTCTCACCACCCTAGGTCTCCATGAACCAACACCTGTCCCTTCTTTCATGAACACAGGACAAGATCCCCCTGCTCCATATCCTGCACCTCCTACTGTTGATGAGATGGATGGTGACCAGGATGACCCTATGGTCCATAATCCTGAACCTATTCTCCAACCAAGACCCTAAACAGTTCTTTACCCTGGATGATGTCCCTGTCTCTAAGTGGGCATCTAAGTTTGCTGATTTCCATGCCTGGATTAATGCTGAACTTCTCCAAGAAGGTGCTACATCAGTCAGTGTACTGACTAAGTTTGTTGCCAGACTTCAAGGAAAACTCAGGGAATGGTATTTAGCTCTTGGTGGTTATCGACAATTACAACTTGTTCAACTTCCTGAAGGCCAGTTCATTACAGTCTTATATCAAGAATTTCTTGGTCCTGTCTCAAATGATATTACAAAAGCTCGTGAAGAGTTTTTACAGCTCAAGTGTTGTTCTCTAGCTCGTCCCGACCTTGATAAACACTATGTGCGCATGACAGACAGGTTCCATAAAATTGGTGGCCTTGATGATGAGAACCTCAAGCAAATCTTCCTGAATTCCCTTCCAGATCCTCTTGGTGCTGATACACTGCAGTTCCTACGCAACCAGAACATTGCTCTAGCTTCCTGCAGCATCGGCTCCTTATACAGTTTTGCTCTCACAGCTCTTGACATGTAGTATTGAGTCTGTATGTATGTTTGTATGTATGTATGCCGACACTCATGTATGAATGCCGACACTCCCGACATACGGCCCCACAAGCATGTGAAGTCCATGTGAAGGACACATGGCTTGGGACCCACATGTCGTACCTTATCCTTTGTATCCTCTTGGCTATTTAAAGCCCCTGAGTTAATAGATTTGGGCAGAGCCCGTTTGACGTATACCAGTGAGATGAGAATGGTATCAGAGCCAGTCCCCTCCCCTTTCTCCGGCTAAGGTCCTTCTCCGGCGGCGGACCCTTTTCGGTTCGAACCTCTCTTAGTCCAACGGATGTTCTAGGCCACGCCCTATTGCAGGTTACTCCGTAGTTTCGGTTCTCTGGTGACAGAAAAAGAACCTTTGAGCGATGGGTTCTCAGGCCAAGGAGTGGCTGTTTTATACCCTGTAACGGCTCAGGTTGATCTGTCTCTGAGACCTTGAACTCCGGGGGTCCTGATCGGCCTCGACTAGGCATCTGTTGATCTGTTGATTTGAAACTGACAAACTTCAAACTTTCAGTCAATCATGGCATTAGAAATGCATCAATTTCAGCTGGATACGAGTGGTTCTAAGTTGAACGAGGAAGTAAGAGGTGGTATGCTAAATCAGCAGACCAAGTTGGGGGGTCGGTGTTGTACATTTGATATTCCACATGAGAGTGTGTGGGATGGATCCCCAACGCCAGGCCAATGGGAGCATGCCCGCTTTGCAGAGAAACTGTTTCCTGAACCTGTGACCACTTGGTCACAATGTAGCAACCTTACCGTTGCACCAAGGTCCACCCTCAATTGAGGCAATCACTATCCTTAACTAGCCGGAAATCTGTGAAAAAAAATCTCAAGAATCAGAACCACCCCCTATACCTTAAGAAAACAAAAGGAATGCACTATCTGAATAATTTTTTTTTTTTTTAAATCTTACCATTTCCAACCCAATGTTGATTATAACTTATAAGAACCCAAATAAGGTCCTATGGTTGAAGGCTTCTCACTGGTCATTATTTCTAGGGTACGCCACCGGATTGGCCTACTCTCATTAGGCCAAATAATAATTGGTTCATCAAAGACCATGTATATATTTCAGCCATAGATACTCATGAAAAAGGGTGTACCCAGTGCACGAGGCTCTCAACACTACGGGGCCTGGGAAGGGTCATAATTTATGCAACCTTACCCCCGCTTTACGGAGAGGCTATTTCCCGACTCGAGCCCGCGACCACTAGGTCACAATGAAGCAACCTTACCACTAGGCTGTCAGACTTAGATACCCAAGTCGACGTCAACTCAACAAAGATTGTTAAATTATGGCAATAAGTAATATGTTTCTTACTAGCCTCTTGGGAAGTGATTATTATAATCTAGTGAAAAATACCTAAAAATATCCAGACAATTATCCTATAATTTATGGATTAGTTTGACACGGGGCACAATCAAACATTTCTAGTTTTCCTTCCACCCTAATATGTGTGTGTGTGTGTGTGCACGCGTGTATGTATTTATCTTTTAACCACAAACATCAAGCAAAAAATAACAGTATATGACTCACCGCCCAGTCATAAGGTTCCTTCATTTCACCAGTATCAAGCAAAATAGGCTTTGGATATTGACAGTTGACTTGATCTTTATCCGGTGTTTTCAATACGTTTCGCACCAACCTCCAGAATGCATTACCCTGAGTAGCATCAAAATAACAATCACCATATAGCATTCACATTTTCCATGCAAGAGCAGAAAGAAGAGGAAACATTGTGTAATAATCCATTAACTAATATCCCCAAGTCACCTTGTCATCTCCTTGCTTGAAATCAAAAGCTCCAGGTCCATCGGTTGTTCCTGCCGCAAAAGCAAACCCCATGGCAGCAGGGCATGTTTTCACCACTTCATAAGCTCCGCCTTCTTTAGGAAGTGTAACCTCAAGCTTGGAGAAGTCTATGTAGGTGTGCCGGTACTCAACCTTGCCTTTCAATTGCTCCGATGCTTTTTTAAAGAGATCCACAGCCTTTTTAAATTGCCTTTCTCCAATTATACGCGTACTTTCAAATTCATCCGGGTGACTGGCAGATGAAGAGGCAAACAACTTAATATTGACATAGGTATCAAATATGCGGATTGGGAAATCTAAGAAGAAATAAGAAATATCTACCCTGGGCCTTGGCCATAGCAGAGTTCGTTCTTCCCACCACAGGTACTATGATTGAAATCACAAGGTAGCCCAGTGTCTAAGCAGAAAGTACCAAGCACGTTTGGGCTAACATCACCACAATTTGACTGGCAAAAAGCAGATACAAATCTAGGCCTTTCAGCCTGCCTCAGAGCATTCCTAACACGACTAGAAATACTCAACATTCTGGTTGCTGGCTTCCCCTGAGAAGATTGATACAAGGTAGCAAGATCTCTTAACTTGTCATCTGCATGAAATGGGTTTTATTAGAGCATATGTGAACACACAAGCTCTTATCTGTTTCATTTATAAAATAATAATGTGTTCCATGTCTTTGCTGCCATGTAGTAAACAAGGCACTCCAACAAATGGATTATGTATGTACTCAAAATATCTAAACTCATACTTTCTAACTTTTAAAGTTCTAATAACAGTTGAAACAAATAAAAAAAATGCTAATAAGAATTTTTAATTAGTTGACCAGCAGCGTAGCTGGTATGATGACAAGCAATAGTGATGACATTGATTATAAGAAGCAATAACCTAATGGATACACTAGATGAAATTCAATACTTAGATCATTTTCTCCCTCATCAAGACAACACGGAATGTGTAAAATTGGGAAAATCATATAGAAGGAGCAAGTAATGATGCTGATGAATATAATGGAAAGGTTATCCTCGTCCAGAAAGATGGAAGCAAATTCTTATCAATTGTCAGGCAGGAATATCTCCCATTTCACATTCTCATTCTCACTCATATTTTGAGAAAATGTTTGCCCACATCACACGCCAATTGTTCCAAGTTTTGGACAAACCAATTCCATCATGTGCCAAGATAAAGGTTCAAAAATTGATTAAAAAGTCAATTCTTTTTTGGGAAAATCTGGACAATTGAAAATCCAATGGAAAAATACAGGCATGGTGAACCATACAATTGTGATGGCCCTAATATTTGGCATGTGTCAATCTGAAGGATGCCCTATTCATCCAACAGACATCAGTCCCCCATATCACAGAATTAGCTTCTAGATGACGACGACGACGACAGCACACACACACACACACACACACACACACAAATATATATATATATGAACAAAAAAACAAAAAACAAAAATCTCGCATGCCAGAGAACAAAATACTTCTCCTAATAATACTAGTGAACAACCCTCTCCACGGGCAGTGTTTCTCTGCCACATGAGCAGCTGTTTTGAGTTTTAACCAAAATATTGATAAATTATGGTCTAGATCAACAATGTCTCAATTTTAAGGTCCATTTCAACCTTATGGCCTACCATATGTATTTTCAACAGTCCCAACTGTCTTCAAAATCATTGATTTTTTCACCTTTTCAGAACTTCTTTCTCTGCATGTAATATGCATTTGGGTTGAATCTTGCATTTGACCAGAGGCTGACGTGTACAATAGGTCTACAAACTTCTAGTACCAGCTGAAATGCAATGTGGCAGAAAACAAGGTCTGTGACAGAGCATTTTCCACAAGGCATGTGGACCATGGTTCTAAAAGTCAGATCGGTATCATCCTTGACCGATCCCCGATCCTGAGCAATCCAATACTGATCCACTAAAGGCATAAGTGTAAATTGGTAATAAAAATGATTTTTATTGAAAATCAGGGGTAAATCTGTCCGATACACTCCAATGAAGGGCAATCCGGATCAGTATCGGCCTTGGCTAATCCCAAATTTTAAAACCTTGATGTGGAGAGATTTCTCTCCTTAACAACAACAGCAGCAGCAGCAGCAGCAACAACAACAACAACAATAATAATATGAGCTGGTGGGAAGTTCAGCCATTCTACCATATAGCAGCTCATCAGGAACCTAATTTGGAGCATCAATAGGTCCCACCCACCCCAATTCACAAACTTTGCCATGTGGCAGAATAAGGTTTTTTGAGATTCACCAACACATGGATGTATTGGAAAAAATATGGACAGCTGAAATTGCAAGGGGGCTGTCCAATAAATTATATAGCTCTCTATCTGAGATAGCTCATAAAATTTGACAGGTAGCAAGCTCCAACCCAATCTATTCAATGGCTATTTGACCACATCAGAAAGTGTCAAGGCTCAAATCTGGACATCATTGTACTAAGCATAGAAACAGCTGCCCCACTTACCTTTTATCTAATAATGATGAAGATTATAATAATAGTAATAATAAGGGAGAGATTTTCCTCATCCAGTCACTCCCACATGGCAGTTCAGTTGACACTCAAAATTTATAGACAGAATGCCCCCGTCACCCTCTACTCATGTCAAGTTTTTCACTCTCTACTCTCATGTCAAGTTACATCCCAAACGAGCTATTGCATAAATGTTGTCAAAAAAAACCTATCTATCAAAAGGATAGTTAAGACTACCGCTTGGGCATGAACTTTGTGTTCATTAGTGTAAAGGAGGCCACAGGCAGCTTAGCAACAAGGATACAACTCATATACTGTTTCTTTTAGACTTTCCAAATATATACTTGTACGAACTTGTAAAATGAATAAAGGAGTTACTTACAGTTTTGAAGGTTGGGAATAATGCTTGAAATTCTTCGGGGGATGCTGTGGCCAGCGTATGTATCAGAATTTAGGTTTTCAACACCATCCATAAAATCATTCTGTTCAAACCAGTCTTCCATGAATCGTGCAGCAGCTCCTTTGTTGTCTCCGCTTATCAATGAATTTGTACGACTCATAGAAGTCCCATGAGTGGCAAACCAGTTAAAGCTACCTACTGGCCCCCATTCATCATCCACAAACTTCAGGAGAGTCATCTCTTTATCAACATCATACTTATATTTACTCCGTTCATTGGCAGGATTGTTCAGATAAGCACTAGGACTACGGTTCACACCAGCATCCAAAATCTCTCCTGTTATTATATTCCCAAAAAACATGATGATGATCAGATTCGATAAAGCACGAATAATTAGAAACCACCATTATCAAAAGATTATAAGCCCATATAAGCAAACTGGTCCATATCAACAATGGAAAAGGTCTGAATTCTTTTTGAGAACATGAAGTTTTAACCCTATATCCTAACTTGATGGCTTGGGATTGGTTTCAACATATTTTAGCCATTACATAACAAACAAAGTGTAAAAGTCGATCATGAGTTAACATCCTGACATTTATGTACGTTAGCAAGGATCTGCTTTATGTCTGTCTCTTAGGGTATTATTCTCGTGTAACCATTCATCATTTACATAACAGATTCTAGCCATGAAAACCCAAGTTTACTCAGGCCCTACCACCCTTCAAATGCTACATCATACCAATCTCAGCACAATAACAAGGATATTGGTAGGAGTCCATGTAGGACATGATGGTCCATCTTTATAATGATACCTCAATATTCTAGATTATAACAATAATTAATGAGCTACAAAGTATTCCTCAAAATGTAAACTAAAAATAAAATAGGTTTGGAAAATACAACAAAGAACTCAGATTCCACGATCAAAATTACAAAGATTTAGGCATCCTATTCTGTCGACAGAATCTGCAAAAGCATAGGGTTCAGACAAAAGCGTTGGACAATCCAAATAATAGACTTCAAGCAGCTCAATAAATATAAACTCAAACATCAGACAGGTAGGATAATTCAAAAAAGATAAGCGCTTCTTCTTTGTTACTGACTTCTAAAGCATATCCGAGCTAAAAAGAAAGTTCTCGTGTATAAAGAGCAGATTAAGTGGTCATAAGTCTTCACCTCCTATCTCATTAAACAGGGGAAGAAAACAAGTTAAGTAAAAATGAAGCTCGTTTTCTATTGATAACTGAGCTAGTGGTTCCATAAGGAATGATGTCACCACAAATTATGAGAATTCACCATTACCTTTATCAACATAAATTGACCCTGGCCGGAGATTTTCATGAGCTTGTATAATGCTTTTCTCAATGCCATCAACAAGAGCATCAAATGACTGACGAACAAATCCAAGAGATGTTACAATATACACAACATATTGAAGATAACCCCCTGGACCTGCATGAGTGTGAATCCCACTAATAGCTACATTCTGTTGATTGTAAAGGCTCCCATACCTATCAAATGGAAAGCATAAAATGAGATTAGCAAGCCAGGTAGAACAATCAGGATCTTCCTAAGATTGAATCCTTAAAGCTAAAGGACTTACCTCGATAAAAAGGTTGAAATCATGGAACTTTAATCAATTTAAACATGTGTTCCACCAAATGAGGTCGGAAGAGGATTTTTTAAAGTTTCTATGAAACTAATTGCCATGATTGGTAAAACCTTCTGTTTCTACTATGGAAGAGATTCAATAAATTTACTTGCTGCTAACCTTACACGGTTTACCAATTAAAAGAAAAAAAGAATGTAGTAGAAACAGAATTTGAAGATGGAACAGAATTAGATCATAACTACCTTGCCTTCAACCTCTCAATCACTTTAATTGTCACAAGTTGTGAAGCCATGCAAGCATCAAGATTTACGAAAACTATCCTGCTCCCATGAGGCTCTGCCACAATAAATGCACGAGCTCTCAACCTGAGGTGAACCCCAGATGCAATCTGCTCCATATTAGCATATCCCATCATATTGACATCTGCAGCGGGTCCTGTAATGTCATAGCTTCCAAGTCCAATCAAATAATTCGAAGCTGAAAGTATCCCCTTGCCGTTCTGTAACAAGAGCACCAGCAAAACCCAGAACCAGGTAGTTGCAGAGAGCCTCTGAACATGGCCACTGGGATGAGAAGAGAGCCCCATAATGACTCTATGAAGAAGACGCGTTACCCCTTATTCAATTCTTGCCATTTCCTTCAATAAAATAAAGAAATACTCGGTAACCATATTCTTCAAATGGAACAATGAAGGAAAGATGAAATTCCCATCCAACATGAGAATAAAAAGGAAATGAACGTAAGATTCCACCAAGCAGCATCAAAGTAGTATGGCAATCTTGCAAGTTGAAGCAAATTCAGAAAATCATAAGAAATCGGTAAAGACACTTTAAGTTGAAATGAAGAAAAAACCTGAGAATTGATGAATAATATGAATTCAAGAAGCGACACTAAAAATAGCAAAATCAAGAAATTTACCCAAAATAAACAAATATATTTGATCACGAATAAGATAATTAGAAATCAAAAAAGGCAGAGAGGAAGCTACAGACCTCACAAGTGACAACAACTGAGCCGTTAACAAGAAATTCCAGCAGTGATTTTGGGCTGATTCAATCGCTTCCCAATTTTTTTCCTTTCAAGGAAAAAAAGAGTCTTAGGCAGAGAGAATGTTAGGTGGGTTGGGGAATTAGGGAGTTGGGGTGGAAGGAGAAGGAGAAGAAGGAGGAAACCACTTTTGCCCCTGGTCTAGGGGACTTGGGCTCTCTTATAAGCGGCAGAGGAGTGAAGGAAAGAATCTGCGTCACCGTCACGACCTTTCGACGCCGTTCAGTTCAAATTTCCCTGACACTAGCAACACCTGCTTACTTCAACTCAACACTACACCAAAACAAGGAAAAAAACTCAACGCTTTGAGAGTAAAAGACGAGAAAGCCACTGGAAATTTTGCAAGTTACCATCAGAGTAATGGTTATTTTAGTCATTCTGACCATTGTCCTTTTCCCTCTTAAATTACATGGCATGAAACTAAACGAAATAAATATTATCATTAAAAAAAAAAAAATGAGAGTATTCTGTAAAAGATAGCGTAGCTTCTACAATTGTATAAAGACCAATGGAAACACATATGAAAACATCAACAACGGTGAGTTTTTTATTTTTCATGATTAGGGCGGTTATTTCGTTCTCCTATGTATCTTGGTGCGAGGGCCACACAGCTTTTTAAGCAGGATCTGATCTAGATGAACAGTAATATTCGGATTTCAAAGTCTTTTTTATACTCATTCATATGAATTTTGATTCAGTTTTCCAATATTTTTTAAGTTTCAAGTATCCGTATTAATTACTGAAGACCAAACAAGAAATGTGAGGTAATAGAATTTATCCAGTTGGGTTAAAAATATGATGAAAAAAGAAAAAAAAAATAAAGTTATGTTTTTCCTCATAACTTGTATGTATTAGTTGTAACAAAAACCAACCTAGCTAGGAACACCTCCACCTCCACCTCCACCTCAAACCCAAACCCATTTTGGACTTAGAAAATGGAAATGGATGGGTCATAGAAAATCCACAATTGACTCATGCAAATTTGAAATGTGAATCCAACATATTTTCTTTTAATGAACATATATTTCCACACCATTTTTTCTGGCCCATTTGACAATTTAAAGCTAGAATTGATACAAATAAAACCATCAGTTTCATCACTTCCATGGGTTTTGTGCATGTACTTGCCCCATTGCCGGTCTTAGACTTCAGTTTAATGATATTACCTACCATTCTACAAATGAAATTTTCAGATGACACTATATGGAGAGAGATTTTCTACTTGTTCGGTTTTGTAGAATTCCACAATGTGAGTTAGTGTTTTTGGTCATGGTATTGGTATCGGAATTAATTATGATTCTAATAAATATTGAATATCGTATAAATTAAAATCTGTTAAAATTTCAAAAAAAAAATACCATTTTTTATATTAATACCAATGACACATATCGATATCAATGACGTTGGATACCAATATCTTAATCCATGGTTGTGAGATAAGCAAATTAATCACCCCTCCCCCTCAACATCATCAGTCAATTGCAGGGAATGATGTTAAATTAAACACAAAGATTCTTATTGGCAAGCCAACTCATGAACACAAACATTTCCTTGTACTCAAATTATTTCATACTTCTAAGTTTTGTCACTTTTTTTTCCTTTCTAGGCGAACCAAATCAAACCCTAGAAAACCAGGAATTGTGATAATGACCTTTTCTTTTTCTTTTTTCTTTTTTCTTTTTTTTCTCCTTTTTTTTTTTTTTTTCAACCAGATTTTAGAGCCCAATGGAAGATGAAGAGAACAGCTAACTTAACTCTCTCACAAGTTTGGTGGAAAATTATAGAAGGTGCATGAACCATGAGCCAAGGTTCTTAATGAAGAATAAGCATTCTTTTCCAATGAGGGAATTGGCAGATCTCAAAGGCAATCTGAAACCTATCCTTTCTCCTCAATCATTCTTTTTGTTCTTTAGCAAACTCATCACATCACTCCTAATCCACTGAAACTGTTCTACATCATCCGATTATACAAAACACTACTATGAAGGAATATCGTATGAAAGGGATTCTCTTTTTTGACACCCTTGAGGTGTTAAATAATTTATAATTTTTTTTTCAGTGAAAATAAATCCTATGAATTCACAAGTGAAAAATGTGCACGATAATGATACCAGACTTTCATAATATTTTGAAAACTCTATTTTTTTTTTTTTTTTAATTTAGAAAACTTAAGAAAATAAGATAAACGATAATCAAGTGAAAGTTACAAATTTTAAATACACTTATAGACAACTTTTGTTAGTATGTATGTAAGGGTGTTAATCGGTTCGGTTCACATTTATTTAATTAAAATCATAACCGCACCATTTACTAAACGGTTCCACTTTCTGAAACTGTGACCGTTTAGTAAATGGTTTCAGTTTCCATGGTTTCTAAACGGTGTCAGTTTTACGATTTTAAATGATTTCGATTTTGATTTATTCCATAAGGTTTGTAAAACAGTTCATGACCGGTTTGTTATAATTTGCAACCATCTCTAAATTGAAGATCATAAGCTTATCCAAAAATAATTGGCAACCACAAATAAGAGATTCTATATTGACAATGGTATGTCTTAATTTGATAATCTAGTGTTATTTCTTTGCATGGTCATTCTCAAACATATAGAACTAATATCATACAACATCCAAATTCAGCCTTCTACAGCATTAAATATTAAAATGACAGGTGGTTCAGCCAAAATACCCCATTTGTGATAACATAATAATATAGTAACATATATAGATTACAAGTTCATGATCTAAACCCTAAACGTGAACTGAATTGCAATAAATCATACCAAAGCAGGATAGGCACTTAATTTAATTGTTAATTGTTATATGGATTACTATCCTTACTTTATTTAATTGTTATACGGATTAATCGGATCGATTTAAATGGTTCGATTTAAATGGTTTTAATTCGGTTTGAAACCAATAGATTTCGCGATTAAACCGATCCGACCTGTTTAGCTAATTGGCCTCAAACTTAAAACTATAACTGCACCATTTACTAAACAGTTTTACAATTTCAGTGTAAATAGATTGATTCGATTTTAGTAAACGATTTTGGTTGCAAATTCACATCCTTGTATGTATTTGTGTTTTGAAAGATAGGAAAAAAAATCCATCCACCTATTTTTGATCTTACTGCTTACATCATCAAGCGAGTCATTGATTTTCCTTTTGTACTCAGTTTTTCCAAATGAAAACCAAGGGCCAAAATTTATAGTTGATGGTTTTGCTTTTACATAGTTTTTACATTGAAACACATGGAACAACTGAGCTAAGCAATTACCCACCCCAAAGAAAAAGAAAAAGAAAAAGAGACCTAAGCTAAGGGTATCAAGTTTGTTGGTCCAGTCATTTTATTTGGCCCACCTAGCCTCTTAACACATATTTGGTCAGATCAAAACCGAATAATAAGTTAATTGATTCTTAAAATTCAAATCAAAACTAATTAACAATTAGTCCACCCGGTTTTGGGTGATTTAATATAAGTGGCAATCTTGAAATAATGGCTAGTTTCACTAAGCACCAGTTTGGCAAGAAGATTTGGGATAAGGCCAAGACTGGTATGTTGTTCAATCAAAGAATTGCTGTTAAGGATACTAGAATAGTTAGTTCCACCAAGGATCAGCTTGGCAAGAAGATTTGGGATAAGGCCAAGCCTGGTATACTGCTCAATCGAAGTATTGCTGATAAGGATACTAGAACGACTAGTTCCACCAAGGACCAACTTGGCAAGAAAATTGGGATCAAGCCAAGCTTGGAATATTACTCAATCAAAGGATTGATGATAAGGATATCAGCTGTAAACAAAGGATCCATCCCTTTGATCACTTCAAAATTATCCCTATTAAAGGATTATAATTTCACATGATAAACAATATAGTGAAAAACATCTTACTGTGGACGTAGGTTGAATTGTACAACTGATTCGTCTCTCTCTCTCTTGTCTTCTTCATTTCTCTCCATTGTTTTGGTGAATTCTCAACTGGAAATCTCCATTGTTTTGGTGTCAATTGCTTGATCACCAGTGCTCACATCATCACTACTACGATCATCAAGTGGAGTGATCCCGCCCCTAGTCAGATGAATGCTCACAGTGCACCATGCAACTCTAGCAACATGTTAACATCCCCTTGACCTTTACTAAGTTACTCTTAATGCAACTTTGAAGTTTTCTACCCATCATTTGTGAAGTATCCCTTGGGGGGAGGGGAAAAGGGACCTTCATTTACATGTACAGTATATTGAATATAGGAGTGGAGATCCTGTTACCACACTCTGTTTTACTGCCACGTGGCACTTGGTAGGTCCCTCGTTTGGTGGACATGTTGTTTTAATCATGATCTGCTCATGGTCAAACTTGTAGTCCATTCTAGATTCCCATGTTTTATTCTAAAAGTTCAAAAAAAGAAAAAAAAAATCTAAGAAATGAAACAAAACATGAATATAATAGAAACCATGTCATTGTAGTTAGTAGAACTATCAATGTAAGTGCCAATTGGTTTCCAATGGAGCTCTCCTGCTCTGAACTTTTCTTCAGAATAATAATAACAAGCTTTAAAAAATGAGTCTAGCTAGTTCTACTATCAATGTAAGTACCCAGATACCCAACAAGGGTTCAGGATCCTGAAGAGGATCAACTTCAACCCAACTAAGAAGATGATAGGCTTGGTAGGAAGGATTCATTATCCATCCTCTTATATATAAGTTTCACAAACCATATTAGAATATATAAACATAGATCTCATCCATGAAAGGATACCATTTCCATTATCCAGCAACAAGATATACACAAGAGATAAGTGTACCATTATATAATTGGAAGTATACAGTTCCCAGCTATAGAAGGCATACGATAAGTAGATTGAAGCTATTTTCATGTCTGGGTTGTAGTCTCAATTCAGGATTGAGAAAAACCATCTTCAAAATGTGATGCAAAACGCCATAAGAAACAGATACCACATGTAGCTATGGACAATGCTACAAAATAACTGCACCAGAGGAATGAACTACTACTGATCTAGTCAAGAGAAAGGAGCTCCTTTCAAAACCCATGTCGGAGTAATGCTTGAGAAATTCAATCTTCCTCTTTGACAAGGCTTCTCATTCTCTCTAGTTCTCACCATAAAAGATTAAAGCTTAAACAGTGTGTGCATAATCGGGGTCTTGAAGATGTCTCGAGTCTCATCGAGGGATTGAATTTGCTTTATTTCTTTGCTAACTTTTAATCACTAACCTAAATATTGCAAATCAACAAACATGAAGCACAGAGGGATAAGTGAAACAGTAAAACAAGAGTTAAAACTAGCTATTCTGAGTAGTTGACATTCTCACATACCTATCCAGCTTAATATGCAAAAAAATCTCAATCAATCAGTTTTAGTCAGATAAGAAGCAATGTGATCATCTAAAGCATTTCAAACAGCCTGAAACATATTGGCATTCATACACAACAAATAAAAGCAATTTGTAGTAGACAAACAAGCTCCATTGATGATAGTCACCAATTACATTTTAGTTTAGTGGCATTAATAATCAAGCAACAATTACATTTGCTTTGACAAACAAGCTCCATCGATAATAGTCACCAATAACTTTTTAGTTTTGTGGCCATTAACCATCAAGTTACAATTGCGTTTGCTTTGATAAACAAGAGCCATTGATGATAGCCAACAATTACCTTAATTAGTCTAGTGGCATCAATCATCAAGTAATAATTACACTTGCTTTGTAAATGGTCGTTCCACCTGAAAGTTAAGAAGGCTTGTTTGGTTCCATGGGTTCAATAGTATGGAAAATATTTGGTTCAGCCACTATAATAGTTTATTTGATCAGATTTCCAAGGAACATGGAACTCAGCATCAAAGCTTTCTTATCAGTTCCTTCTCTAGGGGAATATTCCAGGTGCAAATTTTCAAATATTGAGAACTCAGAGCATGTTAGTATAGCCAGCCAGTATATATTCATTATCAGAACTGCTTTTCCAGATAAGTAAGAGATTTTATTTAACCAGAAAAATGGAGCTACAGAAACATATGGCAATATAGCATGGAAAGAGTGACCTTAAGTCACCCAATTCATTTCAGGTTGTGTTAAGACATGTGCATCCAGGCAACTTGTGATCTGCAATGGAAATGGGATCCCTAGCATGATTCACTCCCTAATAATATCAGAGGAAAAACAAGCATTAAAGTAGGAAGATTGGAAAGCATGAATCCTGCAGACACTATTCTGGGTTTGATATCTTGACAAAATTTCAACTCCATCAGGATATTCATTTTTTTTATGCTTTAAGACAAGCAGCAGAATAGCAGATTGAATATTGCAGAGAGAAAGTTCTTGGAAGTAGAATGAACTCCAGATACTCCTACACTTCAGATCAAAGGGGCATCTGTTCCGAGCATAGAAACTTTCAGAATTGGAATGTGAAACCCTTCTCCAAAAACTTCTCAGAGAGAACACAATTGGAACTTTCTGGAAATATGAACTTCATTGCAACCACAGGTGCAAACCATGCCACTGTTGCATTGGATTTAGGTACTGCATCCTAGCTGCAAAGGGCAGGTAGACATTGCAGTCACCAGGGAGGATGGAACCTCCCTGAAAGTTTCTTTCTTGGACCCTATTAACTCACTTTTTAGCTAGTAACAGGTAGCAATGGTGGCAAGTTGTTTGCTTAATACTGAATTGACATTTATTGCATTCTTTGGTTGTATAATCAAGTATAGCATGAGGTGAAAAATAAGATCAATTTAGGTTTTATTTCTGTCCCATTCAGGATCAAACAAGCCAACCTGCCTGTACTCATTTCCCAGACTTCAACTCCTATTTTGGGCCATACCCCATGTTATGGTCAACCCAAATGGGACCAGGGATATAAGGAGATGATATGCAGTTCTGAACATAACATAGGCAACTATTTGAGGTGTTTTTCCTATACTAAGATGTCATTATATTGGAGAGTTTGCTAATATATTTCATAAGGTGATATTTCAGCTTCGCCTGGAGCATAAACCCAAAAATTATGCACAACTGATAACTAACACAAACTCTCATGTGGCACTCAGAATAAATATCAAGACAATGCATCACTATTTATCAAAATCCCAGAGAGATTCTGGAACTGATTACAAAAACCATTTCCGAAACAGGTAAACTTGAAACATAAGAACCAGAGATGAATTTACAAAAGCAAAAAACCAAAATAAAAAATGTGAATATGAAGTCGTTCCACTTAAGCTCTGTTTGATTCCAAATGCTCTTCAGTGGAG
Source organism: Macadamia integrifolia (assembly GCF_013358625.1). NCBI lineage: Eukaryota > Viridiplantae > Streptophyta > Magnoliopsida > Proteales > Proteaceae > Macadamia > Macadamia integrifolia. The sequence goes on from NC_056565.1 coordinate 6,132,966, forward strand.
CATAACTCAGCACTAACAGAAAATACAGAGTGGAATCGGGCTTTGGAGTCAAGGGACTGAAGTGATCTAACAACCTCAAACATTGTTGGTCGTTTCTCAGGCATGACAGAAGTGCAGCGAAGGGCAACTTCTAGAGCACCCAGCATCTCATGCTGTGACGTGTTGGAGACCCTGCGGTCCAGGACCTGGAGTGTTCCATTGGCCACGTTAATTTTCCTTCGAACCCATTTCACAATATCGATGGAGTCCCCAGACTCTGACTCCTCGGCTTGTCTACCAGTAATGAGCTCTAACAACACAACACCAAAGCTGTAAACATCCATTTGTTCAGTTGCTTTCTTGCTGTATGCATGCTCTGTGATCAAATAACAGAGACATTATGTTAATACATTTGTGCAGTAGCCTTATGAAAATCTTAGTGACTGATTTGAGTTAAATCTCAAGCACAGCATTACAACAGAATGAATGAGCAAAGGAGCAAAGGAGCAAACTCATTATTAGATCCCTAAGCTTTTTTCAGTGTCCCATCTGTAGATTGGTCCTAAAGGACTACTCTTTGACACCTTATGTTTCATTTTCTATCATTTGTATTAGAAGTATATAGAACTAAAGCAGAATCATAGAAAAAACTGGTCTCTGTAGCATAGCTTAATTGAAACAGAATTCCAGAAACAATTGATCCCTATACCATAGCATTTAATGTTTCGTAGTACTAAAAAAAAATTCCAAGAATTTGCACATTAATGCAGTATAGACATGTTGTTCCTCTAGGAATTGGGAAATGATCAATTCAACAAAGAATATCAATATAAATTTAACAGGAGGAATTGAGGCATCACATTCATTGAGAGATTATTAATAGTTTTGGAGCATATCTGTACCTGGTGCCAAGTAACAGTAGGATCCTGTTTCAGAAGCCATGGATGACACATAGACAGACTCTCCAACAATTCGATCAAGTGCAAAATCTGTGATCTTTGGTTCAAAATCTGTATCAAGGAGAATGTTTGTTGATTTGATGTTCCTGTGCAGTAGGTGTGGAATATACTCCTTATGAAGATAAGCCAGTCCTTGAGCTGCTCCAGTTGCAATCTTCAACCTAGTACTCCACTCTAACTGAAAATCTGACCTGCAAATCAAGTCCCCTAAACTCCCCCTATGTGCAAATTCGTAAATCAGAAGTATTGAATCTTCAGAATAGCAAAACCCCATAAGTTTAATGATGTTCTTGTGCCTGATTTTAGCTAATGTCTTGATCTCAGCCTTCAAAGTTTTCCAAGATTGACTCTTGAAATTCATTAGCCTCTTTACAGCAACAAATTCACCACCTGGCAGCCTGAGAATGTAAACTCTTCCAAAAGCTCCTCCACTACCTATGGCACTTTTCTCATCCATCCCCATAATCAAATCATGTTCAGTGACTCTCAGAGGATAGTAGAACACCGAGCACCAAGTTCCACGCCGGGATTTCAACTTATAGGATCGGTACATCACAAAGAATCCAGCAGCAACAACCATGAGAGCAGCAGCAAAAGCAATCGATATTAGCACACATGTCAGTTTGGTTGGCCCGATGGACTTTGGTCTTTCTTCCAAGCAAGAATTGGGTAATCCTGGTCCACAGAGGTCCGGATTTCCTTGCAAGAATGAAGCTGGAAATCCTGAGATTAGAGAGAACGGAACCCTACCGGAGAGCCTATTGTAAGAGACATTGAACAGTGCAAGCTTCAGGTTCTGTAGCTCTTGTGGGATTGGGCCAGTGAGATTATTATCCGAAAGATCAAGATAGGTCAATACTGGTAATTGAGCAAGAGAGGTAGGTATGTCTCCAGTGAGACTGTTGTCTGATAAAGACAATGAAACCAATTTCCTACATTTTGTAAGCTCTGGAATACTACCCATCAGTGAATTGCGAGAGAGATTGATTATACTCATGATGGGTGAATCGCAGAAGTTTTCAGGAATGACACCATACAAGCCATTAAGAGATGCAGAGAACCTATAGAGACTCCTAACCCTGCCAAGGCCCCGAGGAATTTTACTAATGAAGCTGTTGTTATCTATCTGAACTTGCTCCAGTTGAGCAGCCCTTGATATTGATTCGGGTATTTCTCCAGATAACCTATTGTTTTCAGCTCTGATAAGCTTTATCTTTGGCAATGACCACAATGCATCAGGGAGATCCCCAAAAAATCCATTGTTCTGAACTTGAAACCTCTCAAGATTCAAGCACTCATCGAATGAATCAGGTATAGAACCAGTTAAAAGATTTGTATGAACACTGAAGTTTATCAGGCCTTTTCCACGGCAGATACCAGCAGGGAATGAACCAGATAGTTTGTTCTGTGAGACATCAAAAGATCTCAGATTCTCAAGACCAAAACCGAGACCCAGAGGGAACACACCTGTTAAATTGTTCTGAGAAAGGTCTAAAACCTCCAACCGACGTAAACCTACAAAAGAATCAGGAATCTCACCATGGAAAGCAGAGGACTGAAGCAAGAGTTGCTGAAGCTTATCAAGATTCCCAACCTCACCAGGTATCTCACTCGACAACAATGGATTTCCCGACAAATCGAGGACCACAAGCTCACTCAAGCTCCCAAAAACGGAGGAAGTGACACTACCTGAAAGCATGTTACTCCCCAAGTTGAGAACTTCTAGGCCCGTTAGAGAGCCTAAGCCATAAGGGATCTTCCCTTCCACATCATTTCTGCTCAAGTCCAGCTCTCTCAAAGACATAAACTGAGAAATCTGGTCTGGGATGGTTCCCCATATGAGATTGCTGCTGAGGTTCAATGTCTCCAAAGCACTGCATTGAGAAAGATGAAGAGGGATGGTGTGGTTAAACAAATTATTAGCAAGGTTGAGATAAGAGAGATTGGGCAGTTCACAGATTGAGGTGGAGATTTCGCCAGAAAGGTTGAGGCCTTGGAGATTGATAGAAGTGACTGAGAAAGAAGGGCTGGGGGAGCAGGTTATACCAGTCCAGCTGCAGAGAGGAGTGAGAGAAGTGTTAGACCAAGTTGAGAGAGAGTTCATTGGGTCTTCAATGGAGGTCTTGAAGGAAAGAAGAATCTCTGCTTCATCAGAAGCCCAAATGAGAATGAAAACTGGGTATAAGAGAAAGAGAAAGAAGGGAAATGTTAAGGCAGGAGCCATGGTGTAAATGAGAAAGCTATGGTCTTTGGTTTTGGAGAGTATTTGTAAAGGTTGCAGAACCTTTGGTTGATGAAGAAGTTTAGAGCTCAGAGACTGAAGACAGTGAAATGGGTTGTTAAAGTGCTGAGAGACTGGTGATACTGAACATTACAGAACTACTTGATTAGTCAACAATAGATTGGTGTTTAAGAAATTGGCCATGCCAGTCTGCATCAAAAGGAACCCAATAAATGATGAAAATAAAAGGAATTAAAAAATTGAATAACCTATATAGAATGAATAAACATTGGCTTCAAAACAAAATTCGGTTTTGTGGATTGGGTGTCAACAGAATTTTAACCCTCCCAGGTTCCACTAATCAAAATAGGGCGGGAGGGTCAATCAAGGGGAGTAATTTCATGCTATAATTCTCATACAAACAATGTATATGCACTTTCATCCCAAAAAAAATGAAAAATTACATAGTTATTCACTTTTGAATTTTTATTTATAAAGTTATACATTTAAAGTTTTAGGTCACAAAAATATTCAAAATCAAGTTTATGTTTATAAAATTATTCATTCAATGTTAACAAAAATACTCAACATTAAGTTTAGGTTTACAAAATAATTCACGCAAAGTTTTAGTTAACAAAAATTCTAAATTGTGCAAAGAATTACTATTTTGGATAGTTTTGTAAAATTAAACATGATTTTAGATAATTTTACTAACTGAAATTTTAACACGGTTAATAATTTTGTTACCTTAAATATGATTTTGGATATTTTTATTAATTAAAATTTTGAATGAATAAAAAAAAAAAGATAATCATAAAATTTCAGAAAAATGATATAAGCCACTTTGATGAACCAATTAGTAATCTAGTGGCCAACATTTATTGAGGATCTGTTGCTACTGATGTATCCTGTAGGCCCCACATTCCATAATGTTGTCTAATAGGTAAGTAGGTGAGATATATTGTAGAGGTGTCAATCGATCAATTCGGTTCACTTTTCAGTTGGACTGATTGGTTTTAAGCTGCTAATGAGTCAAACCAAAACCAAATCAGTAATTGAAGATGGTTCATTTTTTTTATTTGGTTGAATTTTCAATTCCGATTAGTCCATTAGGTCAATCAGGTTTGATTTTGATTTCTTCCATTTCATAAAACCCCAAACCAAAATCAAACTCCTAAGAATCCAATTCGATTCAAAAAGTAAATCAATTGTTTTCAGTCGAACCGACCGATCCAGGCCGGAATTGACACCTCTAGGGTTCAGTGTAGCTGTTGCGTAGGAGGCTAGGAGCCAAAGAAGTGAAGAAATAACAATAAAAACCGACTTTTTCTGATACAGAAAATCTATTTATATTTAATGCCGTGAATTGGGGCAGCTGACCTTACCTGACAAATCTTGTCAGTGTGGGACCCGATTCATTTAGGGTTTGAGTCCAGTTTCTAACAAAAACAAAAGGAAGAGAGAGAGAGAAAGAGAGAGTTCTTGCTTCTTACAATTTAAGACTCCATATTTATAGTCTATGTGTCCAAAAGTACTGTAGAGGGATCACGGATCCTTGGCGTGTGAGCATGCATATCGAGGGGAATCGTACGGCAGAGATGGAATAAATGGGGGAAAGTGTGGGCCAGAGTCTGACAGAGGATGACGGGCTATTTGGGTAAGGTTGGGCAGAGGGTTTGGAGTTAGGGTGGGGCTTTGGGTTCTCTGCTCCATTCGTCTTTATTCTTTGCTCTGTGTCGCTGACCCATCCTGGACCGGCCTGGAAGGAAGTGCAAAAGAAGAATCAGAAATGGCTAAAAGTTAAAAAACCAAACTTACTTTATAATGGTCAGACCATCGGACCAATTTCCCCAACCCACACGGACACCGAAGTAAGTGTTGGGTTTGACTTGCTTCACTCTATAGGTCTAGCTGTCTAGGGTCTTCATCCCAAAGGACCCAAACACAAGTCAATAGCCACTGAGTCTATCTCACTAGCTCAGATTTCTACCTCCCCTTATTTTATTATTTTTATTTATAGGGATTTTTTTTTTTAAGGGAATGTATTTTTTACGTAGCATAGGAAATCCCACCAATGACATTTAATAAAATAATAATATATATGAAAGGGTAACAAAGTCATTTCACATATGAAAAAAAAAGACATGAAAATTCTTAAGGTAATTTTCTTGACAACCTAGAGAATCTTTTTCTTTTCTATAAGAGGGAGGGTTTTTTTTTTTTTGAGGATTCTAAGAATAAGTGACATATGAGAACACATCAATGGGTTTCGACTAAATGTGCAACATATAGAAAACATATAGAAAGACAATCAGATTATTTCACACAAGGAAAATAGATATTATGATTTTCTTTTTTTTCATTCCTTTCTTTCCTTCCAAATATAACTTAAGATTATATAATAGTCAAAAGAATACAATCGAGGAAAAAATCAAAAAAAAAAATGGATTATCTTTACTACAACCGATGAAGAATCATATTTGCTAAAATACCCTTTTGATACATGTTTTATGCATTTTTAATACTAAAATCTGATGAATAATTATATTTACTAAGATAAGTTTTAGTTAGGGTCATTGGTTCTGTGGGAATGTCCTTCACACAGCTTTGTGAGTAATCTTTACCTTCATGGTTCACTTCTTGAACCACTTGGAGTATGATTATGATGGAGTAATTGAAAGTTCCATTTTTTTTTTTTTTTCCTTTTTGACATTTCCTTTCAATGGCCATAGGCCTAGGATACCAACTAGTTGGAGGTTCCATCTTATTTGTATTACTTTATTACCTCAAATAAAATTTATCTTCATTTCTATAATCATGTAGTAAATTATTTAATTTTGACTTTTCAACTATTTTTCATAGTCCATCAAATGCCAACCCTAGTGCTTCACATTGTACGGGCTTTATGTTGACATATAACAATGTTTTGACTATCGATATTATTACAATGTTGTAAGCTAGCATCTCTCAAGTCTTATATGGTCACATGGGAAAATGTACTTGTTCCAAAACTATTGATATAATTAATATACAATGTTAACATGTGACAAGTAGTCCATAAAATCTTAATGCAAACTGTGAACATGTGATCATATGTTAATTAGACAAAGATAATGTAGAGAAAGCTTTTGGATGATCAAATTTCATGTTTTCATATAGGGGTGTCAATCAGTTGGGTCGATCCAGTTTTGTTTAGACTAAACAAGTGTTCAATCTCAACTTGGTCTATTGAAGCTACCCGATTAAAGGACGATCAGTTTCGAGTTGTATCAGGTTGGGCTAATGAGCTTTTATCCGATTGTTATCATGTTGGTTCAGTTTTTCATATGAACGTAAATTAAATATTTTATAAAAAAAATCCGGTTTTTGACACACTTCTTTCTTTTTTGTTTATTCTGTTAAGTGGAGTAAAATAGTAAATTTGTAGCGTCAAAATCGTCTGTAGTGAGGCGGTGAGGTGCAGTAAGCATCCTCACTAATGTCATTTTAGACTTGATGTCATCAACAAAGAAAGTTGAATCTTTTAACCAAATCGGTATATTGGCCTTGATGCAGCGTCACGCTCACCTCTTCACTTATATTTGTTGGAAGGGGCAAATTATATCTTGACATGTTCATTGCTGACGGTAAAGTCGAAGGTGAGGAATCTTGTATTACTATGTCATTTGCTTAGATGTACTATTTTTCTCATTTTTGAAAAAAGATCACGAATAGCTAACAGAAAAAAAAAAAAAAAAAAAAAGGTTCAATAAGCATCCAACAGTTGAGTACCTGGCCTTCCTAACCGTTGAATACTCACTACACCCACCTACCGCTCATTATAGATAATTTAACCTCAATTTTGTGGAGTTATCTTATTTGAGTTACCAACCACATGGAGGTGGGAATTCCAAATCTTGGAAAAAAATAATGGAAAGCTGCACCTGGTTAGGTTAGTAACAATCTCTACAGGGGGTTCCAAACAGCAGAAAAGTAAGTGAAACATCTAGGAAAGGTGGAAAATGCCCTGTGCCCTTTTGACGTTATTGAAGGGAATCTCAAAGCTTTTACTGTGAGGGTTTTGTGAGAAAGTCTGCATTATTATTGCATGGAAACAAAATACAAAAAAATGAAACTCCTTGGTAAGAAAAAGAAAATCATTTTTAATGTCCCATCACAATTATCTTGTCCCTTTTATAGGATTCTCTATTTTATTTTATCATTTTCTTTTTTGACACTAGTTACCAATCTGATCACTTGCTAATCTAATTTCCACCAAACAAGATAATTGCAACCTTGAAAAGTAGAAGCTTTCCTGTTGCATGTATTGACTTATGCACTCTCCTCGTCTGGCCTTCTAAATCTGTAGTACCTAAAAAAATTAGAAAAAATGTGAACCTTATGATTTGTAATATAGAAATATTTTTCAATAAATTTTATTTTTTTAACATCTTTTTTATAAGTCACAATGTCCAGAGATTTCTTTGAGGTGTCTCACATAAAATGATTCCACTACCTTCCAATGTACGAAACAATTTCATCACACTTCATTGGTGTTCTACCGATACCAATGTACCAAAGTTCTCTTACATGAGATTTATCTTGTTTTCTCTCTTTGCCATTGATCACTCAAACCCATGCAAATGATACCCTTTTTTACAATGCCATTGGTGTTGTAGAAACGCAACCCTAAAACGATGCAAAAGATAATGGAAAAAGACAAGAACAAGCAATGCACACAGATTTACGAGGTTTGACAAGATTATCTACGTCCCCGATGAGATGAGATCATGCTTCACTATCAATGAAGAATAGGATTACAACGCTCGTCCCTCACACTTCTCAGTATTACTTGCATTACGGAGAAAGAAACCCTCGCTACAAATATATGACTAAAAACCTGAATTCGAAAAGTACATAATTGCCCCCAAATAAAAATTCGAGTGAGGGGGCTACACCCCTTGCTATGCAGGGGGACCTCCTACCCCCCTTGCAACCCCCACGGCCCACTAACCGATTAGCGAAACCACCGTTCTGCCTATCGAGGTATTGCACCAGTACTCCCTGGATTAAACTACGACAGAATATAAGACATTATACACCAATAGGTGTGGTGTGAAAAATCCCTTCCTCAACCCCCCTTCCCCCACAAAAAAAAAAAAAAAAAAATGTCGTCGTTTACTCACAAGTATGAACTTAAATCACACTAGACCAAAAGTATTTAAAATTTAACAAGTGGTAGATTCATTTTGGGCCCAAGCCAATGTGTACCACTACAAATTATGTTACCTTATAATGATTGTAAATGACCAATGTGCCTTTCTCTTAGGGCAATCACAACTTAAGTAAAGTAGAAAAGATAAAGGAAAAGAGAACAAAGAGGAAATAATTAAGAGTTCTATGACAAATATATTTATGGGAAAAATAAAAAGGACAAACTTACAGAAACTCCTTTAAGATCCTTTATTTTATTTTATTATTTTTTTTTTTTTTTTTTTTTGCTTTCTAATGATATATAGACCATAGGGCTGTCTGGTACGCAGAAATGATCAGCTTTGTTCTAGTTTTCAAGCAAGTAACTATTATGACCACTTGATCTAACTTTGCTTGTGGCCCAAGTGAGAAAAATTGGGGACTATGGGCATTGTGGTCATGCTCTAATCCCAACTACGGGTACCAAATTCCAGTCCAAACCGGTTAGACGAATCAAGAAATTGAACCGAAATCTTAAAGGCAAAACTGACAAAAGGCGATAAAAACCCTGAAAAATATTTTTTTTTTTTTAAATAAGAACAGAAATTGAAACAGATTAAAATTGATACTGGATCAATAAGAACCCATTAAGGAAACCAGACCAAAACTATCTGAAATAAACTTTACCTTAATGGTTCAGCTTTTGTTTGACCTAGTATGTACCTAAAACTGATTCAGCCCAACCAAAATCGAACCAAACCAACCACTTAATAACCCCTAATCCCAAACTTGATTGCACTACGGATCCAATTTTGGTATAGTCAAGCATAGACTGCTAAAGTATTGGGTTGGGCAAATACAAAAGGTATTCTACCTATATATAATAGTCATATGAGCCACAACCACATCATAATCTACTAACAAGTGACCTCTCCTCAAGAGATGCTGACCAAAGCATGATAATAGGATATAAGGGTTTTGCTAACTGTACAAATATATATAACCTATGAGGTAAGCATTTATTCCCCAACAACTAGATGGAGTTGACATCAATGGCATTCCCAAACAAAACTAGAGATAACACAAATATTTGCTTAAAATCTTTTGAAAAAAAGTGTAACAAGGTGGGTAAATCATAGGCTATCTTTACTGTATTTGAGATGAAATCCTAGAAATGATGTTTCCAAGTGGATCAGGTACTGGTAGGTTGGAAAAAGTCATTTGTCAAAAATTGAGAGTCAACTTCAAAATCAAAGGCTTAGAAGGAAAAAAAATTAGGAAAAGAGATAAAGAATTGGTCACAAGGACATGGGTGTTAGAGCTTTGTCTTTGACTTTGTAGCATTCTACATAGAATACTAATCCAAGTCCCCAGACATGAAAATTTGAGAGGTGGGGCTTTTTTGTCTTGATGATGACCCAAACAGGCATGAGTTGATATAGATGACAAAGGGAAATTAGTGGGTTTGTGATTTGGTGTTAATACCAATATCTACTTATTGCATCAGAGAAAGAAAGAAACAACCATAATGATAATAGAGCTAGCTCCACCTTCACCTTCCTTCCATACCCTACTATCTCTTTAGCTTTTTGTGTAGATTGGGTGGGGGAAATAAGAAGAGTGGACCATATATGAAAGTTTTGTTTGCTTATGCCCTTCTACTGTTTCTTACTTTCATCAGTTCGTGAACCCTTTCTAGTAAAGAAGATTTGGTTGTTGGGGATTCTTGGGCTCCAATATAATCTACATATATGGTGGAATTATAATAATAATAATAATAATAATGGGTTTACTCTACCATAGGGGTGTCAATTTCCAGCCCGGTTAGACCAACCAAATTCATATTGGCTTGAGGTTTTACGAAATTGATAGGAACCAAAATCGAACCATAACGATCGATCTAAATCGAGAAAAGTAAAAACTGTAAACCCAATAAAAGACTGACTGAACCCATTTGAAACCAAACTTCGGCTTAATGGTTTGGTTTCAATTTGATCCATTATCAGCATTAAACCGGTTCAGCCAAACCAAACTAACCCCATTTGACATCCCCTACCATATACATAATTGACACAAATGGTTTTTGTTTTTCAATGCTATATCTGCCACATGGCATTTTGATTGGGTCTCGAGCCTTCTAGAGATGTCAAGCCTTTTAGAGCTTTTTATAGGATCTGGTTAGGTATTGTGTATTAGTGAAACCTCTGAAACCCAACATTTTGCCATCCGTAGGGATTCACCAGCAGCAGATAAATCTCTTGCAATACTGTGTCTATGCCAGGGTTTTAAGAGTTTGTATCGGATCGGTGGCGTAGATATCAGTCAACATTGTTACCATCTTTGAAGGAAAAATCGTCCGATCCAGCTGATGTGAAACTGGTTGATCACCGATCCGATACCATGAACTAAATCCACGGCCTATGCAGACAACAAATCCTTGGATTCCAAAAAGTTCTTACCAAAACCATCAAAATTAATGACTTTTCCTTTAATATCACATGAGATTACAGTAACTTGTCTGTTAAGATCCATGAGAATCCAACGGCCATGAAATGTTTGATTTATACAAATCTATCAATGGTACAAATCCATTGTTTTGTGAGCATTGAAAAATTTACCCATTAGGAGAAGATATCAGTTCCTGTAATTTTTTTTTTCAAGGAGCACGAAGTGGAAGGATCATAAAGGTCCTTCAACCACGGAGTGGATGACAGTCAAATTGTCCTACACACTTTGAACAGGGTCTTCCGGGCTAAAGAATCTGTGACAAAGATTTGACTCACTTGAAACAAAGTAAAAGTTACAGCTCGTAAACACAGTTCCTGTCATCATTGGAATGGATTCTGGAAGTAAAAAAACCTATAACTCCAATAACGCTGAGCCCAGACTTGATTCAATATAAGACAAAAACCAATTCTCTTTTGAGTTTTGGATTCTCAAGATAACTGAGCCAAAAAGAGAGTGAGAGATCAAAATAAGAAAATTTACAACATAAATGTTTCTTGCATCTCTTAAGAGAGAGAAACTGGACCATTCTTCGTTCAGTGCCTCCATTTCCAAAACTAAGGCCAATTCCAAGAATAGCTTCAAGCTCAATAATTGTTTTAGTAATCTGTAACAGCAATACTGATACAGATCAGATGGTTTTACCTTCACTTTTGGTGAAATTTTTTAGGGGCGACAGATTAGCCCCTGGCCCCTACTGTCACACCAATACAGGATTGATCAGGAATTGGTATCAGCCTCTGCCAATACCAAATACTTAAAACATGAGTTCAATGGTCGGGCTCACCTGACGATTTCTGGCTCCAACCACCAGAACCAGCTTTCCGCTCCCCTCGCTTTCTCTTGTTGCTCTTGGGGACCTGAAAGTCGGACGCTAAGCAAGACTTAAGAGTAGACTGCTCCTCAGCCACTATGGTCTTTTGGGTAAGGTCAGGTTCTGCCACTCGAACTGGAGAAATCTTGTTCTCTTGCTCTATCACTAGTTCAAGAGGCTTCTCTGAGGGCCGACTCTTAAAACTTTCAATAGAATGCAACTCTTCCTGAATTGCCTGATTATGTATCAGAACGTCGTCCACAATCTGAAGGAAAAAAGAAAACCCAATATTATCATCATTAAGAAAGAAAATAAAACGAAACTAGTTGTTCAGAGACTCCTTTATATCAAGAAATAAAACGATATGCTGTAAAAGTACTGCACCAATGCTAGATTTGATATAAATCAAGGATCTGGAAGGACAGCGAGAGGTCCAGGTCCCCCCCCCCCTTTTTTTTTAATGGTCAAGAAAGGAGAGAGTTGAGGTAACCAGAAAAGATGGACATTGTTTCAACAGAAAATACATCCACTTTAGCATTCCCTACAAGGCATTGCTGAGTCAAGACAATACACCTAAGTAGTAGAAACTTGGTGACAAAATTCGAAATTCTTTGAAGTGTGTGAATAAAACGGTGAAAAACATCTGAAGGTCCTTCACAGGTACACACAAGATTTAGTCTTGAATCAAATACCCAGATGTGAATCTATCCAAATCTCAATTTTAGGAAAGCCACTTTGTGTTATGCACATACCCATGAGATTAAAGGCAGGGATCACATACCAAACCTGGTATCAATAACCCAGTTCTGGCCAAGGATACCTACAATGTGGGTGAGGTGGGCATTTTTATTCACAACTAGAGAGAGTACTGTGAAGTATTAAGGTAACTTAGTAGTTTGAAAGGCAGGATATCATCTAAAGTAGATTACAAAGCAGTCTGTTGAATGATGAAATTAAATACCCGAAGTGCTAAAAAAAAGAAAAATAAACTTACATCTTCACAAGAAAAAAAGAAAAATAAACTTACATCTTCACAAGAATCACCAATCTGTGGCTGATCCAGAGCAATATCAGCAGCAGATAGTAGTCCCATTGTGCTTTCAATTATGTCAGTAAAAGGAGCAGTCACCTCTCCATAGCTTGAAACTGCACTTTCAGGCAGAACCAGATCTCCAATCTCATACTCCGAGACATGCGGAGGTGGAGTACATAAAACCCCAACCTGTGTGGTGTCTCCGTTGCCTGGAGAGATGGTAGGACTTCGAGCAAAACTTGAAGGCACCTCAGATGGCAGAAGCAGGTTCAAATTCTCTGCAGAAGAGAACCACCCAGCATTACTTCTGATCACCTTATCAAGCTGGGTATTCAATTTGTGGACTCTCGATTGCACAACCTCAATCTTCCAAAGGATTTGCTCTAAAGGATTATCACCATCTCCAAATTCAAGTGATGACCATTCGTAATCAACATCAAACTCACCATTGTCATTGGCATTTTGATCTGCTACAATAACTGCCCCAGAAATTATAAAAAATAAATGTAAGCAGTTGGATAGTCACCAGTAGATACTCCAAAGTTTAAAAGATCTATGCAACCTAAATTCCTTTCCAGAACATTGCAATGTTGAAACAGTAAGAAGTAAAATATCACTGGAACTTTATTGCACATATACATAACAGTGTGAACTGAGACCATATGTGAATCAGTGAATTGGTTATCTCATACAGGGAGCAATCATCTGTAACATCAATCAACAGTCAATGACTTACGAGGGAAAGCTTTGGCCAAAAGTCAGACCAGTTGAATCTTTACTGGGTGCCCAATTAGATGGTCCAGAAAGGAACCTTTTTGCTTCATGCTCAATTGGTGGAAATTGTCCTTCACTAATCAAAAGTGATTAGGTTAAAAAAGAAGGCAGCTGATCCAATGACCTCAGCACAACCTTATTTTTCCACTTCCAATAGATGGTGGAAACATGAGGAAAAATAAATTGACATTTTCAATTCTATGCAATATAAATGGAGTATATGCCCTTGTTATGATTTGCAGGCATATGCAAAGAGCCATATGAAAATTGTTTCCACAAATGAAAATGAAATGCAGATGATGACAATGGCATCAAATAATATCGTTCCTTTTGAGGGAAATGCACTGTACAAGATTATGTACACAATACAACAACTTAGCCTTTTCCCAACTGGAATGGGTTGGCGACATGGATCCATGATAAAATAAAATAAAATAAATAAAAAAGAGTACCACGGGAACATCCCACCTACAAGATTACATACACAATATCCTCCACTAACCCAAAAGAGACTTATCCCATCTTCTAAAGGTCAGATATACAGATCCATTTTGCTGTCCAACTCTTACCGAGCCATATTTCTGTAATATCTGTTACAACATCAGATCAACAGTGACCAATAACCACTGTTGATCTGAACAAGAAGAAAAGCTATCAAATAGGGAGTTAAACAGACCCTACCAACAGCAAGCTATATCATTTAAAAAATAAAAAAATAAAAAAAATTAAATAGGGAGTTAAACTAACCCTACATATATATACATGGTTTTAAGTATCGGTGCGTATCGTGCCGTATCGGTAGGCATCGGCACGATACATACCGATACGCTACGGGGAATTTTGGGCCCTCTTTTGTGTATCGACGTATCGTACGTATCGTATCATGTCGTACCGTATCGGTACCGATACGTATGATACTCTGCGATACGAACTTTTGAAAATCTGAAAATTCCCGAGTATCGGTACCGTATCGGTACTTAAGTATGAATGTGCCTTTTGTTGTTTGAAACAAACACTTCAAACTCTCACCAACAGTTTTCTATATTTCTCTTCTTTCTTCCCCTTTTGATTCACACACCTTTTTGGAGACTCAAATGGTAGATTGAAAGAAACATTGTGGAAGTGAATGGTTCAAAGAAGGAGAAAAACATAGTCCAAGAAGAACCTTGAAGGCTTGAACTTGAAAGTTGAAACATTTGAATAGTAAGTTCTTGAATCTTTACTCACTTTTTTCAACTTTAACCTTAGATTTTCAAGTTTTTTTACAAATCTAAGGTTCATTATACTTAGAATCACATTTTGTGCATCATTACTATATGAAATCATTGGATTTATAAGGATTTACAAACTTTTTTCAAGAGAAAATGAGGGTCTCATTTTTTTTCAAATTTCTTAGATCTACTCATGCTCAATGGTTAAAAATGTTTAGATTTTTTATATGTTATGTAAAAACAAGTGTTGTACAACTTCCATGGAAATTTTTTATTTTTCTCAAAAAAATATATTTTTAAAATTTTTTTATTCCGAAATTAATTTTTTAAAAAAATCCCCAAATTTTTTTATTTTTTTTTTAGAAAATTTAGTTCATTCAACTCTTAAAAATAATGTCATAAGTTATAATTACAATGAATGGGAGACCCACTACCATAAATATTTCGACTGGGGTAAATATTGTGCCTATATTCGACAAGCGCAGAATATCATCGTAGTTGCTCCTATTGAAGAAGAAGGTCCTAGCCAAGGATTTGAACCACCATGACACTCTTCATGGCACTCATCACAGTGGCAATGGCAATGAGGAAAGAAAAAACTGTAAGAAACTCAAACCTCATCATTTTGAACATTTTCAACTCAATATATTTGTCTATCAATACGATACCCTCTACTTAAGTATTTATGCATTCTACATGTTATATATAGGTTTTTTTTAACTGTTTTTTTATGCAAAAGTGTATAAAAATGTGTTCCCTATCCATTTATGTGCGTATCTTTAGCGTATCTTAGCGTATCTCCGATACGATACGATACCCTCCGATACGTATCTTAATTTTGACCAACCGATACGGCAACCGATACCGATACTTTAATCCTTGTATATATATAAACAACTATGAATGAAATTGCAATAACCCCAACAACTTAACTAGCAACTTATGATCACACCCAATATTACCATATAACATAAAGACAATGGCAACTAAACCCTAGCAGTATAATAAATAAAACATTAATACTCACCCTCAAGCTGAAGCATAAGTATATCATATGCCTAGATTGGAACAACCATCAAGAAAAACAGTCGAAAAAAAGCCTTGGCTTACGTATCACCCAGCTGGTCACTAGAACGAACAAAAAGAGTAGAGATCAACTTTCTAATTATAACCTCTCACAAAATGGCAGTCAATCTCAATATGCTTAGTCTGTTCATGAAAAACAGGATAGTAGTTTGGTAACTTTGGTTATCACAATACATGTTCATAAGTTTATTTATAAAAATAAAACCTAGATCTTGAGATTTTTGCCACATTAATTCAGCCGCAGTATGTGCCATGGCTCTATAACTAAGCCTCAACACTAGACCGAGCCACTATGTTCTGATTTTTATTCCTCCATGTAACAAGATTACCACTAACAAACGAACAATACCTTGTGTTAGAGCTCCGATCACCACCAACACTACCTAGAATAACCATTCATATCAATGTGACCATGACAACATTAAACAAGACCTTTCCCTGGAGCTCCTTTACGATGCCTCCCAATGAACTTGGTTAGGGTTTTCTATGAACTGGCTTATAACACCAACAACAAAAGAGATGTCAGGTGTGGTGAAGGTAAATGATATAATTTTTCCAACTAACCTCTTGTACTGATGTTTGTCGGCAAAATCCTTGTCATCATACGCTCTAAGTTTCACATGAGGATCCATAGGGGCATCAACTGGTTTACGACCTAGCATGCCAGTCTCAAAAAGAAGATAAAAAACCTATTTCCTCTGAGACAAACTAACCTCTACTAGGAATCCTTCTATGCCCAGAAAAAACCTAATAAACCCCAAATCTTCCATCTGGAAGTGTTGCTGTTAATAAGACTTTAACATGATTCAGTATCAAACAAGACATTACTAGAAACAACAATGTCATCAATATAAACAATTTACACAACCACCTTAGAGCCTTGATGACGGACCATTTACTAAACCTATCAAACCAAGTGTTGGGTGATTGTTTCAATAATAGCTTTGTACAGCTTACATCTTCTTGTTACCATAGAACAATGACAAGAAAATAAGTTTGGGAAGAAGAAGAATGAGATGAGAGAGATTGATAGGAGGGATGCTTTGACTCTGATACCACATTGGTGGAGGGCCAGTTAGGAGAAGGGAACAACTCTCAGATGAGCCTCAGAGTTGCAAGGGGAAAGAGGAAACAAACCTCACACACTCACACAGAGAGAAAAAAAAAAAGCCAATTCAATTTCTATATTCAAATCACTTTGTCCCCAACGTTGGGTTACAATTTGTATTTGAAAGGGAAAATAGAAGACGTCTATTCTAACTCTGAAACTGATATCTCTATCTCCTACGTTGCAAACAAAAGACATAACAATAAATAAACTACTTCCAACCCTTAGAGGACCAAAAACTCGGGTTCGACCAATTCCGTCTGGGTTTGGGTTTCCAAACTCAGTCATGTTGGTCCAACCAATAAAGTGCTACTACATCATAACTATTTTAACAGGTGTATTTGCATGCATATAAGTAGCATAAATTTTAAGGAAAATACATGAAACAATTGTAATCAAGAGATATTAATGCAAGGCAAGATAGAAATCACGTAAAAACAGTATTTTCATCCTTTTCTTCTTTGTGCTTTGATCTACATCAGATATTATTGTGAACGTGCTATCTGTTATAACATTGTTGGGTAAAATGGGCCGTGACCAAATTCAAGTCCCATTTCCAGAGGGAGTCAAGAGGGGAGGGTTGGAGATGGTCGAAAACTATGGACTTTTTGCACAAAATAAATGCTGTCATGAATAAAGACTGTGTCTTGATGCTGATAACCCAAGCTTAAAATTGATGAGTACAATAACAAATACTACATACATTTTAGTAATGTAAAGTACAAAGTTATGAACTTATGGTTTGTCAATAAGTCCGGTGCCTTCAATACACTACTTTGGATTTTGTTTTTGGTCTTTATAAGCATTGAAGAATATTATAGAAGACAAATAAGATTTACATAGGCAAGTGGTAATTACACTGCAATGGCCCCGGAGGGGGGTTGGGGGGATGCTTTATAATAACATTCCAAACGTTGCACTTCGGAACTTTATCAAGCCATTTGCTAGCTAATTCACACATTTGCCCACTATAAATATCAGATAAAATCATTCCAATGATGTGCAAAAATAAAAGCACTACTTAGAAAAGATAGAGCTGGAAATTTATGTAAACATAGTAAGAATTTGAAGAAGTTACTATGTCTTGACAACAGTCTTCCCCTCTGTTTGAGGAAAACCCAGAACAAGTCAGTACTCTTGAAGCTAAATAGGTTAACACTTCAATTGTATAGTTGTGAGTAATAAAAAAAAAACATCACAAGAACTGGAAATGGGAAATCTTTGTAAAGAGGAAAAAATGTTCGAAGCTAAGTGAACACTCAAAACTCAAAGGAAGGACAAGGGATGCATCATGTATGTAGATGCCTCCATACATCTCATTTATACTTAAAAGTGTTAAATAATTACACCAGGTATCTCTAGGAAGGTGCAATCGTCAATTCTTACCTTGATTACCACAATCATCATCCAAAGAGATACCATCTACCTCAGACCTCTTATTCTCTGCAAGGTATCACATACAAAAATATAAATGACAAAAACAGGTTGATGAAAAGAAGAGTTATGAGTAAATACAAGATATTTGCACCATAATATGAGAACAGGCTATGGCATGACATATATGATGAAATATCAATTGTATCTTCAATTCTCTTCCTTTTTCTCCTCTTCATGGCCTTTTTCCTCTGAAACTGCCTAGGAAATGGTAGTGACCTCATACAACACCCTTCTAATGCAAGTTGCCCTGAAGCAAACTGCTTCCTTTGATCATATGCAGCAAGCTCTCTGTCATACTTTAATGCCTGGGACTGAAATTCCTTAATCCTCAGTTCTAACCATTGGCACCGCCACATTAGAGGTCGTATATACCTCCTCCAATGAGCTGTCAACTTCTTTTTCCTGAAAGATTGAAGCAGCAAATGATTTGAATTAAAAGAATGCAATATAATTCAAGCAATAAATGAGGATCTATTCAGAAGAGCATCAGTGGTATCGCCTCCACACCCTCAGCCACAAATGAAGAAAAGTTTTGTTCTGATCATTATCTGCTGTTGTTTAACATTTGTTTCTTCTGGTTTTATAACTTGCATAGCAGCATTAAAGGTGTCAAGGATAAAAGGTCAACTTTAATGTCTTTGGCAGTGGTCAGTATATACTGAGCCATATGGTTGAGGTGGGGCAACCAAACCGGGCATATGGCTAATCCAAGGGATGGACTACCCATTTTCTATCAGTTTCGCCAGAAAAACACTCCATGTAGCTAAAAAAGGTGGATTGTTAAGGAAATTATTTCATGAACAGTGTAAGCAATATTTTTCCTTGAATAAAACTTCATTGGTTCACCAACTTTACCAAACACAAAAAAATTGAAGGGCAAATAAGAGCAAATTTTGTCCACCACCCACTGCTCCACTACACACTATTGGTTATGCGATCACTCACTCTCTTATCTTGCCTTTAAATGAGAGATAAGACTCCAATCCATCTATTACATTACCAACCAAAATCTAATCATGTGACTTGAGAAGTTGAGAGGCTCTGCAAGCTCCTTTTCCAGATTATGTATTAGTGTAACCATGATATAGTGAACAGCAGTCAACCACCATCTTGAAAGATTTAGTTTTATTCAGTTATTACCTTTGACAATTTCCCACCCAACAACCACCACCAATAAAAATGAAAATTCTTTCAAGCCATCAATCTCTATATAGGCTTTAGGATTTGGATACCGTACAGGTGAATATGCTAAATTAATCGTTGGAATAGGAAATAAATATTAAGTTTCAACAGTGTTCCTTCTTTTTTTGGACAGGTGTCAATGACAGAAATGTGGCTTGAAACAAGGCCAGTGATATCAAAACTCAAGCAAATTTACCGAGATAATAGTGTGGCGTCTTCAAAAACATCAAATCTACATTTATCATTGCAAACAGCTATAAATGAATTATGGTGTTAGTAGAGGTACAACGCAAGAAAGAGAGTGGCTGAATGGCAAAAATTGAACAGATGATACCTTGTTCTGAACACAGTATCAAATCCATCAAAAACAGACGCACTATCACCACAGAATCTTGACTCCACTTCAGCATCACTCAACCTTGAACCATCTGCAGTTCCCAAAATTGTATCAAAAGAACTGGAATATTCAGTCGCATTTGGATCTTCAACTTCAGCCAACCTGAGGTCATCAGCTTTCACACATTCAATTATGTCAACCTCCGTATCAACAGTCTCATCTGCTGTAGTAATATGATGATCCAACAAAATTTCCATGTCAAATGTGGTGTCCTCATAATTGCTCATACACTTCAGACCCTTTTCATCTTGGATTGCTGAGGAACTTCTGTTCTCTTTGTCAGAAGGAACTTTGGCAGTGGTTTCCAGATGTATTTCCGGGCCTAAATCACCTAAGACTTGGGCAGGACCCATACTGAAATTCACCAAAAATTAACTAATTCTCCTGACAAGATTGGAGACACTCGTTCATAAATCATCAGCAGCTGGACTCCACACCCTCTTTATATGGATAAATCCAATCCATTTAAATCTGAAATACAACCCAAAAAAAAAAAGTTTAATGCTGTATTCAAAATCAAATATATATAGGTAGGTATCTTCAAGAAAGGGTCGTTATTGGAGTCACAACTGTTTCTGACTTTTATGGAAGTCACAAAACAGATCTGAGCCGTCCATTTTCTTGTTTTTCTATTTAAACCATATATTCCTGCTCAGGAGATGGGAGAGTGCTGCTAGAGTACCAGTACAAATGAATAAAAATACACAGGATGCATCCCAATACAGGGTGGGTATTTGATTAAATTAGAGTCAGAAATTTGAAACGTTGCAAATCAAATAGTCAGCATGGCCATATCATCTGTCCATGGCAGAATAATTATCTTGTGAGGTTTAGTATAATTAGAAACGTTTGTGACATTAGCATTTTTCTTAAAAGAAATACATTATTTGGTCAAAGAAGGTTGAACTTTCATCTAGCAAGAAATTCTTGAACTCTCAATAGTTATATTCATTTTTTGGCTCTTTTTGTTTGTTAATGGGCAAATAAGAAAGATGTCATTCAAAAGAAAGAAAAGGATGTACAACTGTAGCAGGACAGCAAACGACAAAAATACAGAACAAAACTACACAAGAAGGAAAAACAACTCCTCAAAACTCCCTACAGCAAAGCCTGAAAATGCATCAACAAAGAGAAAATCTCTGAAGACTGCCAAGAACAGAGACCAAGCAGGTCTGAAAACAAAATTTGCTCACAAAAAACTGCCGAGAGCCTCACAAGAAAGAAGCCATCAACCAAAGACTTCCAAACCGAACTGCTAGAAATAAACTTCTAATGTAGGGCTAGGTCGATGATGACCTATCCTACAGTAAGGATCAAGGAACTAACTAATAGTAGGATTACAAGTGGTTCCAGCAACACAATAACAGAAAAATAGAAGCATAACATCAGAAATCGATGAAGGGAGAAGAATGGGGAAGAAGATAGGAATAGAGAAGGATAGACAGTTTGAGCCTCTCACTCTCACCTAGGCATCTCACCTCACATAGGATTCTCTCATACACTGCCTCTCACAGTCACACGGCTGTAAATGACTCTTTTTTCTCTTCATTAAATCGTTCCAAAAGGACCAACAGTCCATTACAATTTATAGTGCATGGTAAAGCACAAAAAAGGAAAGTCTAATTGAAGGGAAAGACAAAGACTTGATCCCCAGGTAATTACGTTGTCCAACTTGAAAACTAACTTAAAGGAAACAAATCTGAAAATAAAAAAAGAAACAAAATAAGCATTGAGTAATGATTACACGGATATATAAAGTCCAAAATAGAAACTTAAACTAAAGAAGTAGCAGCTATTATCCCATCAAATCTCCTCCATGTGTCCACATCACTGTTCACATGAACAATAACCACAGGTACAGTTCACGTGAACAGTTTTTTTCTTTTTTTTAATTTATTCTAGCACTCTTCTTCATGCTTTGATCCACATCAACTCCACAAATTGACAGCAACCAAACCAAAATAAAAGCAACCAAAGCAGACCAAAACACCAACACAAATTACCTTTCATCAATTGGTTAACATCTCCAATAGCAAATCACCGGTTTTATACTTACGCCAACTCATGAAAGCCAAAAATAGACACAAATTCGTACAACATGCAGTGCCAAAAAGATCTTCCAACACAGAACTGTCAAATGCAATCAACAACTAAAGGAAACAATAAAACCCAATTCACAATACTCTTCATCTTTCCACGGATGCCTAAAAGGAAAAGAAGAAAATATCAAAATTATAGAAAAAAACTAATATCTAACAAACACTAAACCCATTAATCTCTAAGATGTGAAGATCTAACTGGTTTTGCAATGGAACTTTGAATTCACAACTATTATTTTTTGGGATTAGATTACTTAAGTACAACTAGTGTCTAGTGTCTGATTCCTCCTAGCCACCAAGTTTGGAGTGAAGGAACAAGACACCCTGCTAAGTCCTATGTACGAGCACACATATATAACTACCATAAAAATGTCAAAACACATGTCACAACTCAAGCAAAAATTTTTTATGCTCGGCAATTCCACTATTTCATCTATTCAGATCCATGACAAGAAAAGTAACTTCACGCACTTTCTCCTCTGGCTGTAAAATTGGGCCAAGGCATGGTACTAAATGTCGAGATATGAGACCTTAAAGTACCAACATGTTTCCACATTGGCATAGACCAAAATGGAATCCTACTGAAATATAATTAATATATCAGTGGAAATTGAGCATCCTCTCATTTTGGTCACACCAACCGTATTAAGAAAGGACGAACCCAGCGCACGAGGCTCACCGCTCACGCCACTGTGGAGTCTGGGGAGAGTCATAACGCATGCAGCCTTAACCTCGTTTTGCGAAGATGCTGTTTCTCGACTCGAACCCACAACCATTTGAGTCGCAATGGAGCAACCTTACCATTGCGCCAAGGTCCACCCTCTACCAACACATATGTTACTTCTACCAAATAAAATTTCATTGTTTCAATTCACATTACCACTTGTTGACATGTTTTCTCATGTCAACCAAAACATGAGAAAACCATCATCTGATTTTCTCTCCAAAACAGCCTGAAAGTCAAATGTCAACAAGAGGTATAATATTTTATCAACAAAATCAGAAATAAAGGCAACCAAAACTATTTTGTCTTTTTTGATAATTTTATATTTGACTAGTGTGGTTCACGAGCATATACATTTTTTTCTTATAATTTTTAAATTTGCTGAGAACACAAAAAACAAGTCCAGAAAATACACTTATCTTTTCATAACTTTACTATGTGGTATTTTGATGATTATGGTTCTACACTTACGGTCCAAGTATCGACTGACCCTATTGCTCTGAACATAATGCGAGTGCCACTACACACGTTTATAGATGATTGTTTAGCTCAAATGATGGTTTTTAAGCATTTTTTGTGCTTATCTCACCATTTCCAGAAGTTCCAACATATATTGCCCTCCCATTTCCAGAACATTTCCATCTTTTCTATGACTTTGCCAACATTCCCACACATGTCTCCATACTTCCACAGAATATTTCCACTTTAGGCAGGACTGGAACAATAACCAAATCCAACATCTATTCCCTTGTCCCAGATGAAAAACCATGAATTATCTTGTACGCTGTCATGCCCCAAACTCATTTCAACAGCAAAAGAAAAATGCAAATCGATAATCTAAAGGTTCCTTCTTCTTCTTGTTCGTCTGTTTTGTCTCCTTAATGGGGTCAGATTTTATTAATGGCAAGGCACCCGAAAGAGAAAAGGCCATTTATCTCCTTCCCCTTTTCCCCTTTTCTTTGGTGGGGTGGGGGAGAGGGGGTTGACTCCATTTTCAATGTACTTCCCAATTTTATTTATTTTAATAAATTTTGTTTCTAAACGAGTTTTTCACAAAAAAATAGCAGAGAAAATAAAGTAGACATAGCCACTACATGAACTCAATACATTATTTGAAACCAAATAAGCAACAACTTAATCTGATGTTTAAAGCACTAAACCTGAAAATCCTTTACAATGTGTTGCCCAAAAACCTAGCTCTCATTGACACTCTATATAGGCAAGTTCAGATAGGCTATAAATTCCAAAATCTCGACCACTCGTACTACAAAAATAGCAGCTGGAGACTGATGTTGAATCACAAACATTATGAACTTGAATTCCAACAGCAAAGTGCCAGAAGCAAGTTAGACCCTTCATTACCTTCAGACGTACCCGTTTAAGATTGAGTACTCTAAAGGGTCCCTCTCAATCCTTCACCAGTATAAACCATTCGAAAGTACAAGTGAAATTTTTTACAGGAATCGAACTCACTCGTACTGGCTTGAAAGTAAAGCTTACAGCAACTCATGCGGCATCTACCAAGACAGGGAAATGGTGAGAGCAATATGGGAGAATGCCTACCGTCTTATAGACTACATAAAGACTAACAGTAAGAATGGGTAAGAGATTTCCATTTGATTCAAACTGAACCATGCAATCTCCTCTAATGAGACGGAAGAAACACAAAAGGGCTTTCCTTGGGATCGATTCTAGGCGAGATGTGGGAGAGCTTCTTCCTTAGGTCGGCTGACTCGACTGACAGGAAAGATACATACACAAACCCCACCACAGAAGCAGAAGAGGAAGAAGGGAGAAATAGAGGATACCTCTCAGTCTCCGTCTGCTCATTTGCGGTGAGAATCTAACTCTACTTGATTATCTGCACTTGCTTTTGCTGCTGCTTCTCCTGCTTCCTCTCTGCCCTGAGGGCGGCTGGCCCTGCAGAAGAAGAAGAAGAGCCTTCAGTTTCTCGATTCACATGCACAGCCCCAAACAGAAGCATATGAACAAATGCGGAGAAAGAGAGCCTTTCTTTAAGGCTCCGTTTGTTTCCAAAGAAATAAAAAGGAACGTAAAATCAAATCAATAGTGAAATAGGGGTTTTTTTCTCTTTTTTATTTTTTCTTTTTAGGCCCTCATAATCATTTTGAGTTGTTTGTCTTTGCCAACTGAGCTATAACAATTACGATAACGTATATGCATGGATGAAAGCCTTCTTTGCTTATGCTATGTTAAACGTTTAGGTGTTGTAGTTGGGGTGATGGAGGTGGGAGTAAAAAGAAAAGCAATACTTGAGGAATAGATAAAAGCCAAGCTAAGAAAACTCTGGGAATATAAAAGGGATTTACGGAGAGGTTGTGCTTGTTGGTTGCAAAGTGTAAAGATGGTGTTAGTGGATAGGGACTAGAGTTGCATAAGTGCAGTAAGGGCAGAAAGTTGGTGAGATGCAGGAGATTGGGGACGCAAAAATGAAGAGGGATTACATGTTGCCAGTGGTGGAATTCTTGCTTGATGGATTAGGTCATTGAGAACCGGTGGCTGCTAATTTAGGGTTCAGCTGTAAAGGTTAAAATCCAAGAGGTGTTTGCATGAGGAGCAAACGGGTTCACAATGTCATTTTGCCTAAAAAAATAAGATAATTGGAAAAAAAAAACTCCATTCCTTATTTCAAATAGTCTTATTACTCCAAAGAAATTCATTTACATTTTTTTCAAAATAGATCAGAGATTCTTCTTGTTCTTATATAATTTTCATGTATGCAAATGTGAATCCATATTTGTTTTTCTTCGTAGATATTATTCGTTCAAAAATTTTGACTGAAAATTCCTTAGGATGACCAATTCATAAATGTTTCAAATCCTTAGACTAGTATTTCCCATATAAATTATATAATGTTGAAGATTAATAATATACTATAACGTCTTTATTAGTTACTAACTAATAGACTATTTTTTTAGTGAATTTAAAAGTGGGACTAACTAATCAACTTTACCATTAGATGTGTGGTTAATTAATTTTATGTTATTTTATTAACTACAAAATAAAAATGATTCATATTTTGAAAGCATTATCATGTCCTTTTTATTTTAAAATTTTCGTCACATAGAAATGGATAAGAATAAGTAGATATAATGAATCTCTATGTATAAATTTGTTTTAATAATACATTCTTATGTGACATATTATGATAATTATCCATAAAAAAAGTGAAAATATTGTAACAGCTATAAGGATAGTTGCTCTCTTGTCATCTAGATAGTACATTCCTAAGTTCTTCAAGATTTAATTATATTTAATCTCCTGACAAAAACCAATGACTACCAATCATATGGAATATTATATTTTTCTTTGTAAAAATATGATTTGTCCAGTACATTTCCATTAGCCAAAACTTGAACTGTGCTGGCTGGCCACAAATTGCTGCCCTCTTCACCTAATATATATATATATATATATATATTAAAAAAATATTAAAATAAGGCATGTTTCATAAATGGTGTTTCGTGTCAAAAACATAATTTTCAATTTATAAGTCAAAATGCCATTTTAAAACAAAAGGATGGTATTTGATGAACATATTTATAGAATGATTACCATAGTTGTTCACTTTTTTTTTTTTTTTGTTAATATAAAGAAAGAAAAGAAAAAGAAATTCACCATGTTGACACCAAACGTTTTATTCTTTTTTTTTGTTCTCATAAAACCAAAAGAAAAAAAACCAGAACTACCAAACACAACCTCATGCTGCTAATTTGGGAAAAGTGACAACAATTGTCCTAGGACCAACATACTTAAACCTGAAACCAGCCCGTCTCGTTACTAAATGGGATAATTCTATAAAATGTTTTTAAGATCGATAATTTAATGAGATGGTTTTGAGGTTGATATCCTAATAAATTCAAAACCGAAATACTAATGAGGAACCAACCAGAGTGGAAAACGGCTAGAATCTGTTTAAAGATATATATGTTTTATTTGTTTTTTGGCCAGACATTGGCAATGATAAGGTTGCTCCATTTCCACCTAATGGTGACAGGTTCATGTTAATAAATAACATCTCCACATACCAGGAATAAGATTACGTACATTATAATCCTCCCCAAACCGCGTAGTGGCAAAAGCATGTGCACTATGTGTGTACCTTTTTGTCTCATTTTCAACTTTTTTTGATACCTCCTCTATAGGGGCAAGGAGATAAGGGTGTCAACCTAAATCGAAAACCAAAAATTGAAACTGATATCATATTTATCAGTATGAATCATACCAAATTAATTTGACACGGAATTGATATAAGATTTCTACACCAAGACACTATTGGGTATAGTATTGATATGAGATATGACTTAAAAAACACACCACAACGTACTGATATTATACAGAATACCGATATCATACTGAATATCAATATTGAATACCCAACCAAATAGATTTAATATGATACCGATATGAGGTTTCTAGACCAAATCATTATTCGGTACAATATAGATATGTGATTTATATCATATCAAATATCATACCAAATATCGACACCATACCCAATTGACACCCTTACGAGAAGACAAGGGAAGGCCAAGACCAAGAGGCTCCAAGGTACCCGAGACCTACCAACATTGAATGGATTGAAAACTAAGGACACGTGTCAAAGAGTTTAATCTAGGTTGGTCCATAGACTCAATAGTCAAAACCGTAGGATTCGGGGATACCCAAACCCGGAAAAGGCAGGAGCCCACATTTTCCTTCACGAAACCCAATCCCCAAACCCAAAATCCAAATCCATTTCTGCCGCTGATTCGTTCTTTATTTTTCTTGTTTCGGTCTCTCTTTCATCGTCAAGGCCGTCTCCCTCGACTGCTATAAAGATACCATTAAAGGCCTTTGCTCTCTCTTCCACGAAAACCAACAACAAATCCAGAGAGAGAGAAGAGAGAGAGAGGGGAAGCAATCAGCCATGGTTAGGGCATACACGCAGGAGCATGTATACAAGCATCCATGGGAACGTGTGACCTCTGCATCCTGGCGCAAGTTCACAGACGCTGAGAACAAACGCATCTTATCTCACATCCTCGATGTCGACACCTTAAATCGCAAGCTCGATCCCATCAATGGAAAACTCTATACAACCAGAGCGATCACCGTTCACGCTCCTGGACCCTGGTTCATCCGCCGGATCATCGGCCAAGACATATGCCACTCGGTCGAATCCTCTGTCGTTGATGCTCGTTCTCGTTCCATGCACCTCACCACCCGCAACATTAGCCTCCGTAACTTTCTTGAAGTGGAGGAGAAGGTCTCGTACGATCCTCACCCTGAGAATCCTGAGGGTTGGACCGTTTGTAGGCAAGAAACCAGCATTCGGATCAAGCCCTTGTCGGCTCTGGCTTCTATGGCTGAGAAGGTGGAGCAGAAATGCGCCGAGAAGTTTCAGCAGAACAGTGCTAAGAGCAGAGAGGTCATGGAGAGGATCTGTAAGTACCTCGAAGCTGAATCCAGCGGCATTTCTATCTAGCTCTATTTTGCTCCTCCCCTTAGAGGAGCACGTTTTAGGGATCTGGTTCTTTTTGCTAGGATTTTTCCATTTTCTAGACTGACAAGTTGGAATTTGGAAGGTCTCTTTTGCGAAAAAAATCGAAATAAAGAGAAAGCTTTGAGATTTGTAAATTGATATTCGAGCAGCTTTCGATTTTGGATCCTGACTTGTATCTGGTTCAATTTTTTGCAATAACATGTATTATGTGGGCCTGTCAATGCCAATTTTGTCTAAACAAACCCTTTAGTGCATCCTGAAAATGGAGATGTTTTCTGTTAGTTGTCAGTTTTAAGTCTGTGGTTTGATTTATGCTCGTGGCATGATAAATGGTTCTACTGTGAATTGTCTTGTTGAGATTTCTTCTTTTTGGTAATGTCATTACTTATTGTTCTTTTTCTTTAATTATCCCCTATGGATTGGTAGATACACAGAACATTAACGTGTTCACCTCCACTCCAGATGACACCCCACCCTCCTTTCTCTTAGCGTAGAGTTCATAGTTAATCTGATTTGAATAGTGTAAGATATTGATGCAGGAGCATCCAAGAGGCCTAATCACATGCTTGGATATTCCTTCATTAGCCAAAACTCGTTGTATTAAAGTACACTGGATTGTAAGGATTATTTCTGTCATTTTCATTTGAGGATGTTTTTGAAAGATGAAAACATGCCACTTATCTATTTTGTGTTACTTTGGTTTCATTTGGAAGCTTACTTTGTTGCCTTTCCAAAAGACCAAGATATTGTGATTTTGAACTGTCTTGGAAATTTTATAATGAGATTTCTGTTTAGTATGTCTAATTAGATTACGAGTTTCATTTAGAATCTGTTTTTTAAATTAGTATCCTTTTTGTTTAGGAAAAGAGTTAAGCACTCAAGGTTGTTGCTAACTTTTAATTGTATTTATACTAGGCTTCTTTATTAAAATTAATTGGTTATTAGGTTGTTTTAGGAATTCTAGTTAGGACCAACATATTTTAGTGGATTTTGCTAATAATTCAGTTGGGTATGGATCAATTAACTTATGGGTGGCCTTTCATGCAATATTCCGATTATTCTTACTGGGTGACTTGGCTTTCTTTGACTGAAGTAGGCTTTGAGGTACAGTTTAAGAGCGAGAAATTACGGAAAATGTGTCAAAAGAACTCGGAATTGGACGAATTTGAAATGATTGTTTATATGGACGTATTTTGGTGGAGTTCGTAGAGAAGCGATTTTTCTCTAGGGTGTAACTGGTATAGATGGGGTCTCTTGGATAAAACTGGATTCTTGATTGAAGAATTCTAGTAATTGGGGTTTAGATAGAGGAATAGGGATTGGTTCAGTGGACCTATATGTAGCTTTCTTTAGTTGATGCTGTGTTTAAGGTTGATTGTGATCTTGATGAAGAGAAGAGTACTTTTCTGGGCTTGCTGATTTGATGGGTCATTGCTAGACACGATATAAAGAAATAAAATAAGAGAAGAATTGGGAAATAGAAAAGAGGAAGAGGGTTCTATGGATCCGCCACTTATTCATAGTGGTTATAGTTACGACTACTCATGTTGTTAATTAGAAACTACTACAAATAATCAAGGTTTCCTAATGACTCAGAAAAATCAAAAAGCTGTTCTAGACTAGTATACTACTGATGATTTCCTATTACTTGCAACACTAAACATTCCAATAGGCACCATAGACCAAAACCTTTGAAAAGGAAATGCTGCAATGTTTGCTGGGTTGGCCATTACTCTTCTGTTTTCCTGTTTTGGTCCTTGTCTCCCATCAATGCTTGATTTCTGACGTTTGAAGTTGGAGTAGAAGTTCTGCCAAAAAGTTTCCAAGGTTAAAGTATGTGACCATTCTCAACTTCCAAATAGTGAACATTATAATCTATGGTTTGGAGTTTTATCACATTTCTGTTACATTTCAAATTGCCAATGCATTTGGAGGAGTAACATGTAAATACCTCTTTATGATGACTGCAGTCATAGATGAGAATAGTAAATGGTCATAGTTTCTGGAGGAGTGCTAGTGCTACTCTCCTTGAGGGTGTACCTGTCATAACTAATCCTCAGGATAGTTGGAAATCTGCCTTGAGGCTCAGAAGTACCAGTTACCTGATACCTTAACACAAACACACCCCTCCTCCTAAAGAAAATATAAAGAGAGATTTTGGAACTAAAAAGTGTAATAAAATAGATTGAACAGTGGGATACAGTCATTCCTTCAATCTTGTCTTTACCCTATACCATCTTTATGCCCTAACAATCTTTTGGCACAAAGATATTGTCCTGTAACCTAATCCTCTATGCGTGCTTGTAGCACGCCACTCCATTCTCATTCTCAACCCTATGTCCCTAACATGGGCAACTTCTAAGTGGTGATCAATCATTTGTGAATATGTGTTCTTATAACCTTTCAAAGGAAATTTCTTAAGAATATAACAGACTGCTTAGGTTCCAATTGCATATTTACTGATAATTCTGTCAATTTTAGTACTTTTGCAATCTGGGCTCTTCGTAATCTGTATGTTACTACTTTCTTTACTATTTGCAAAGGTGATAATTGGAAAGAAGAAAGATTTTATGTGCTTCTTATGGATAATAGTATGTAAAAAATATAAGAGGGATCTCCAGCCCCCTCCTCCCGGGTGGCATGAAGATGGAAATTCTGTTGTCTTTTAAATGTGGGAAAATGTTGGTATCTTCATATGATTCACAGAGAAACAGACAAAAAGTGTTAATGACAATCAATTAGCCGAACAATCAACGGAGAAAGTGCTTAGGAAGTGTTGCTTCAGTCACACTAATGCCTTAAAAGAGATTGGAGAATCAAATGTGTTAGAAGCAATTCAATCCAGACATCTCTTGCACTGGTGAAAACGAAAAAAAGAAAAGAAACACTGGAATTTGTTCAGGTCACACCACTAAAACCTCCTCCACCTGCCACTGGAAAATGTTTTTTGCCCCACATAATTAGAGCCCATCTATCTCCAGTTCCTAGTCACCAATCTCTCTGAATTTTCTCTTCCTGCTATATCATGAAATCTGTTATCTATTTTGCTTCTCATTCAGACCTAGGAATTTGACTCCTTTGTACAAGCTGGCAGCTTAACTCCTTGTAGTAATATTTTGTTAATATGCCTTCAAGAAGTAATCAAATAGTTGAATCATATCTTAAATGAATAGATCACAGAAATATGTGCTTATTCTTGTAAGCTTTGGCAGCAGTGGAATGGTTCTATAGGAACAACAGTGGTTTATGGTTTTTAACAAAATCAAATTGAGAAGCATATGTCATTAGTTATATACATATAATCATATATTGTTTGGCAGACAAGATCTTGAACATTAAACCCATTGACACAGGTAATACATTTTTATTCTTAGCCAATAGCTTACAAGTTCGAAGTCTAAAAAAATGTGGTAACTTGGTAATTGGGTTACACCAAGGATCGACCTTAAGCCCCTATTTGTTTGCACTTAGCATGGATGAGTTAACCAAGAGCATTCTTGACGAGGTCCAATGCTCTTCGCTGATGACATTGTCTTAGTGGATGAGAGTAAAGCAGGAATTAACATCAAGTTGGAGCTTAGCAGAACTATCAAGAATTCATGTTCTCATTTCTTCTTTCATGAAAGTAGGTTGGGTGATTGATTATTTTGGTGGTGGACGTAATGAGTGTAGGATGCTTTGGCTTGACCGATCTATATGGTACATCAGGTTGACAGCCAATACCTTATTATAGTTTATCATTATAAACACGTGGCTGATTTGTAGTGGTGCATCAGGTTGACAATCGGAACTTAATATAATTAGCGATAATCCATCAATATTTTTGTATTGATCCCTACACTCGTTCTTGCTTGGAATCTCCATGTAATCGACCCCATTAATTTGGGATAAGATTTTGGTTGTTGTTGTTTGTAACACTATGTTGGAGCTATGGAGATCAACCTTGGAAACAAAATGTTTTATGATTAGTAGGTTAAAAACGGATTATATGATGTGTAATTTTAGCCACTCTATGATGGATAACAATATGGTAAAAATTGAGGAGAGAGGTTCTATAAAGTGACTACTTTAGATATTTGGGGTTAACCATAAATAAAGAAGATGACATAGAGGATGATGTTTCACAGAGAATCAAAGTAGGATGGAGAGGCACGTCTAGTGTATTATGTGACCAACGTATCCCTTTGAAGCCCAAGGGAAAATTCTATAAGACTGTTGTGTAACCAACTATGTTGTATGGGGCGGAATGTTGGTCAGTTAAGGAATGTCATATAGGGAAGCTATGTGTAGTTGAGATGAGGATATTAAGATGGATGTGTGGAAAAACTAAGAAGGATAAAGTAAGGAATGAGCATATTAAAGTTAATTTGGAAGTTGCCTTGATTAATGACAAGCTCTGTGAATGCCGATTGAGGTGATATGACTATGTTCAAAAGAGATATGAAGACGCTCTTATAAGGAGGA
Source organism: Macadamia integrifolia (assembly GCF_013358625.1). Lineage (NCBI taxonomy): Eukaryota > Viridiplantae > Streptophyta > Magnoliopsida > Proteales > Proteaceae > Macadamia > Macadamia integrifolia. The sequence goes on from NC_056565.1 coordinate 6,165,637, forward strand.
ATAACTTGATTTGGATTGAAGGAACTAAGAAAGCTAAGATTATGCCTAAAATGACTATAGGCGAAGTGGAGTGGAACAACATGCATAGTCTAGGTCTTCCCAAGTATGACCTTGGATAGAGCCTATTGGAGGGCAAGAATCCATGTTGTCGGCCCAAGTAGTTGAGCTTCTCCTCACTTGTGTGGACTGCGCCTCTTTCCTCTTATTCTCACCTTTCATCCTTTCATTTCTCCCCTCCCCCAACTCTTTATGGATTTTTTTTTTTCTATTTAGTTGCCTTTTTTATGGATTCATGTAGTTGACCCTGTTAAGTTGTGATAAGGCTAAATTCGTTGTTATTGTCTAAATATAGATGATAAATAAGATCAAAGTTTTTCTAAAGACTAGCTGAGATGGCTGGGTGAGATTTTGTTTGGTTACAGCCTTTCGAGGGACCAGGATTATCCCAGCTTCCAAGTTATACTAACTTGCCTGTGGGTGTGGAGAAATGGTTCTTATACGCTCCAACCAATCAATATCCAAGTTAAGTTTAATTTATTGTTTAAGAAAACCTCAATTTAATTTTCCAGGTGACTGTGTTCTTAATTTCCCTCAACATTGTTCATGTTATACGTGGTTTCAAAATCAGGATACGATCAGTCAGATCGGCATGATCGATCCTAATTCTGTCCATCCCGTGGTGATCGATTCTTAGGGTTTTGACTCACCTCTAAGGGATCAATTGTAGAGTTATCGTGATTCATTCCAGCTGATTCTGATACAATCTGGATCGGAATCCACAGGGAACGATTCCAACCCCAATTCCAACGTTTGGCCATTTTATATTGCTGCCTCATAATTTTTGAGAAAACCGGATCAAACCGACAGTCGAATAAAAAAAATCAGGACTGCAATCTTTTCTCGGTCTAGTTCCCACTGAGAAGTGAGAACCGCTTCCCTTTTCAAACCAGCCAAATCAAGTTTTTTTTTTTCCTGAAAAGTTATTTGCAAACCACCCTGCCCGTTTTAGTAATAATAGGGCATCCGCGCGAGGCCGTCCACACACAGGAGCATGAGTCTTCAATCAAGGGTACAGTGGTCATTGCACACCTTTGTGTATGTGGTGTTGGAGTTTTTCACGAATAGAAAAGTTTTATCTCTATAATAAGGGACTAAACTAAAATAGATAAGTATTGTTAATAAGTAATTTCTCTCATTAAAAAATAAATTTGAAAAATACAATTTTTCTTAGGTTCATGGAACCCTCAGCCAAGAAATAATTATTAGTATCAAAAGTGTTTGTGCATCTGAACCTTCTGTTCTTATTTAGGATTGAGAGAGTACACAACAATAGTTAGCATATTAAGGCATAATAATAGCTAATGTATTAGGGATTCGACTCTTTTCCTGAACAAGTCTTGCTACTTGGGCGATCAACACATGTCCAAACGGTGATCCAATAACTCTCGATGTTACTTTCTCCTCTTGAATACCGCGCCTCTAGTCTAATAAGTAAAAGTGAAGAGCCAGTTCCTAATAATAATTAGTGTATTGTACCTATTAGTATACATGAATAGATATACACATGATGCATACTGATAAATGATATATGAAGGAGATACTGGATGTTAAAATTTAACATGTGACTAAACCATGTCCACCAATACATGCACTATGTGTATCTTTCATTTAGATTGTTTCTCTATGGATGGCTTTGATCATACGGCCATAAAGAATATCAAATCATCTCATGAAAATCATTTGGATGCGCGTAATTAATAACAACTCATGCAAATCAGTTAAAGGCTTACCCACATTGCGGATGTAGAGGGCAAGGCTAAAGGGTAGACCAAAGATTTTTTTTCTTTTATCAAAAGAAAAAGATTCTTGTTCACTCGTGAAAAGGAAAAAGAAACATTGTCCCTCTCACCCATTCCCTCTCCATGTGTCTAGATACTCTTGACCATCCGATTCTCACCGCACCGCCGCACTCACTGCAGATAATGTTTTCACAAATTTTTGAGGTACTGTAATCTTGACAATTGAGACATCTGTGATTGTTGACTTAGATCAATTGTTGATGTGTCTAGAGTTGTAAATGTAGCTAACAATCCCAGTCATTGTGTAAACGGTTTGAAATACGCTGAGAGGAAATCATTCTTTCTTATTTCGGATTGACATGCCATCTTCTCTTAAGTACAAAATCTAGGGTTGAAACATACTGACGAGGGGATCCAACAAATTGATAGTCTAATCAAAGCAACTGAGCTGATGCGGAGATCCAACATATTGATAGTCTAATCAAAGCAACTGAGCTGAATAAAAAATGAGATTTTGATTGGAAAAGCATTCAACTCTTGTGCTTGACATAAGAAGAGGAAAAATCTCCATATTACATTTGCCATTTATTTTCTTTGCTCAATCTATTGAAAAATCTTGTCACTTGAAAGACTACAATTTGCCTCGGTTTTGTTCCTTTCTGGGTAAATCCACCCTCTTTAGGTTGTCTAAAGTCTAATGCCTCTTGGTGGCATATCTTCACCTAGTAATATTTATTTACTTGCAACCAAATGGAGCTTCCACATGGAAGGAGGCATCAGCCCAATAAGGACCAAGGACAAAAAAAACATTTTTTAATGAAAAATATGGGTAAAACCAACCAATGCAGCCAATACTGTCCTAGACACTGATCTCTAAAACCCTCGTCTAGTATCCTCCATTTGTTACTGAAAAATAGAACACAACAGCATGACCTTTTTGCACACCATAGCTCACCAACAGCACTAGGGGAATTGTTAAAGAGCACCTATATTACATGATCCGAGTGCCACATAGGCATAAAATTTTTAACTTTAGATCAATCAAATTCAACCGTGCAATTGCCATCAGGTAACAGTATCACCAAATCAACAGACACCCAAGTTCAATAAGTAGAAAATAACCAAAAAATAAAATTAAATTAAATCAAAGCATCCAAAAAGGGAAGCAGGATAAAATAGAGAACATAATGAGATATATTTTATGGATACCTAACTGAGTAGATTACAAAGAATAACCAGAAAACAGGAGGAATAACGCGCGCAATAGCTGCTGTAAAATAGATCGAACAAAGTCAATTGAAGAAGAGCAGATAAATAAATCAATTTATAACTCAGACCCTATAAAACAATGACCAGAAATTACCAAACGACAACTATTCAATGACAATATGAACAATCAATTAAAGGAATAAATAATGACTAAAATGCCATAAAAAATTAAGAGATCTTGATCTAATTGGATAGTCGACTAACTAAATAAACAATTAAATGACACCAAAACCACTCAAAATGGAGTAAGTTCCAACCTACCAAGTTAAGTGACAGAACTAACACTATTTGAAATGAGACGATATCTGAGATTCAATGCACCTGCTACCATTTTTCTACCCTTGTATTTTCAATTCTTCTTCTTACATGAGCACTGAATAAGCAACACCATCACCGCAGTAATCACTGATGAAAATACCATGACAATTTCCCAACCAAATATCAGCAACAACAAAACAAGAACCACAAAAGGCCTAGCATCCACTATGCCATGGTCAACCTGGCAAGAAATCAGGGACATCTCAGTTGCACCAAATACATAAGGATTCAATGGAACACATTACTAAACCACCCCATGCTGTCATTAACAGATACACACTTTCCATGTAGAGGTTGAGTTTTTTTAAAACCATAGACATGTAGAAGCACAAACAACAATCTACAAATTGAGGTGAACAACATTTCATTTCAGCCTGGACTTGGAGGGACGCATTTTCCTGGGTCGAGGATGAATGTGCCCACTGTAAAATTTGGACCAGAAGCTAACATAAGAAAAAAATGAAAGCAAACTTTGATGTAGTATAATATATTGAAGGTTCTATTAGAAGCTTCCAAACCATTCAATATGTTGAATCAAGAAGATCGACTATCATTCAAGCCATTAAATCATGAAATGAAAGAACTTATCTTCAACGACAATCGATGCCTGCTTGAGGAATTAGGTCTCTCCCAGATTCATGTGGGATTGCAACTACCAAAGGAACCTGGTCTGCTCATATTCATAGGATCCAAAGATGATGCATGAAATATCGCAGCTCTAATAAACCAAAAGAACTTCAGAAAACTTACTTCAAGTCCCATGGATCAATTTCCCACCAACACATCTGCCTCAGTCCATGATTTGGATCCAATGAAACCTTGAAATTCATCACATAAATTGATCCAGTCTAAACTAATGTGGACTTCAATTCAGAAAATGAAAAATCAACAAAAAATTGAATGTCAAGTTTTAAGCATTTGGTAGTTGCTCCATGCATTCCTAAATAGGACAGGAAAGTCTTGCAAGATAAACTATGACAGGAGAGGGTAGCAAGATAAAACCATGAATCTCACAAGTAATAACCAAAACATGCTAAATGGTCACTCAATCCTATGGTGGCATAACAGTGATACCACAATAACCAGAAAACAACTCTTCCTCAATGGATGACAGGCATAATTGTGAGCCTATGGAGAAAGAGAGGGAGGATGGAAGGGGGGAGGGCGGAGGGACCACAACAGCAAACAACTATGAAATCACTAACCAACACACCCTGTCCCAGTCCAAATTTGCTACTGCTGTTAAAAGAGTATATGCAAGACCCAATACGCTCCAATATAACCATAGGTGACCGCAACCCTGAAAGAAGGATGAAAAATAGAGGAAGCAAAAAAAGTGTGTTCAGCCAGACACAGGTACCTACAGGTTCTAATAGCAAATTAGAAAACCTATACATCAACAAAAAGGGGCAAATTAACAATAGAAAAATGCAATCTTGAGACTTAAAGGTGCATCATGACTATTAATAGGTACCCAAAAAAAAAAATTCCTTCTTCACTTTCTCTGTGAGGTGCATGGGGGGCGTAGACTTGTCTTAATTTCAAGATTTTGGTTCTAATTCTAGGCAAGTCCTTCCCCCTCCTTAAGAACTAGGTTGAGAATTCCAAACAATTAACACTGCAGAGATAATATTAATATCCTTGCAGTCTTGTATGTATCATTATGGAATTAGCACCAAAGTGAAGTGCCAGGTGAACCATGACCATAAATTACAATGCTAACCAAATCATAAGCCACAATGATGTCCATCAAACCAGCACAAATGAAGACTTACACACTGGAGCTAACAAAGAAATCCACGCCCAATCAACAACGAATATAGAGTTCTGCCTGCAAAGATGCCCTACAACTATGATGCCTCCAATCATTAATTCCAATAATGGACACCTACAAAGCATAGCAGGCAACATAAAGAAGATGCATGGATAAAGAGGGAAGCAACATATTGCAACACAAGAATCTTCACTCCACGGCTCCTAGATCTTGTCGAGCTTTTCTGCCTTGACGACTGGGTTGGCTTTAGCTATAGCATTCCGAGCAGCAGTTCGGTAATCGAAGGGGCAGTTGTGTTTGTCAGAGTAGCGATGGCTGGCACAGAAAAGGTTTCCACAGCGACAATTGAATCCTGTTAAGCCCACACGCTTCTTGCAGGTGCTGCATCTGTTTGGACCCTCTTTCGCCTTCACCTCACCCTCACTTGAGACTGAAGCGCTTGATGACTGTGTCAAAATTATCTTAGGCTCTACTGAAGCAACAGGCACATCAACATTACCAGCAACTATGAGGTCCTTCCCATTGTTGCTAGTGCTCCCATTCACGATACTCCCGATCGATGAAGCTGCAAGTTTATCCTGTTCCTGCTTCCAAACCCAGTCCTTGTGGCACTTGGAACACATATTCATGGTGGCTGCACTTCCAAAGAAGCCACAGTTATTGATGCAAAGAATAGGACTCTCGGGAGCTTGGCAGCCTGTCTCTTCGTGCTCCATATTTTCCACTCACCTGCACCAAAACCAACTCAAAAATCTCCATCAAAAAAATCAATGAAGACTGTGCCTGCTCCACCCCAGCAAAAGACAAGTACAAATGCAAGAAATATATAAGAATAAATACATAAATCATGCAAGACAAACAGCTCCCCTACCCCTGGACAACCACCTCTACGAGTACACAATACCTAAGTCAAATCAGTTGAGAAGTTGTTCATTCGCTTAACATCTACTACTGGACTATCAACTCATAGCTCTCTGCTCGGCCATAAATAAAAACAGAAAGTAGGACCAATAGCCGTTAAGAAACGACACTATAAGCCCCCCAACCTGTATGCATGATACATTGACGCAGCCTTTTATCAATCAAAACCAAACAATGAAAATTTTCAGACTGTTCCGAATAATTTGCAAAAAAACCTAAAAAAAATTAACATATCCAAAGAGTTCCAATGTGTTCTTTCAGACCCTGGGAACCTGAGCTCTACGAATTACCTACTACAAAGCAAGATACCCTAAACCTTACAGCATATCTTCTATTCTAACTGGAAAATAAAATTCAAAGCTGAGCCACAAAACCGGAATTGAATACGACTTCCCACAATTCAGCATGCAAGCGAAATTCACATGCCACCAAGGGAAAAAAATTATCATACAATAAAAGCACCTTCCCCTCCCTCGATGATCAAGTGAACATATTCTACTATTCCTCTTCAGAACAGAAAGAACTAAGCCAAACTTGTTCAGAAGTGGTTCATTCACTTAACATCTACTATGGGACTATCAACTCATAGCCCTCCGCTTGCCATAAGTAAAAACAGTTAATATGACCAATAACCATTAAGAAACGACGCTTTGAGCCCCAACCTGTCCGCATGATACATTAACGCAGCCTTTTATCAATCAAAACCACACAATGACAAATTTCAGACCATTCCAAATCATTAGGCGAAAGCCCAGAACCAGCTAACATATCCAAAAAATTCCAACGTGTTCTTTCAGACCCTGGCAACCTGGGTTCTACGAATTCCCCACTTCAAAGCAAGATACCCTAAACCTTACAGCCTAATTTTTATACCAACAATAAAATAAAATTCAGAACCGAACTGCAAGTCAATTGAATAAGGCTTTTCAACAATTCAGACCGAAATATGCGAACTTATACATGCTACCCAGGTGGGGGTTGGGGGGGACAACTTGTAAAGGTTATGAATCGCCCCAGCCTGAATATCAGTTAAGAAAATAAACAAACCACGAACCTGAATAAAGGTTAAAGAAAAATCATATATCTCAACAACGAAAGGGAAAAGAAAACCCTAAACATTCAAATAAAACAAGGAATATCGCACCTGTTCACGAGATATATAATCTATTCGTTGAACTTTCCTTGGCCGAATTCAAAACTCAATTGCATTAGATAATTCCTGTCTTCATCAGAACAAACTGCAATTCAGTCGAACGAAGGACGCCTATGTCGAATCCGAAATTGAAACAAAAGGAACAAAGAATTCCAATAAAAAATAATGAATAATAGAAAGCAGAACGAAACCCTAACCATAAGCCACAAGGCGTAAGGAACGAGATTAAAAAATTTCCCGCAGAGACGAGGGAGGTATTAAAGGCGAAAACGAAGAGGTAAAGAAACGAGAGGAAGGAAGAGGCGAAGCAGATGTGCCGTGGAGCATCGGTTCTCCTCCTCTTTATCTTCCTTCCGATTTAAGAGAAAGCTTTCACGAGTCGGTGACCCTCCATGACCGCCACACAGGGGGTCCATCGTGTCACCCGGATTCACTATATTCACCTCAGTTAAGTTTCATAATCACGTTTTTGCCATTTTAGTAACTATTTTTCTATATTCTAGAAGTCCCAGAGTTGGATATTGGACTTAAAATCGTTTTTAGCATATGGTATGAGATAGAGATGTCAAAAGTTGGCCCGCTTTGAAAGACTCAAACTAAATTGATCAGTTAAAATATAAGATTAGTCTGATCAATTATTAAACGTGTTGAGCTCAAGATTTGGATTGATTAATCATCGGACATTTCAAGTGCAAACGATTGCCTGATTGAAACATATTTAATATCTAACCAAACATTTATAGTCTGGTTAATTAATCGGTTTATATTTTGGTAATGAATTAATTAATTTATTTAAAGCCTAATTATCTAGTGCCCGATTAAGGATTATAAGTCAATAGACCTAATAGAAATGTGTATATGCCCAGGCCTTCAAGGCCTAATTACCTAAGTGAGAAAAGACCTTTCTATCCTATGTTTAAAGCCTAAAGTAAAGACCTTGCAATCAAACTAAAGCGCTAACGAGCAATGGCTTTCGCGCAACCTTCTTGTTGGACTCGACTGTAAGGAGAGGACTTTTGAGGATTCTTTGATGTCACTAGCTTCGTAACTGAAAAAGAGATGTAGCTTCGCCTTCCCTTTTAGAAGGAGTCTCTTACACCCCAAGCAGGCAGAAATTTTATAGAGACTTAAATTGATGAGGAACGATTGACACTCCATATTAAGTGATTCGGTAACTCATTGAGTCATGCCTACTGAATAGTTTTTTTAATTTAATAGAGGGAAGAAAAACTCATTAGAGTGGGAACTCATCCTCATTCTATCATGTAAAATGATGTTATGGATTTTGATAGTTGGAAAGATGATACAAAGTTTGGATTAACCATGTGTCAAACTTTTGTCTAATTCAATCAAAGATTCTTATATTTTGTCACGGATTCTCATTAATGTCCATGCACACCTATGATACTCAGACAAATTCCTTGCACTCTTATAATCCTGAATTTTTATTTTTTTTTGGTAAAAAAAATAATCCAAAGTTTTCAGGGGATGGAGAAAAATGAGAAATAAAAAACATTGCTTGACAAGGCAAATCCGCCCAACAAATTTACAGAACAAGTAAAAAATAAGATTTTATTTTGTCATAAATTAAGAATTATTGTAGAATGCACTATCATCCACACAAATCAATTGAAAATACAATGATGCATGAACATACATTGGGGGTTATTTGATTGAATCTAATCCTGATATTTGTCTTACTGGATATATATTATGAAATTTGACACGTGGTTAATGTGTATGATATACACAATTAATCAAATAGTTAATTGGCCATATCTACCTGTCCACGTGGCTTGAAATGGTGGATCATTCAGATAAATTAAACCAACAAGTAATGCCTTTTCACATTTCTTGTGCTTTTATTTGCTAAATTCAAAGTATTGGCTATCTAAAACTTGGCAAATTCTTCGATGACACGGCCATTTCTTTATTTCAGTGAAGTCCAAGGAAGACTTCCCTAGATTCTTTTAAAATTTTAAGCATGACTAATTATCTTTAGCTCTATCCAATGCTTTATGAAAAATGAGGGACAATCTGGTGATGAGTAAACTAAATCAAGCTTGCTAAAAAAAAAAAAAACACTAAATCAATCCTTGTCTTCCAACTATGCATATTAAATTACTAAATCATACTTACATTATTGTTCCTTTGTTGGTGTCGTTTTTATTTTCCCTAGGGGGATGATTTCCTAAAAGAACATTATAAAAACGAATATGTACATTACACCAATGAGAGGTTGGAAAATGATATCATCAAACTGGGGTTTGCATGATCAAAATGGAAGAGAGAATGTCATTTTGGCACCTGCTATTTATTATGTGAGGAGGGTAAAATGAATATATACAAAGGGCAATAGCAAGCTTTTTTTCTCATTTGTCTTTTAGATTATTATAAATGCGAATCCCAAACCAAATTATGAACCACCATCAGCTGGATCTTGTTTCATCGCGATCAAAACTATACTTACTCCCATGATCACATTTGTATGCATTATCTTGTTTGTTAGGTAAGGGGAAATAGGTGTTTTTAATGCTAATAATGGATCATATAATATACAATATATAGTGATACCTTATTTATGATATATTTCATTTTAAATCAATGATTGGGATGAAGCTCCAGAGTAGCCAAAGAATCCGCCACTGAATTTCCTTCACGCTAGACATGATGAAAATAGGTGATTTGTTACACTACCATTAGTGTGGCATGTAAGTGGACTCTTTCTTATATTTTAATAGTTCATTGAAAAACTCAATTCTTGGGAAATGTTCACCCTAGTATGGAAATTTTAATCAATGTCAACTATTTGACTAAAGTCCTATAAAAATTTAACATATTATATATATATATATATATATTAAGATTTTGGGTGCCTATTCAATAGATGGGGAAGCATTCTCACAACATTTTAATTTTTTTGGTACTTTCCACATGGATGTGTCTTGTGAGGCCAAAATTACATGAAAAACTATTCATCGCTGACTGAGAAATAAGGTAAAATTGCAAGCGTATGGGTCGTGTGTAGCTACGAATCGTTCACAGGGAGATGAGCTCTATGGAAAATTCAGTTAACTTAGACAGAATGTACTAACTAATGTGATTTTCACAAATTAAACAAACAATGGTGAAAGACAATAATTAACCATGGAATTAAATTAAACATGCAATAATAAAGTGAACCTAAGATTAAAACTATAATAAATTAATGTACATAAAATTATGTAAGCACTTGAGATGTGTGAAATTATGATGTAGGAAAGCACTTATGAATTAGAATCCACCATGAGATTTAAGAACAATTTAGAAAAATATAGCCCTATATCACATGCTTGAATAGGTCAATAGAAAATATAGATTTTTAAATCTAATATGTCCTATGAGTTGTTCAACACATACATAGCATTAGATTACAAGTAATATCATATTAAAAGTTGATAATTACGCATATGAAAGGTAATCATTGACGTACATAATTTTAACTTTGCAATAGGGTTTTCGTTACATTAAATTAAGAAAACGGACATCAATTGCTTACAAATTGCTTTTTATCTCATGGTTTCATCTAATCCCTAAGTTACGGGATTTAGTTAACCATGAAGATGATGAAAGATGAAAAATAACTAGAAGATGGACAAGACATTATATGAAATTAAAAAAATAATAAAAAAAAATCCTTTACTGAATATGTACTGTAAAATCAAGCTTAAAAACTTTAAACTTCAAACTTCAAACTTCAAACTTCAACTTCAATCTTTGCTTACAACTGAAGAGAAAAACAAAAAACTAATAAAAAAAAATCTCTAAAATTTTTTTCCTCTTTAAGTTGTGAATGAGGTCCCTACATATAGACTAAGAAGAGTGTTTTAGAAGTAGTTTAGGAATATGAGAGATACTTGCAAGAAAATGAAGAGAAGAGTTAGAAACAAGTAGGAAAAATAAATATAGTTATAAAAGAAAGAGGGAAACGAATAATGAAACCAAGAGGCAATAGGATTTGGAAATAGAAAGTTCCTTATACGAGAGATGATAGATATAATATAATTGATTTTTAAAATATTAAAATTCAACTTAAATTCCAACTTAGCCCAAAATGATTTTTGGCTTATATATTTCCATCCTGACCTTGGATTGATTCGAGCTGAGAATAAAAGCTACATTATGTTAAATGACGAGTGCATTGAGCTCAATATCCAATATATTTTGACGAACTCCTTATTTTTCAAAATTATCATAATGTCCCTACGCTTAAGTAAGTCCTCTCGTATTCAATTATTCTTCGTTGCTCAATCTTTTTGTGAAACTTATAAATTGAGGTGAAAATTTTCATTTGCCCTTTATTACTTCAGTGAAATTTCTTCCCATCTTGCCCTTGATCATATGTGAATCGATCCTGGGTAAACTGGTGTCTAGATTGCATTGGATCCTCCCATTTAATATTTTTTATGCGCATGATCCTATAACTTACAAATATGAGAAAATTACATTATGTAGTCACTTTTATCGTCAATCAAAAATCAAACTGTTCAATTAAAACAGTCATGGATGTATAAAATACGGTATAATCAATGGCATTATCAACTCATGTATTAATTTGGACCAAAATTAGGTCATTTTTTGTTTTAAACTAAAAATGACTTATCTATATGTCTATATATTTGAGAAGGGTGTCTATATAATGTTTGAGTTTGAATTATTGTTTGTGAACAATAAATCTACTAAAAGAATAAAGGTAACACGAAATTTTAAATAAGTAATCGAGATGATCCATCAAAATTAACTAACATTGAGCATATTCAATGAATTCCCAAACCATTTAGTGATCAAAATGATCAAATTAACTATTCATGTGGCAATGGAAATCATAATTTTTAGAATATCTCTTACATTTTTTAAGATAAAAAATATTTTATTTTATTCTCCACCCTCGAGAATTTGATACCATAAAATCTGTAATTGTCTCCATGTTGTCCTAGTTAGACTAAAAATCTCTCTTCCTAATAGGTTAAAAAAAAAAAATAAGATTAATGCATCGAGATTTAATTTTAAGAAAGTCACATATCTCTTGCATTTTAATCTTCGTTTAAGTAAATAATTATATTATAACTCCCTACAAGTTTACAATTATTGAAAATTTATACTTTCAAACTCAAGAAATGTATTATATTTATAGGGCAAAAAGGTGCAAGCTCATAGGATGCCAAATAGGCATTGCTTGGCAAGAAGATATATGTAGACACATGACCAGCTTTGGGTTGGACACAAACATTCGCGCTTTGAATAGAAATTCAATCGCAAAACAAGATATGTGTAGCAAATTAGTTTTGACTGGAGAAAAAAAAAGTTTAGTTTGAATGCAGTTGAGTTATTTAATGAGAGGATAATATTATGTATCAATCGTGTCTAAAATATAGGGACTTATTTTAAGTTATAGGGTTCTTAGAAAAAAAAGAAGTTGCTGGGGTACATGACATATTTTATGTCGTACATGTAGTGATTTACATTCTACCAAAAAAAATAAAAATGTAGTGATTCATATGGGTGCATTTCTAGTGGACATCGACATCAAATTTGCATGCTAATGGGGGCTGATAGCCTAGTGGAAGGAAGCCCTTGCCCTATTACTATTCGGGTCGGCTGATTGTGAGTTTAAATTGGGCCTCATTATTATTTGTTGTTCCTACGAAAGCGCTGCTTGCCGTATGGGGCTTTAACCTTGGGCTATGATTATTACCATGGGAATTTTTTATTTTTTTTTTTACCTTAAAAAAAAAAGTAAAATAAAAAAATGCACTTTACAATAAAAGGGTGGGTGGAATATGTAGAACACAATTCCCACTTTTACAAATCTCATACATTAACCTCATGGACGAATTAAAAGTCACCATGTGACAAAACAAAGTTATAGGAAAAAATGAGCAAACAATGAAAATTGTCGGATGATCAAAATTACAAGTACAATAATCTAATACATGGCTGGTAATATATATATTTTTTCTTGGGTAGAGGGGCTGGCCAAATATTTGCCACATGGCTATATTTGGATCAAGGTAAGCTCATTTTTCTTCAATTAATTTTTATTCAAAATCATACTTATTATTAAGGGTAGTATTTAAGACAAAAAGAAGCAAGAGATTGTTGCCTAGACACATGGCCTTTGCATTAGCGTGGGGCCAATAAAGGTGTGTAGGAGCATTTAAATGAATGAATTTTTTTTTTTTTTTTTTTCACAAGGGTATTAGGACAATAATTTTGCATGCCCATTCATCTAGGTGCAGGGGCCATGCACTCAGGCATCCATTTTGTTCTTCCCCTGAAAAAAAGAAAAATATTGTTAAAAGTAGCAAGAGTTAGTTAGCAAAATCGAGAATGGCAAAAAAACATAAACGAATGGTACGGATTTTAAACAATAAAAATTTTCTAACGATATGGTTAAATAAATTGTAAATAAAACGGATAACGATAGAAAATAGAAAACGGATGGCACGAGTTTTAAACTTGTAGATTTCAAACAGACTGGACCAAAAAAATGGAGTATACTCATATAAATTAAGGAATTATTACATGAATACCTGTATCTAATGTTCAAAACAACTACAATATCCAACACTAATGCATATACATATATATATATATATATATATCTCATGTCTCATTTATAAGTTTTATGATATATAATTGAATATCACTCAACACCAATTCTAAATTAATACACCACACATGTCCAAGTTTTATTGAGCAATGTGGCTGGGCTATGATATTGTTCAATGTTGTTAACATAGTCAACGCACTCTTGGAGTAATGTATGTTCAGTTTGAGTTGGGAGCCATCACTTTAGAAACATTTTTCAACAAATATATCAGTTTGTATCTCAATTTCGAGATCCATACATTAATGTTGAGTTGAAGGTGATGTCATGAGAAATATAGGCCATTGAGTTAGCTTTAAGTCAACGAAATAATCAGGTCGATTAGAGTTCGAGAGAGAGAGATATTATCAATTAAGTAAACATTGTGTTCAACATGTTAAATCTTAAAAAACGCCAAAAAACATAAACATGTTTAGATGCGTTCTAATATTGTTTAGAATAGGAATACTTGCCGTTTGTAGTTTTTTCAAGTATCTTTGGGAGGCATATGGAAAAACGTGTTTTAAACGGTAAAAAACGAGAATGTATTCAAAACAGAGTTTTAAACGCGTTTTTGGTAACAATGAGCAAGAAAATGCGTAGCGTATGTTAACACATTTCTAATGTTTCTCTCTCTAATGACATATATATCCCTTATTGTGAGAGGAGAGGGAGAGAGAGAGAGAAAGAGGGGCACTAACATACGAGTATGTAATGGGACAGAGAACTTAGTCTCACTTTATTATTTCAACTTTGGGATGAAGTTTTATGAGTTGTGGAGGCAAGAAACCCTAGCACCTTTGTGTCCATCTCTTTTCTCCTCACATGAAATAACCCTCTTGCCCTCTCTCTTCAAGTTTTAAGAATGTGAATGTAAATGTATTCACCATTTTTTCTTTTATTTATTTATTTATTTATTTTATTTTATTTATTTCTTATATTTATGGGAAAGACATGCTGCTCACTCTAGGTAAACTGGAGGTAGGGATCTCTTCACTAGACAAAGGGAAGGAAGACAGAGGGAGAGAGAGGCAGACACCAACTGAGTACGCTAGCAGTGTGTCCAGCGCCAGCCTTTTCCCTTAAATTATATAAAAAAAAAAAAAAAACAATTCTATCAGTATTTAAAATAGGGGTCTAATCGGAATGGAAAAATATTACGGAGCAGATTTTATTTTTTTTATTTAATAAAAATTTTGTCAAAAAAAGAATGAAATATTCATGATAACCGCATACAGGGTTCGGTGGTGGTTTTGAGAGGGAGTTACTCCCGGGAAAAGACGCTTGGGACTTGGGGAGTTAGGGGGTTCTTCCCCACTGTAGAGGAAGTTCTCGCCGGAAAAAAGTCAGGTTGATCGGAATAACTTCTCTATACATATACGCATCTCTCTTCATTATATATTGTTGATCAAGTTTCGTTTCGGAGTCATTGAGGTAACCTCGTCGCACGCCTCGTAAAATCGATTAAGGAATTCTAAGATTTCAAGGTTTATAGTCTTTGGAGCTTCGTTGTCTGCGAATCTCCATCGAAGAGACGAAGCGGAGTATCTTTTTAACTCTGCCCTGGAGCTTTGATATATTTACTTTTTATAGCAGAAGTTAGGATATGGAAGGTCCCGATCTAGTCGACGATCGGACATTTAGGGTTAATTTCAGCGGCGAGGGAGCGGCAATGTTACGTGAGAGAGTCAAAGATAAGTTGAAGGAGTTCATGGGAGATTACACCGATGACATTCTTGTGGTATGTGTCGGCTTTTCTTCCTCTCTCTCACTCTTAGTGTCTGTATGTCTTCCTATCTTTTTTATTGGCATCTATCCAATATATCGCCATTTCAGTTTTACGAACTGTTGCTCTTTTTTGAACGAGAGTTTGAATGTTTGATGGGATGGATGTTGTGGAATGTTAATTTTTTGGGTTTAGAGAGGTTTTAGTTTATCTTATTGATGTTACTTTTGAGAGAAGTTGTCGGTTCGATTTCACCACTCACAGGAATTCACTCTTTCAGTAATCGGTATTGTTTTGGTTACTATTGCATCCATGTAACGCACGAGAGACATTGAAGATTGCTGGCCCACGTTTCTGACATCCTTGCAGTAAATTAGCTCGATTTTCTCTCTCAGATTCGAAGTTCTTCTTCCCACTCATGATGGAGATGTCACAAACTGGGTCAAGTAAACAGTTAAGGGGGTTAAGAGTTGCTCCTATAACTGTTCTGGACATGTAAGCAGGCTTTGAATTAGATGTGTATGTTTTGATCTGCTTAACCACTGACTTTGCAAGTCTTCGGAATAGTAATCTTCTCCCATCCCCATTTAGGAAAATCGAACATGTAACACTTGAACTGGAAATTTCACTGCACTCTGGACAAACATATGTGTGATACTGAGACTGAAAATTCTATTCCTTGCTGGACTTCAATGCGTCACAAGTTAGATTTGAGTTCCCTATAGGTGAAGGAAAATCTATAGATGCTTCACTGATTGAGTTCTCAAAAAGTACACGTAAATTCATGAATCTCATCATGATTTTATGTCTGCTTGCTTGTGTGTTCGTCCCTTTTGACATCTATCCCCTAATGGAATGAAAGGGTCTGTTAGCTACCAATATAGTTGTACATGGATGTCTTTATTTCTCGAATCTTTTGTAATCTTGCACTCACTTTCTAATGGTCAGAAGAAGAGCCTCACCTATGAGTGTTGTAAGTTGCATGAAATAACTTGGTCCCCACCATAGTTGTCACTGGCACCAAGTCAAACTGCGGCGTTGGATGGCTGCCTAAGCGCTTAGGCAACAAGTCGCCCGCCTTAAGGCAACCAATGTTATTTTTTATTTTTCCTCTTTAATAACATTATGTAGTATGCTACATAATACATTGTATCATAAAAAATCAACATTAAGCCACATGAAGTCATCAAAAATAAACATTAAGCCATATCTAATCATAAAAAATTAACGTTAAGTTGTAAAAAATCACCATTTAGAAAAATTTTCTTGTTCAATAATAATTTTGACTGGTCAAATTATTTTATTTTTACATGAGAAATTTTGTATTAGGTAGAGTATAAAACCAATTTTTCAACGAGTCTGTGATTACTTAAATATGAGTTTTAATGACAAAATTATGCTTCAGTCAAACTTTTTTTAAATTATGCGAATGCTGTTAAAATCTTCTGAATGAAAATAATTTTCTGATTATCAAATCAAAAGATTATTTTACTTGACTTTTGGTTTTTAGCAATGTTTTACAATGATAAGATTTATGAAAATTTCAGAATTGAGAAAAACACAAGCATTTGAAAGTTGAAAATCATCCATGCAACAAAAAATTTTGTTTTAGTTCTAGGACTAGGGGATTGACTTTTTATCCTTTTAGAATTTATTCTTAAACTATTTTGATTGGATTCAAATAGGGGGTATTTGCTTATTTGTGAATAATATATTAAGTAAATTAAATAACAAATATAAAACATCTATTTAGTTGATATTTGACATAAAATAAGTGTTGCGCCTTGTAGTAAGGCTCCAATGCAATAAGGCAATAGTTGCCTAGACTCCAAGTAGCCCTCCTGGACGGGTAGACGACGCCTTGACAACTATGGTCCAACGACACCTACACTGACAATTGCTAATTTATAAGACAAAATTACAAGGTTATTTGTGATAGCTCTTGTATGGGTTTAAAATTGATCCCATCAGCCAGGACTTTGGGTTGGACCTTCTTGGGCTTTTGTTTCTATAATGTGTCATAATTATCCAGCCAATCTAAGGCCACTGCATCACAAGAGGACAGTGGCAACGGTGATTTTCACAATCTCTTGGTTATAGTGTGATTTTAATGTCAAGGCCTTTGTGTGCTTAAATTGTATGAGGTTTAAACTGTACAATATAATCAAGTATTCATTCTAGTTATTGTTTTATTTTTGATTTGTGATCTGATTTTGCCCTTTCCATGAATTTTAGCCCATTGTATACAACTGAGAGCAAGTTGTGATAAATTTTCCATGGTACAAGATCGCATGTTGATTTCAATGTGGTTGAATTGATTAACTACAACTATTATTACCCATCTGCGAATTTTATTGTATACTTCAGTAGCACTAGCTTGAATTGTGTCAACCCTAACCGAATCATTGTCTCGACTCCTCAACCTCAACTCAGTTCATCTTCACTGTGATGAATGTTTTTATTGAATTGAACTTGGCTTGTATTGGTTAAAACCACAGTTTGAAGTCTAAAATAGGCAAGTTGCCTCAAGTTGCCGGGATGGTTAAGTAACTCCTATGATGGAGTGTCACACTGTCATGCTGTCAACATGGAGGGTGATGTTGTTGGTATTCAGCAATTTATGGCTGAGAGTCTGTTACATATGTACATAAGATAAGAAGCTTGAAGATGGATTATTTAAGAATATAGCGGAACATTTGGCATTATTTTACCAATTTCTCAATTTGCATATGCAGGAATATGTCATCGTCTTACTGAGGAATGGCAAGCACAAGGATGAGGCACAGAATGAGCTGAACGTATTTTTGGGGGATGACACGGATTCTTTTGTTTCATGGTAATTTCACGGCACTCCATTCAGGTCATAAAACTATCGCTAGCTATAGGTTGTCATAACCTCCTGTTCTATCTCTTCGCAGGCTTTGGGACCATCTGTCTTCAAATCTGCAATTGTATGCTCAACCTTTATTATGTAATCAAGAGGAAATTGCCAAAGCGAAACCAATATTTGGGGAAGATGTGGTGAGAATTGATTCTCAGCAGTTGGATTCTGAATATGGAAGAGAAAAATATACCATGGAATCTAGAAGCCGGCGGAATAGGGAATGGAAAGGACTGGTGAGGGATGTGGATGAACCTCCTCCTCTTCGAAGTTCTGAGATTGAAAGTTTCCATCCAGAGGAAAAAACTCATCAGAAGTCCGGTCGTGTGAAACGATCTCGTTCTCCCAGGCCTTTGGTCCAGGAAAAACGTAGTCGGCAAGAAGAGCGACATCAAGCTAAGGTTAGAACCATTATTTTCTTTTAGTTAACAGTGGTTATATGCTTTGCTCCTCATGGCTCTGGACATCGCTTTATCTTTCAAATCTTGGAAACTAGAAGTTAAATTTGTTACTGGTGAATGGATTTTAACTAACTTTATGCACAAATTTTTATTGATGTTTGAAAGGGTTGGAGTTCTCACCTGAAAATGTCTTGACTTGATTGTATTTTGTATTTATTTTTTAATAATTATTTTGTTTTGATTTCTTTCAAATTCGTATAGTTTCCATCACTACAAGTTCTATATATTTAATTTTCACCATTGTATTTTGGGAGCTCTTGGATGTTGTAGTTAGAATAATTGAGTGTTTGTGGGGGGGGGGTTGAGGGTTATGCGAGATGCCTACTGCATAGTTGTCACCGCGCCTGGGCAAACCAAGGCGGTCGAAGGGGCCAATATTTAAGGTGACACCAGCAAGGTGCCAGTCCTGGCAAAGCCACCTGGATGCCTTGGCAATGCCTAGACAACTATTGTCTACTGGTTGAGTGGAATTCCCTCCTCTAGAAAATAACAGAATTACCCAAACATTTTATGGGAGAGGGTTCACTGCCTGGAAGCGTGGCCTTTGTACCAGCATGCGGGAGCACCAACAAGAGCAGGATTTTTCACATTCATTGGGGCAGGGCGGTCATTTCACCTCCCTTTGTGTCTGGGCGCAGGGGCCACCCTGCCAGGCAGGCTTCTTTTTCCCTTATTTTGTTTCAAACAGTAAGATGATCGTCCCTGCCCCTTCCATTTCTTTGGGACTCATGCAGTGTAAGCATCCGAATCATAGGAAAAAACAGAAGAAAAAATGGGAAATCTGGTAAAATCTGGAGAGTTCCTAGGGAAACGCCATTGAAGATTTTAAAGTTGAAAGGGTTTAGGATTTGAAGTTTTAAAGATCTTGGTTCCTTGATTCAAAAATAAAATAAAAGGAGGTCACTGATTGTGAATTTAAACTTTCAGAATGCGAAGGAGCAAAGAAAAAGATGGACATTTATGAAAAAGGAAAATAAATAAATAAAGGAAAATATATGGGTGCTGACCACATGATCCACAGCAAAGATGTAGTAATGTACCAAGAAATTGGTGGACTAATGGACGGTGATCTGGAAACATCAACACGGTTTCTTCAATTCATATGGAGATGAAGATTCCAAAAGTGAATTATCTATTACAAAACTAGATCAGACCCAAAAGACCCAGGACCTTTATCTTACAGAATCTTGAATGCAGGATGACAAGATATCTGATTTAACTAATGAAAACAACAAAATTAGATGTTGTAATTGCAGTATTATGCTATTTCAGAGCAAGGAGAAGTAAATGAAGATGATTCACTCATACCCAAGGGTTTAGTTATTGGTATCGGTTTCGGCTGATACCGATACGATACGGATTGGTATTGGTAATGATCAGTGTGTATCGGTCACTTTTGCCCTTGTAAAAAAAATAAAAAAAATTACTGTTTTACCCCTACTGAAACGATACGGGCAACTGATCCAGATCGGTCAGGTATTGATATTGGCAGACCAATAATGATACTTGAAACCATGCTCATACCACATGGACAGCATTGAGATGGAATAGAACACCAAGGAATCAGTGTATAGAGACCAAAAAATGACAATGCTTCTTCTACAATTCATGTGGAGGTCAAGACACCAAAATTCAAATGTCAATTGCAAAACAAGACTAGACAGAAAAGACCCAAGACTCTTCTGATAAGACTCTTTTAGCTCCTACTTCTGTTAGGGATACAAAGCAAATGAAAATTTCTCTCTTGAGACCACAATCATAAGAAGTTCAAAATCGCGTCCCACAGCCAATAAAAGCAAAATTACAAATGGCCCTTCATGACCAGTCTAGCTCCATGGGAAGTCATGAATGTGGTTGTTATTGAACAAACCCAAGCCATAGTAAAAACTTGATGCATTAGGATAGGAACTATGATTCCTATTATGCGGAGGAGCTGAAGCATTTCTTGATTATGCTTCTACTTCAGAGGCTTTGGAATTTTTTAGAAAAAAAATTGCCAAGTACAGAGGAGGGAGGGGGTAATCATTTGGGTAAGTGGGTTATGGATTTTACTCCTAGGTGAAGACATAAATCGCAGCTGGAATCACATACTTGCTTGAAATCAACTAAAATAGAATAAATTTTGGAAATTCTATGCTGCAGGATATTTATATGCTACCTTAGATCAAGCTTTGGTATATGCTGGTCAGCCCCCCTCCATTGGCTTTTTTGTCTCTTGCTCCAAACCCTCCTCACTTGGCCACTTCCAAAAGAGTGAAAAAAGAAATAAAAATTTAATCTCGCTTTTTCCCTGTCTTATAAAAAGAAGAGAGGATATTTACTGAGCAGAGAGGTACCAGTCCAAGATGGAGGTTCCAACTTAGGACGTACACAAAATTTCTGAAGGGAAGACCTGTAATGCTACCGACTCATCTGATACGTTGTTGGTCTTGGCTTCAATTATTTGCAGAAGATGTTAGTGCTAGGAGGAAAGCAATCAGCTTCTCTGATTAATACCAGTAACTTTACATTTTGTTCATCCCCATCCCCCCAAACCCCAATGCACTTCTTTGCTTGGAGATTGTACTATGTTCCAGTTTGGGAAGATCACCAGCATAAAAAGTAATGGAAAAGAAATTTCTGGGCCATGCCACTTATGTCTACTGAATTTGATTGAATATAATTTTGACTTTCACTATAATGTTTCTTGTTTCTTGTTTCTTATCTATCCCTAGGCTTGATGGCTCCTATACTGATTCTTCAATTAAAGTGGCCCCTTTAGATTTATGCTGTCAGAATTAGCCACTCCTGTTGATCCATGCTAGCTGATGAGTAGAATAATATTCTAGATGGTGCAAACGAGTCGTCCCTTTTTATGTTTAAGACCACATGGTTGGGATGATGTTTGTGTGAGGGTGTCTCTTGTAGTTGGTCATGTATGTGTTGTAATTCCATGGATACCTTCTTTAGAACTTGCAAGAGATACTAAATAACTGTAACAAAACCAAATGTTACGAACCAGAGGCACTTCATAAGGAACCAGCAGTTCATATGTTCAGCATAATCAATCTTCATGCACAAGAGACCCTAGTTTTTATCAACAACTAGGATTTCAGATTTCCCCCCTTCTTCTTCATGGCTTGATACCATGTAACAAAATCAGATATTGCCAACTAGGGTCTATGAAGAAGAAGAAGAGAATGAGACAGATAGAGAGAGAGAATCCTAGAGCCACAATAGGATTCTGAACCTTATCATGGCTTCTCAGACCTTATATTAAGATAAGAGTCCTACTTAAGAGTCCAATACAAATAAAGACCAGCTCAACAACTGAGCAATGACTTACATAAACTAACTCTAAATCAACTCTATTGATATTACGAGGACTTCCCTTCACAGTACACTTTAACAATTACCTTGCTCCTTCAATTAAATAAAATCAGATATTGCCAACTAGAATCTATGAAGAAGAAGAAGAAGAAGAAGAAGAAGAAGAAGAAGAAGAAGAGAAGGAGATAGATAGATAGAGAGAGAGAATCCTAGAGCCACGATAGGATTCTGAACCTTATCATGGCTTCTCAGACCTTATATTAAGATGAGTCCTACTTAAGAGTCCAATACAAATAAAGACCAGCTCAACAACTCAACAATGACTTACATAAACTAACTCTAAATCAACTCTATTGATATTACAGGGACTTCCCTTCACAGTACACTTTAACAATTACCTTGCTTTCAATAAATTTTGTTAGTTAATATTACCATACGAACTGCCCACATAATTTTATTTAATTCAATAAACTTAATCGGTAAAAAAGCTTCTTGAATTAGAATTGAAAATACTTGTAGGATTCAATAAACTTACAGGTAAAAACTGTTCGTATTAGTATTGAACATACTTCCATTTTTGGAGAGGATACCTTTATGTGGTCAAGCATTAGCCATTCATCTTATTCTACTTGTTGGTCAAGTAAAAATAACTACTGTGTGCGTTGCATTACTTCTTAATATTCCTAATCTTCTACTGAACCTCTGACAGAGAGAGGTAATTCCACATCCATCCGTTGATGCTCCTCGTCGGCTGCTTCAATTTGCCGTAAGAGAAGCAGTGGGTACTTTACGGCCATCAAATTCAAGATCAGGAGCATCTTCGAACCGTCTTCGGTCTGTGGTTTCTACATCAACAGTCGATTCGTTAACCGATGAACAACCTCAGAGGATAAAATCCATTGCGAGGGTGCCAAATGCTATGACAACTGCAATCAAAGCTGCAGCAGAAGCTGCTGAAGATGTAGTTAAGGTTGGATGTTCGAGTAGTGTATTTGACCGCTTGGGTCATAGTATGGATGGATCTCGGGTGACAGACCAATCACCAGAATTGAGGCTATCAAATATGATGGAAACAGATTTTGATCAGAGTCTGGGCTTGACCCACTCAGATTATGTACAGAGACATGAATACAATGAAGAAATCAATAGGGATATGGCAATAGTGGACAGGGAAAAAGAGATGGCTTCTGATTCTGCATCTGATAATGATGGATATGAAGATATCAATGTTATGGGTCATGGGGCCACAGATGTTTCTCAGACCGGCATCTCTGGTGGAAACAAGGAGGGAGATTCACTAACAGTGCAGTACAGTGTAGCCAAGAACAAGGATGAGGTTGCAAGAAAAAAAAGGATGCAAGAGCAGGATTCTCCTAACAAGGTCACAAACACATCTCGCAAGATTGTGAATATCTCTGTGAATGTAAACACATGGAAACCACCACATTACCAGGCACCAAGGGAAGTTGCAGAAGTCGAGAATCGTAAAGCTGTTCGGGAGAGTGAGATAGTTGCCGGCAGACCTGGTGTGCAGCTCTCAAAGGAGAATAACAACAACGTTGTGGCTAGTAATGAACATGTAAGTAACGCATCCTTGCGGAGTTTAGTCATCTGATTCCCAAAATTTTGCAATGGATGGAATTCTTTCTTTTAATTCCTTTTCTATTTGGATTTATATTGTAGCTTGAATTGCTACTTTTGGGCTTACTCTTTGTACTGGGTTGCTGAAGTTTTGCTTATGTCCCGATCATTGACAGGAATCATCCAATGTACATGCTCAAAGGGAATCTCAGAAGACTTTGTCTGCTACCCCTGGTAAGAATGGATTCCGTCATTTCTGGAGCTGCTAATCTTTAAAGAATGCATATCTGCTATATAATTAACACAGAAGTAGTATATACTATTGATCACACTATATATTTGTTTTTCATATATTTCTTCATTTCAAAATCCTGGTCACGTGATATTCTTAATTGGGTTATGAATCTTCTTCTGGTTATTGGTTAGTTATGTTTTCTCCTGCTGTTTTGCAGGTTCATATTCATTCAGTCGTCCTTCCGAGGATGCTGAATCTCGGACCATCTTTGTTAGCAATGTAACCAATCTTGATTCCAACCTCATTTTACCATCATGGGAAGGGCATCTTCTTGATTTCTGATGTTTTTTTGCATTATTGTTGGTTTTTTAGGTTCATTTTGCAGCCACTAAGGACACCCTTTCCCGGCATTTCAATAAATTTGGGGAAGTTCTGAAAGTTGTTATTGTGACTGATGCAGCTACTGGGCAACCAAAAGGGTGAGCTTTTACACGAAATGTTTCCTATATGTTTTTTCTTTAGGTTATTTTGGTTGTGTAGTAGCTGAAACATGTTCTCTGAGCAGGTCTGCCTATGTGGAGTTTATGCGTAAAGAAGCAGCTGAGAATGCCTTATCTCTGAATGGCACCTCCTTTATGTCACGCATTCTGAAGGTATCCTAGGAAAAAAAAAAAAAAAAAAAAGGAAATATAATTGGTTTTCTTACTGTTGATGATGAATTCCATGGGTTTTAGCACTGTTTTAAGGGTCATTAGGATGAATGCCATTCTGATAGTGCATCTCGGCTATAGATAACCAGGACTGAACAACACTCGATCATTCTGTTTGATTCCCATGTTGATTCTGTTTTTCCTATCAGAACAGTGGTCAGATCATTCGGATTGACTATCCATTTTTGGACCAAGAGAATGTCTGATTGAATCATAGTTGTCAAGGCGTTGCCTAGGCGTCCAGGCGCCTTGGATGCCTTGGTTGCCTTCTCTTGGGTTACCTAAATGCCCTGACAACTATGGATTGAATAGTGGCTTTGGATGTCCAAAACTTACCGATTGGATATTCTGACCCCCCAGCTGGTTGCTGGATTTTAAGATCAGCAAACAAATGGGTAAATTGAACTGCTTCAATTGATTCCTAGATTTTTAATGAACATTCCATGAAAGCCCACGGAATGCTTCTTCATTCTAAGAATGATTTAGTGTGCTGTGTTGAAAAATTGATTGCATCATCTAGATATGATTAATGGCATGATAATTGAGTGAGTTGCTGGGTAAAATTGCCATGTTGAATGTTAGTAAACCTTAATTAGTAATAAGCTTCTCCTTAACTCGAGGTGTGCATGAATACACTCAGGTTGCTGCATACAAAGGCATGCCTGGCCAATATTAATTTTTTTGACATGTTTTCGTTTGCTGAGCAAAGTTGTGTTCTATTTTTGTCACTTGCAGGTTGTAAAGAGAAATTCCATCCATCAAGAAACCGCTCCTCCGATGACTTGGCCTCGCATGGCCCGAGCATCTCCATTTGCTGCTAGGCTTGCTAGAGTTCCTTTCCCAAGGGGCATCTCCAGTTCATTCAGAACCCGTCCCCTGATCAAATCTGGTGCCCGTAGCTTCCAGTGGAAGAGAAATGCTCAATCCACAACAGCTGGGGAGGGCAGTGCCCGTGTGCAGAATGGTGCCGCTCCCCCCAACAACAATTTTCCATCTTCTGCACGGAGTCTTACGTACATTCGGACAGGTCCCAAGCCAGAAGGGAATTCTGCACCTGCTACTACTTAATTTATCTTTGTTTTCCTGGCTACACAAACAATTAGCAGAATTTTGCTTCCATAGAAACCGGCCGAAACCAGATGACAATTATCTGGAGCCTCATATTATCAAAATCAGTTGCCTGGGAGATTTATACCGGATATGTTTTGTGTGTCTGCTGGCATTTTGATAGGCGTGATCCGAGGGTGGTCACTCTAAAGGAGGATGTGTTGAAGGGGCAATGTTTCTTTTCTTCTTTCCCTTTTTTAGTTTTTTGGGTATGAGGGTGCGGTGGACGGTGAAACGGAGGAAGGAGTGGAGGTCTGTATGGTTTCCTTATTCATTCTTTTGCTACGGGAGTGTCATCTGATGAAGAGAAATGTTGAAAGCTGTGTAGAGAGAAATATGTGAATATGGTGATAAGTAGTATCCTTTGAAGAACTTTGCTGCTTACCATAGATACCTAATTTTTTAAGCTTCAATTAAATGTTATCTTCACTCTCTTATGGAAGGAGAAAAAAAAAAAAAAAAAAAGGAAGAAAAAGAAAACAAAGCTACCCAAGAATTTCACTCTGAACAGTTTTCATTGCACTAATCAGTCATTACTTCAACTGTATATTATTGCAATTAAATTTCTGTGGGATATCAAATTTTTATCCTAGGAGCATATATCCACAGCCACTTGGAGTCTGCTGTGTTATTAGAAGCTCCAAAAATATTTTGTATATAAATGCTTGATGAAAAAGGTCAGATGAATGGTAATACTAGAGAAAATGTAAAATAATGGTTGATGTTACAATTTCAAGTATATAGATATCTAGTTAATGGTTTATATCGGCCGTGTTGAATTCTAGAGTCAGATTTGATGATATATACTCTTCTATTTGTTGGTATGTTCCTTTGTATTTTTATCTGTTTATTTCTTTTTTGATTTTTTTTTTCACTGGATTTTTGTAGGTTTTATTTTGCCATTTGGTCGATTCTGTTTTGGTTGAAACTTGACATGTAAGCATGTAACCGATATTTGTGTTTGTCTTGAAAAACTCTTCACTGGATTTTATGGACTATTTGCCATAAAATCATAGTCCATAAAATCCTCATTCTCAACACAATGGTTCTTTAAACATGTTTGAATGCTTTATTCTGCCATGTATTAGCAACTTCAGAGTAAAGAGTAACATCAAATGTGTTAGACATTTTTTCTCTCATCACTTGGCTGAATTGTACAAAATTAGCTTCAAAGTTCAATCATTAGATCTTAAGGCAAGGGTGTTAATCGGTTTGGATTCGGTTTAAATGGTTCGGTTTGGTTCACATATATTTTGGTTGAAACCATAATCGCACCATTTACTAAACGGTTGTACTTTCTGAAACCGTAATCATTTAGTAAACGGTTTCGGTTTCCACGATTTTTAAACGGTTTCGATTTTATGATTTTAAATGGTTTCGGTTTTGGTTTATTCCATACGGTTTTTAAACGGTTAGCAATCGGTTTGTTAATTTATTTGCATGTTTACTAAAATTTGCTTTTGGTAATAAACGATTCAATTTTGAGAATGTGAAATGCAAACCATTATGTGTTTGTTAAAACAATCAAACAACTAAGCAAAAAAAATATTTTGATAAAAAATAGTCTCAAGCGCATCTAACTAGTCAGTATGTAATGTTTACAATAATGTGTTATAATATTAGAAAATATATATTTAATATGCTATGGTATAAACAAAAATTGCATTTTTATCAATATACATTCTACTTAATGCTTTGGATTAATTTAATCGGCATTCCAAACAATGAGCAAATTACCTCTAGAATTACTTACAGGCTTGTAGCATTCAATCTTCGAATCAAAAGAGATACTGATGATATTTTGCAATCATCTTATTTAATATTTAAACGGGTTAATTAGATTGGTTTTGATGGTTTAAATGGTTTGATTTTCACGGTTTCAATTCGGTTTGAAACCACGGGTTAAACGGCTCGGTTCGATTTCAACCTGTTTAGCCAACCGGCCTGAAACTTGAAACCATAACCGAACCATTTACTAAACGGTGTAAATAGCTCGGTTTGATTTCGGTTTCAAATTCACATCCTTATCTTAAGGCAGCAATTTTTCAAGATTGTTTTCCTCATAAATTTCCCCTCGACGATAGTGCTCATACCACATATTGAAGCAGTTGGTACTGATTTGCTAGGGGGATTAGTTCCCAAATCAAGGTTAACATCTCCATCTCCATCAGTAATAGGGTAGAACACCATCTTTAATACAGACTACGTTGCAAAGCCCACAATTTTCTACGGTCAGCACAATTTTTTACCTCCAAGGTTAATCATAAAACAAAATTTCATGATTAGATGGATCAATGTGCATTTTTTATTTTTGTGCCAACCACCCCCCCCCCTTTTTCTCCTGGGGAAAAATTTATATTGGAGGTAAAAAAAGGGTTAAAAGAGGCAATAAGTCCTAAGGAGAAGAACACTTTCATTACCCTAAAACATGGGAAAGAAAGAGCCTTTTTTGCAATATTATGAGTCGGTATGTTCTTACCTCTTCTTGTATAAAAGGAATGAGTTTCCTTGAGCCGTGGTGAAGAGGAATGTCTTGACCGTAGCTTTGAGATGGGTGGAGGAGGGTATCATGCTTACAGGGGTTTGATATTATTGACCTCGTCTAATAGGGATATATTTTAGGACCATAGGATGGTGACTGAACCCTTAGTGTGTGAAGGAAAACTTTCTCCTAAAAGAAAATACACAAATTAAGACTGCTGCAAATATTGGATATCTCTAAGAACCATAGAGAATTTTCTGTTTATCTATCTTACCCCCCCCCCCCCCCCCAAAAAAAAATGTTGATCTTTTGGACAATTTTTTTTTAGAAACCACACACATCAATGCCATTGGCTGCTTCATTGGTCAAAATCCTATATTGTACCTTTGGAACTAGGGATCAAGTACTTAAAAGAGGTATTCTAAAATACCTCACATTTTTATTTCTAACCTCTCCCTATCCTTTTTTAACACATCAGCACACAATAAATCCTTTTCTTTCACAAATTTCCTGGTTAATGAACCCAAGGTAAATTATTTGTTTTAGAGAATATAGATGCCACTACCTACGCTTGTTCCAAGGGTTGAAATCGTCTGCAATTCCGATCTCGTACAATTTCGTGCAATATCATCTTCAGTCGGTGACACGTGTATTGATACCAATACAATTGTCCAGATCTGGTACAACTAATAAAACATTAAATCAGTAAAAAGACATTTAAATCAGATCTGGACCATTGTATTGGTATCAATACACGTGTCACCGCCTAAAGGTGGTATTGCACGGAATTGTACGAGATCGAAATTGCAGACGATTTTTTTCTTTGTTCCAATGGTCAAAAACTTGGCGGTTTACCTTGAGACCAGGAATCAAGCATTGGTATGGTGAAATCCTGCCTTATCTCTCTCAACCTCATAAGAGGTATTCTAAAGTACCTTATTTTTTTTTTTTTTTCCTTCACCGTACTTATTCTTGTTTGCCATGCCTACCCTCCCACCACTAACCCCACCTCCCCCACACATAGTTAACAAATTTGGATTCGGGAATTATTCGGACGGAGAATTATTCGGAATAATTCGGATGATTAATTGAAGGATTCGGTCAAAAAAGCGGTCAAA